>NC_136486.1:142486735-143086735 GCF_053919585.1 Euprymna scolopes
TATTATTATCAATATTAATCTCGTATCTCTCTATCAGTCTTCATTTCCCTTGCTTATATTTCTTCTTTCCTCTACATTTCTTCCTTTCTCTTTATTTCTATATTTCTATATATCCTTCTCTTATAATTATCATATACAGTTAAAGATGTTTGAGTTTATCGTAATATTTACACTTTATAGTCTAACCGGTTTTCATCATATAGACTATATATATAGAATATGGCAAATTTATGACAGTATAAAACGTGATCCTCGTCACAATTTTGCTATTTTAATGTATGATGTATTTCTTTTTCTCTTCTTCAAAATATATCGTTTAGGAGATTATGTCACTATTTCACCATAATCAAAATATATCGTTTAGGAGATTATGTCACTATTTCACTATGTCACCACCCGTGTGCCCAATACACCCAATCAATATGCAAGCCTCTTAGACCTTTTTCTTTCAACTTCCCCTGAGCTATGTTCATGTACCGTTCATTCTCCTTTAGGATCCTCCGACCACTCCGTCGTATCAGTTAAGATAAAAACAAAATGTAAGAAGCCATCAGACGTACCCCTCCACCGTACTGTATACCGATACTCTATGGCTGACTGGGATAGCTTCCGTACATTCATATCTGATTTACCTCTGCACTCCATGTTTAAAAAGGAAGTGTCCTCTATAGTATCAGATCTGACCGAATGGTTAATTGTAGGCATAGACCAATTCATACCATCAAAAAAATTCCAACAAAAACCTAACAGCCAGCCATGGTTCTCCCCAGAATGTGCTGCTGCTATCGCGCACAGAAATCACTTTTTCCATAACTACCAACGTAATAGATGCACTGAGACTAAAGCTGCTTTCAGGACTGCCAGCAACCACTGTAAAAGAGTAATAAAAAATGCAAGAGAGCTATATGCCCAGTCTGTTAAATCCAAGGTAGCTGATCAGCGGCTTGGTTCCCACCAGTTTTGGCAAATAACAAATAGGATCCTGAACAGAAGTGTGCGTTCTATCCCAACCATTATCAATGGACCAGAGGTTATCTCGTCAGCGTCAGACAAGGCCAAACTATTTGCAAAGAACTTTGCAGCTAATTCTACCCTATGCGACGAAGGCCATCAACTCCCCATATTTCCTCCTATAACACAGAACAAGCTAGGTAATATACAAATATCCGTGCATGAGGTCGCCAAGCTAATAAAAAACCTAGATTCCAGTAAAGCAACTGGCCCTGATGGCATCCCAATTATAGTGTTAAAAAAGCTTCAACCAGAACTTGCTCCCATACTTACGAAACTATTTAAGCGCTGCCTTAAGGAGAAGTGCTTTCCGACCCCCTGGAAGACCTCATCAGTTTGCCCTGTATTTAAGAATTCAGGTGATAAGTCATCTCCCTCTCAATACAGACCAATAAGTCTTCTCTGTGTTATGAGTAAGTTACTGGAATCAATATTAAATAGAGAAATAGTCAACCACCTCAGCAGAAACAACCTTCTTAGTGACACACAATATGGTTTCCGCTCTGCAAGATCTACCGCAGATGTGCTGACGGTTATATCCCACAGGATTAGTGAATCTCTTGACAAAGGCTTCCTTTCTAGGGCAATTGCTCTTGACATATCAAAGGCCTTTGACAAAGTATGGCATAAGGGTCTACTTCACAAGATTTCCAGCTACGGTATAACTGGAAATGTTTTCTCAATCATTAAATCATTTCTCTCCGATAGGCTCATAAGAGTAGTGGTAGATGGACAAAAATCGGAGGCCTGCAATATAAATGCTGGAGTCCCTCAGGGGTCAATCCTCGGCCCAACTCTCTTCCTGATCTACATCAATGACCTCCCTAAATACATACTTAAATCATTCGTTGACATCTATGCTGATGACACGACCATCTACGGCAACACATCAAAGGCTGTAAATGACGAAGTTCTCTCGGATTCTCTCTCCTCTGATCTCGAGCGCGTGGTTAAGTGGGGGAAGATGTGGCTAGTTACCTTTAATGCATCTAAAACCAAACTCCTATCCTTACATCATCAACGCTCTGATCCCCAGCTGGCATCAATTGTGATGGATGGCTCTCGTCTGGGTGAGGCCCCGTGTTTTGACAAGCTTCTGGGTTTGACCTTTACTCCTGATCTGAAATGGAACACGTACATCAAGTCTGTTGCCAAGGTCGCAGGAAAGATGGTGGGATCCTTCTACCGCTCCAGAAGATATCTCACTACTGATGCAATTCTCTATCTATATAAAAGCCAAGTACGGCCAAGGATGGAATACTGTTGCCATATCTGGGCAGGAGCTGCCAAAAACAGTCTATCATGCCTTGACAGAGTACAAAATAGACTTCGTGGTTTAGTGGGGGATGCCCTTTTCTCTACCCTGCAACCCCTCTCCCACAGAAGAGACGTTGCGAGCCTATCCTTGTTTTATCGTTATTTTCATGGCAGGTGCTCGTCTGAACTCCAATCCCTGGTCCCCCCTCGCCAAACTTTCACGAAAATCACCCGTCTAGCTGAATCCACTGTGAAAAATTTCCCCCACTCTATATCTGTGCCTAAATCAAAACGCGGATTTCATGAGCAAAGTTTCTTTCTTAGAACTGCACGCCTGTGGAACTCTGTTCCGTCTGCCTGCTTCCCTCCGGACTACAACTTGGATGTCTTCAAGTCTAATGTTAACAAATTCCTAATGAACCACCCCCCGTATTAAACACTTCATAAAATCTCCTCACTAACGTGATGTACTTGCAATAACCCTTATCCCTGAGTGGCTTCCGGGCCTTGATAAGTGGTGATCACTGTGTAAAAAAAAAAAAAAAAAAAAAAAAAAATTTGTGACTTTCTCTAGTGTACTTCGATACAAACGATAAAAAACAAGATACGTAACGTTTTAGTAGTATGCTAGAACAGCTAGTTGTGTATACGTTTATCTATACATGTGACTTGAAATTCTTTCATCTATGTATTTATGGATGACGTTTTTTTTGTGTGACATCATAAGATTTATCAGAGACGAACATGATAAAATAAGAATAATAAGATTTATAGACGTTAATAATATGTATAAAAAAAGTAATAATATGAGGTGCTTATTTCTGAATTATTAGTTTTGTTAACATATTGCAGCCAGTTTGAGATAATGTGGATGTATCATGTTATGCATTTTCGAATTACACACACATATCCACACTCACTCACAAACACAAAAACACACAAACACACACACGCATATATATATATATGTATATATATATGTATATATATATATATATATATATATATATTAAATAAAGCTAATAAAGAGTATATCTTTAACAAAGTAAACCTATCAGGATGGAAAACGCTCTACATGCAAAAAAGGGCGATTAAATGATTTAATCTAAATGTTTGAAGCCAAGTTTTATTCATATTTTATATTTCGTATTATGTATATAATATATATAAAGACGTAGTGTTCGTTTGTGTGTGTGTGTGCGTGCGCGCGCGTGCACGCGCGTGTCTGTGTGTGTGTGTGTGTCTGTGTGTGTGTGTGTGTGTGTGTGTGTGTGTGTGTGTGTGTGTGTGTGTGTGTGTGTGTGTGTGCGTGTGTGTGTAAAACTCTCCTACAGCCGACACCACTGGACCGATCATGACGAAATCTGACATCATCATGATCTTCGACCTAGGAATGGTACACGCGACTTTTCAAGGCCAAGGTCAAAGGTTAAGATATTATTTAGTGCTATTCATATATTAAGGTAATATTTAGGCTATTCATAAATTCCCTCAACTAAGGATGGTTCACATCAAGTTGGCGTTCGTAACCATCCCGGAAACCGCCACAATCCTACTGACCAACTTCTTTGTGACTTTTAATCAGATCACTCTCCTCTCTCTATCCCCACAATCAATTAAACAAATGTTAACCAATGTGATCCTTTGTAATTGTTTCAATTTTTATGCGTAACAATATGTGCCAACCTTGATCAAATCTATATGCTGTAAAGTTTATAGTTGGATTTAAGTCACTTTAGGAGGTAGTTATAAAAAATTTGAATACCTTACGAATTGCTCTCACATAAACTTACTGCAAGGGTGCCCTTGAAGCGGGTACCTGAGCGTACAGCAAAGTCTAGCGCGAAGTGCGGATATCTTTTCTAGTATATGATAAAATTAAAAAGATGCTGGCAAAAGAAACATCTCTTAAAGAAAAAATATCAAGCTAGGAAAAGCTCAACACAATGTAGAGTGCAACAATAACAAATTACATAAAAGTAATAAAAGTTATATATACATTTATTATAATATCAGATCAATAAAGGAAATGGAAAAGAACCTATCAATAAACTTTAACATATGTATATATGCATATATATCTGTGTCAACATAAATATAAAAAGATAGACATATATATATAGAGACATATATATATATATACCTTCAAATTAATTAGGCGTTATAAATATACAATTCCTTGTGTATATATTTTCTTTACTTAGACGGCTCATATTGTTTATTGCACGAGAATTAATTGAAACCACAAGGTTTATGCAAATTTGAACATTCTCACGCTGAAATTAAAATAATTAAGCAGTAGATAATTCACGATTTGAATATAGATTATTTTATATATATATATAAATATATATATATATATATATATATATAAAATAATATATATTCAAATTTAAAGGAATTAGAAAACTATCTTTCATTGTACTACGATGATTAATCATCAACTTAAAAGAATTTATTACATCTCAGTATTTCATCGAATAGCGATACAGCGAAGTATATATATATATATATAGATGTTCTATTTCCTCTGTGGTCTGTAAATTGAGTGGAGGCCTAAAGCGTCATATGAATGTCCACAGTAGAGCAGCACCAGTTGGCGTGCCTCAATCTCAGCTAAGGTGTGACCTCTGCCACAGACTGTGTAAGAGCAGGGCTGATCTACAGAGCCACCTTCGTTCCCACAGTAGATAGAAATTAATGCATCTTGATCACATCTCCACATAAAAAATAAAAAATAAATAAATAAATAATAATAATAATAATAATAATAATAATAATAATAATAATAATAATAATAATAATAATAATAATAAATTATAAAACGTATTAAATGAACTAAATAAAAAAAAATTAATTATATTTTAAAAGTACATGGAAATGGATGAATAATCAAAAATAAACCAAGGGAAAGATGGCCTTCTTCTGTCAAGAAGTGACGATTACCATATATATACACACACACACACACACACACACACACACACACACATATATATATATATATATATATATATATATATATATATATATATATATATATATATATATATATACCGCCTTTGGGGGATTATGATACATCATCAATGATCGACTCACATATGGGATCTACCGGATGCTAGTACGATGTGCTTCTTTGTATGGATCCAAATGCTGACCGACGATGGAGAAGCGTACTGTCGGTCATCAAGATTAAGATGCTACGTTAAACTTACGATGTTACGAGACTCGAACATTCCGAAAACGTGGGTATTCGCTATTCTGATATTGTTACGATGATATTAGACCAAATGGAGGGAAGAATCAGCTCCGCTAGTAAGTAGTGATCTGTGCAAGAAACTGTCAGGAAACTATGTTGCACTGAATGAAGGCCGGGAAACGCAAACCAAGATATAAAGGCAGTGTTATCCTTCAGCGATCAAGCTTTTGGCTGCCAATGATAAAGGGAGACGTCCAGTGCGAATCTCGCATCGGGAAGTAAACAATAAGGACTCCATCTATATTTGTTTATTCATTTTGACTTACCATGCCTCAAATCTGAGATGCATATGATTGGCAATCATTTTTTTATTTATTAACATTTTGTAAAAATGCTAAAAATCATTCTCGAGTGAATAATCATAACTTCTCAATCGATCGATTCAGTCAAGTGTAATCAATAATTGAATTTGCATTAATAGACATTTTTAAAATTGTCTTCTTAGTAATTTGCATTAATTTCGCATTAATTTCCGCACAATATTTTCGTAATGAGAATATATTTGATTTGGACTCGGATTCTGCGTTCATTGTAAACGAACAATTTTAATTGAATTAACAAAGAAATCATTGATTATAAAGAATTTGAAAGCAGATAAATAAAAGCATATCACGGAAGTAGTATCAACTAATTTATAAAATAATAACTTATGTATTTAAAAGTGCATGTATAAAGAAAACACACTTTCCTATATATATCTATAATATAAAGCTGAATGTCTGTGTGTGTGTGTATCTGGTCACGAATAGGCTCCTATATGGTTGACTATTTTTAAAACAGATTACATATAATGATAGAAGATGTATCGAGACACAGGAATAAGTATGTTTGATCTGGCAGAACAGTGATCCATTAAAATTGTGGGGCCTGCGTTCACGCCTGATCCACAAAGTATGGAAATAAAAAATTTAAAAATTAAAAAAAAAGTTTACAAGTGTTTTTGACATAGATGTACATAAGAATACTTTGATAAGTATGTTTCAACTTAAATAGGGATGGTATAATAAAATTGTGGGGTCTGCGTTCGCGCCTGGCCTTCACAGAATGAAAATAGGCACATACTTTGATAAAGACGTTTCATATCTATCTGCGTAAGTATACTTTGATAATTATGTTTCAGTTTGAAGAAATATGGTATAATAAAACTATGGAGTGTTGTTCGCGCCTGACCTCCATAGAATGGAAATATGTCACAAAATTTAACAAGTTCTTTTTAATATAGATCCACACAATATTGTGATAAGAGTTTCAGTGTGAACAGGTATGGTATAATAGATTATGGGGGTTTATCTATTTTATTT
This sequence comes from Euprymna scolopes, assembly GCF_053919585.1. Lineage (NCBI taxonomy): Eukaryota > Metazoa > Mollusca > Cephalopoda > Sepiida > Sepiolidae > Euprymna > Euprymna scolopes. The sequence continues at coordinate 142,493,564 of NC_136486.1, forward strand.
TTACTTTCATCATATTTTGCGTTGGTTCTGACACCCCCAAATTCGAAACTATCTCTTTACAATCCTTCCTTTTCATAACTTATCATACTTTCATAAATCAGAGTCCATTTTCTGTAGGCTGTTTTTGAACCCAGTCAGTGACGGGTACTTTTGCGAGTATATATATATATATATATATATATATATATATATATATATATATATATATATATATATATATATATACTTTTAAAATATTACCACTTCATATGGAACAGACTCTTTTAATGTTCATTTTTCAAAATATTTTTATAGGTAATAACTTGCGTACAATTTTTTTGGACCTAATCCCGATATGCATGTATTTAAAAGTTTATAAATTATTACTTTGCACAACTCGGCAATCATATCAGCACATATTAATGAAACCAATTTTTGAATATTTTTTCTTCGAGATGCCCCAGTTGTGCAAAGTTATAATTTATAAACTGTTATATAAATATATTCCAACATTAAGTCAAAACAACTATGAGCAAGTAATTGTTATTAGCAGAATAATATTTCGATAAATGAACATTAAGAGGGCTTGTCCCTTAGAAAGCGGTAAAATTTAAGAAGTATTTATAGCTCTAGTACTGCACTATTGAGCTATCTTAGTTTAAACTTTGTATCACTTACTCATACGCAATTGTTTTCAGGATTAGTGAATTAAATATAGAAAACTATGACGTAGCTTAATTGCCATATACATTTTATAATTTACTATATATATATATATATATATATATATATATATATATATATATATATATATATATATATTGATATTGATATTTCCCCTATTCGATTAATATAAAATTCTTATTTGGAATTAGTTTTATCCAGTTATTCGTAAAGGCTTACAAAAATTGAAAAGCATTGTGATCATGATCATGCTGATACCCCATTTAAACATGCATCAGGTAAGAAAAACTTGTTGAAGTATGTAGTCTACTAAAGTAAATGACAAAAAATAACAATTCAAAAATATATACAAATGTTTTTTTTTCTCGACAAATGAAGAACTTTTTCATTTTCTCACAATGCTGTGCAATGGTGAAGAAAAGAAAAAACAGGTTTATCGTATTAACATTTACGTGCTTTGTATGCAAGCGTTACTCAAGGAGCGAATACAAGTTCAACTTATCAGTTCCCATACAAACTCAGTTTAGCGTAGTTACGCGTTTTCGCGAGAAAGAAGCTTAGCATTAAGCCAGTTGCATGCTGATTCGGGTGTGTATTTTCTTCAGCAGAAGTTTCTTAGGGACTTAAATTTTTCTGAGAAACGCCCATACACGCGTCCCCAAATTCTGGATCCATTTTATGTATCAATTTTGAATACATAGTGCTATAGTCTTGCTGCTAATAAATCCATATTTGATTTTTACTAGTCTGTGAATTGCAGAAAATTCTAGTCTTTTTGATATACCAACCTTTTTCAACGATGACAGGTATTAGGTTGGTGCAAAAGTAATGTCATTTTTACATGTATATATATATATATATATATTTATATATATATACGTATATGTAAAAACAAATATATATATATATATAAGTGAAAGTGTATGTGTGTGTGTCTGTGTACATTTTCCTACGCAATAACTCTGTGAATTTTTAGTCTACATATTCGAAATTTGATATACTGAGTACTGAGAATTGGGAAAATCTTTGTAATCCATTTTCGGCCAGAAATTTCGCTCTTAAGGGATCAAAGTTCAACGATTTGACTTTTTAGAACCCTACCAAACTCCTCCGACAATTTTGGGTCTAAACACTTGAAATTTTAGATATAAGTTCGATGGACATGGATCTAACTTAATAACTCAATTTGAGCCCAAAACAATAAATGTTAAGGAGTCATAATAGGGGTCAAATTTTTTTTTAAATTTACGTTTTTTTGTTTTTTTTTGTTTTTTGTTTTCTCAGCATACACCTTCAAACACTCTGGCAACGCCGGGCACCCATGCTAGTATATATATATATATATATATATATATATATATATATATATATATAATTCAATTTTCAATTCAAATAAGGCACAGTGCCACTTTGAAGTAGGAGTCTACTATCGGGGACATAAGTTGCAGGAGTATTATTAAGGGAGATGAGTAGCAAGATGTCTGCTCATATTACTCTTGAACTTCTGCATGTCAGTACAATTGGGAAGCAGAATCCCGGAAGGGAGTTTCAAAGTCTAGCAGTTCTGGAGAATAAACTCCTGGAGTAAAAGGCTTTCTTAAACCTAGGGATATCTACTGTGAAAGGGTTTGATTTAGCTGCTTGTCGGATTTGTTGGAGGTATTCACGTCTTGGGGGTAAAATTGTTTGTAGTTCCTTAGAGCATTCCCCGGTAAAGTACTTGTAGAACATGCAGTGGCATGCAATATTTCGTCGATGGGACAGAGGCTGAAGCCAAGATGACAGTTCAGGACCTATCAGGTTGGAGACTCTCTTTTGAACCCTGTCTAGGAGTGAGAGACAAATAGCGGATGCACCAGCCCAAATGTGACAACAGTACTCCATACATGGGCGAATGGTGGCCTTATAGAGGTACAGTATACTTTCAGGCATAAGTAGTTTTCTAACACGATGGAGAGAGTACTCTTTCTTTGCAGCACCCTTGGCAATGCTCTCAATGTATCTATTCCAGGCCATGTTCCCTGTAAACGTTAGGCCAAGAAGTTTAACGGAAGTACTTTCGGGTAATGTGTTCTTGGCACTTGCTACAGTACTGTTTTGCTTTTCACAGCCCATCAGTGCGGCTAGATAGGCAATTGCCTCGAGCCAGGCTCGAGAGCTGACCGGCCAAATGACAGTCAAGTCTTCTCACCATTGCGCTATATATATAATAAAAAATGGCTTTATTTTTCCATCAAACTGATATATCCAAGCAAATACTTATTTCAGTAATTGGCATAGTGATTCGGCAATATTTTCAATTTGATAATTAACAGATATGATTATCCAATGTAATTGATTTGTTTATAATAATTTTTTCGGCAAAAAGCGTAGGAAAACATTTCGCGTATTAAGTACAAAATCTTCTCACACATTTTCACATTAAATTTGATTTCTAGTGATTTGTGCATCCAGCAGAGATAGTGAACATAGCGATATCCAGTAATTCTAATAAATATAGAAAAAATGAAATACACATTTTTCATTTTTGCACAATGAGTTTTCTTCGGCGTTTTATTAAGTAATTGTAGCAATAATCTTTTATTCATCTGATTTAAAATTAACCTTTAATTAATTGCATCGCTTAAAGCAAGTTCCCCTTCTTTAATTAATTGCGTGGATTAAAAAAGTCTTCGTTCTATAATTTATTTTACAAAAATAAACGTTAAATACAATGCATCATTAGTATAAACTTTGTAGGCTTCTGTGCAAGGTTTTATGTCTATTCCCCTCCGACAAACTAAGCTATTTTGTTATATGAACTCATATTAACAAAATTTCGAGTTTGTTTACGCCATGAAGAAAACGTTGCCTTTTACAACTAATAATAATACTAGATATCACTTTCGTGTTACACATGGCTTGTGTTACAGATCCATGGCGATTATATCAACTAGTATAGAATTTGATATTGGGTGCACATCCTAATAACCGAAATTTGTAAAACAGAATCATTACTAGGAAGGGATCAAGGATGGCTTACATGTAGGTTAAAACAAAACAGTTTGAGTCAATTCTCTCCCAAATGAAACCTTTATGAAATACTCAGCGAACGTCTCCTTGTGTTTCATTTGTCTAGATGAGACGATTCATCTGATGAGATGATCGGCGGTCAAGGCAAAAAAGGTTAAATGATAACGAAGAGTCAATACGGCAGTGAGAACGATGAGGAAAACTCACTCAAATACATATGAAAGCGTTTTTTTTTATTATTACAAATATTACACCAAGTTGTTTTTGTTTTTGTTTTTTATCTAAAAGCAGGGATAGAAAAAGAAAATAGCCACATAAAGGGCTTTTCTTCTCCACGATTCGCTCACCTCTTCGCCCATAGAGCAGTCGTATTTTTCTTTCCGTCCTATTCCCAACTTACAACAACCTCACGTGAAACAGATAATTTCGATGCCACGAATAAAAAGGGTCTGAATTTGCATTTATCTTTTTTTGTTTTCGTATTATTTTTGTATGTACGGGTTCGTGTGCCAGTGCTTCTCTACAGTGGGGCATACGACAACCATAGTCAATTATTACTGTGTCTCTCCATACGATTATTACATACATTACTCTTTATAAAAGTTTCATTTTAATCGATTGATCGGATACAACGTGTTAGTTTTTTATAGCTCGGGAAGAACGTAAATCTATCTATCTATATATCTATAAAAGTGAACGTGTCTGTGTGTCTGTGTGCATGTGTGTCTCTCTGCCTGTGTGCATTTCCCTACGCAAAAACTCTCTCAATTTTTAGTCTACAGACTCGAAATTTGATATACAGGGTACTGAGATTTGGGAAAATCTATGTGATCGGTTTTCGGATAGAAATTTGGCTGTTAAGGGGTCAAAGTTCAACGACTTTACTTTTGAAAACTCTACCAAACTCCTCCGAAATTTGGAGTCTAAACACTTGTAATTTTAGATATAGGTTCCTAGGACATGGATCTAACTTAATAACTTGATGTGAGCCCAAAACAATAAATGTTAAGGGGTTAAAAAAGGGGTCAAAGTTTAAAAAAAAAATTGACCTCTGCGGTCTATTCTAAATTACTCAGACAATTTCTGGTTTAAAGATTTAAATTTTACATAAAGGGTATTCAGGGATAGGGCCAGCTTTTTAATCGTCGAAAATGCTTAGTTACCTATATATAAATGTGCGTATGTATGTTTGCATCTCTGTCTAAAACTTTCGACAGAGGCGACGAATTTTACCAAGATCCGTATCGTTTTAAAGTTCGACCTTTCATACGACAAATATCGAAACATTGGCTACAAAACATTAATATCTTCACCTTCAACTAGACACTTTTCTACAGGGGTCACTTTTTTCGCCGATATTTTTTTTAAGTTATCCTTTCCTTTAGATTGTCTAGCCTTAATTTAAAAAAATGTCGCTTCCGGTTTGGACGCGGTACGGGTTCGAGACTACCTTCCTACTACCACTTTTTTGTTTGTCTGTTTTTTTGTTCAACAGACACATCCAAACACCCGTACAACGTCGGGTGAAAGGCTAGTGTATATATATTTAAGGATACATATCTCTATATCTGTACATATGTATATTTATATATATATATATATATATATATATATATGTATATATCTATATTTATATAGATAATATACATTTGTATCTATCTATCTATACTCCTATTAATTCGTTTTTTTTTTTGTGTGTGTGTGTATCAATATTCATATTAAACCCCCTCTTTTCTATTTATTTAAAAAGAAAATACAATTGTCTTGTTTTGGAATTAGATTCACGAGCTAATGATCTAGCTGATTTGCATATTCTTTTAAACATTCATTTTAATTAATTCCCTATTAGTTGCTTCGGTTTTCGGCCAGAAATTTGGCGATTAAGGGGTCAACGTTCAGCGATTTGACCTTTGAGAACTCTACCAAACTCCTCCGACAATTTTGGGTATAAACACTTGAAATTTTATATATAGGACATGGATCTTACTTAATAACTTGATTTGAGACCAAAACAATACATTTTAAAGGCTCATAATAGGGTAAAAATTTAAAAAAATTGACAGCATTTTTTTTTTTGCTCAACATACACCCCCAAATAACCCGGGCAACAGCGGGCACGCATGCTAGTATATCTATAAAAGTGAACGTGTCTGTGGATGTGTCTGTGTGTTTCTGTGTACATTTTCCTACGCAATAACTCTGTCAATTTAAAGTCTACAGACTCGAAATTTGATATACATGGGTATGAGATTTGGGAAAATCTTTGTAATCCATTTTCGGCCAGAAATTTTACTGTTAAGGTGTCAAAGTTCAACAATTTGACCTTTGAGAACTCTACCAAACTCCTCCGACAATTTTGGGTCTAAACACTTGAAATTTTAGATATAAGTTCCTTGGACATGGATCTAACTTAATAACTTAGTTTGAACCCAAAACAATAAATCTTAAGGGGGTCATAATAGGGGTCAAATTTTTAAAAATTGACTCTTTTTTTGCACAGCATACACCTCCAAACACCCGGGCAACGCCGGGCACCCATGCTAGTGTTAATATATTATCAATAGTGTTATGTGAATAAGATCCCAATGGACTCGACTTAAACTCAAAATATCCGTGAGAGTAAGCATTAGGCCATACTGGCACCTCCTATTTATGAGGAAACAGTTATCCTTTCTTTTTTGAAACATTTGTTCAAAAAATATATATAAAAGCACACTTAACCTTAAATGCTGACGTCACCCAAGAAGAGTTTACAGGGCAGGTACGATTGAACCATTCTATTGGTTGCCTCCAAAGAAATGTGCGCTTCCTGCTTTTGCAATTACTTTGCTGTTACATTAGACAAGTGTATATTTAAAAATGGTGCCAACGTTTTAGAACCCGAGTTTCTCATTTTTTTTAAATTTCCATCAAAACGCCGTTTAGTCTACCGAGAAAGTTTGCAGCAAATATGCATGTGATTATATATATATATATATATATATATATATATATATATATATATATATAGCTTAAAGAAGCATATGCATACGTATTGACTGCGCTTGTTCATTATAGATAAATCAATACACCGAATTGCATCTTTCTTTTATATTTTTTACATATGAAAAAACAAGATTTAGCATTTTTTCTTGTCTTTTTGTTTCTTCATTCTTAGCGAATTTATTCGTTTTGGTTCTTCTGTTGTCTAATAGTTTATTTATCTATTGCTCTCCATTTTCTCCTCTTTCTCTTTATCTTCTTTTATTTCTGTTTTGGTGTCCGTTAAGATATTCGAATGTGTTTTTGTCAGTTCTTCTTTCATTTTCACAACATTTACTTCTGGTTACATATTATTTTTGACTGAAAGTACACAGTGATTACCCCTGTAGTCTGAGTGACAATAAGTCCCTCCAGAGTTTCGATACTATTCACCTTTGTCGATAACCACTTAAAATAATTCTGCGTTATCACAACTGTCGCGCACCATCGATTTATCATTGGCAACAATCGATAGTTCTCTCTTGCAGTTTGGTGGTAATTAGCTTTCTGAAAATCCTCGTACGATTTGCGCCCTTCCAATGGAGGTCTAGTTAGTGCTTTCGGGTCTTGATCTTTCAATCTTACTTCGATCATAACCATGCTGTATGGTACCTAACTAGGCTGATTCCATCACAGTAGTAGTAGTAGTAGTAGTAGTGCTACTACTACTACTACTCACACGGACTATCATAAAAAAATTACTCATTGATATAACCGGTTATAATCTCCGGATGAGAGTAACAAACAATAACGAGAATACTCTCAACCTCCTTCAATAACGTTTGCAAATTATTCTCCGTTATCTCATCAGACGCTTGCCATTAACTTCTCACTGGCAACGACCATTCGTCTTCATTGGTATTTGCGTGGTAATCTACCTCCCAGTACTCTATTCACTCATCCAGTTGAGGTCTGAATATTATTATTATTAGGAGCTTCCATACTAGTCATAACAAACGATTGCTCACTGGAAAGGTAACAAATGATAATCACTATAATATCGTATCACAACTTCCAATAAATAGTGAAACATGCTTATAACGTTATATCAACAGGTATTACTCATTGGGTTCTCTTTAAAAGCTCCGGGTAACTTATCCTGGAATTCGAGTGACAATAAGCAAGTCTTGGATTCTAGTATATCCCATGCTATCCAGTTGAGCCCTAGTTGGCATATCCGTTCTTGATTCTTTTTATCCTCTAAGACACTTTATGACAGGAAGGTAATGCCTATGAGGACAGTATTGTAACGAACGAACATACATCATATTATATCCAAATTCCGGGAAGATGATATCATGATAACCGATACTACATTATTCCTCAACTTCGGAAGTGATGCCTGGGATAATTGTCTAATTACTACAGAACATCTAATCACATATACTAGAATACTGAATTCTTTCACTGAATTATGCATTAAAAATAATGCATTAGTCTTAAATAGAGTCATGTTGTCCGGAAGGAACAAACAAGTTTTAAACAAACCGCAGCTGTCACATAAGAAACGATGTGTTTACATGTGGAACGGCAATAAAATGTGTACGAAATAAAACCTCCCTTAATACTGTCCGGATATGACGTTGAAAGATATTTTGTTGGAGTTAGCACTAACAATTTCATTATCAGAGTTGACTGGTTGCGGCAAATCGAGTACAGGTTCTGAATCAAGATCTCTGAGCGACGCTGACTCCTATGGCATTGAGATGCGAATACTTCTGTATTGAATTTAAATAGCCACCAAATTGATGTTAGGCCGAATTGACATGGTTTACTTATAGTAATAGTACCACATTTTTACCAACATAATTCATGGTATACTAAAGAATCTCATTGTTCAATTCATGCACGTTGGGAGTTATCCTATCATGTTCATTATTTCCTATTCAGCTTCTCCAATTCAATTATTATTGCTCAATTTTTTTCAGATTCTTTTTTTTTTTTTGACTCAGTGTCAGACATTTTCAATTCGATAAATATAATTCTTGAAGCTGTGTAGCTTATATTTTAAACATTTCGTTATGAAAATACTTTTTCCCCCCAAATGTCTATCTAATGATAATTTGACAATAAATTACTCTTATCATTAGTCATGGAGACATGATGGATATCTTCATATCAAAATTCTACCTCACTGCAACCTTATATATATATATATATATATATATATATATGCATAATTTTTGCTTCTTGTATTCAATTGGAAACGAATTTTCGCGATTTTAATGTAACGATATATTTAGTCATTTACTTTTTAAAGTCATTTTTGTAGTACATCATTTAAGTTTCTTTTCGATTGACATCGTTTGAATACCTTTAGTAAATTGATGCATTTTCTTATTTAAAAGCCGCCTAAATCTTGTATATATTGTCTGAGTATTTCATGAATGGACTGAAGTCAGTGTCCGGCTAAAGTAAAGATCGAAAAGAAAGATCGACTTACATTTTTTATTCTTATATTTACTATTTTTACTTACTAGTTTTTTTCTTTATTTTAAGTTTGTTTGGGTTTTTCTTTTGCGTGATGGTTCTCCGTTCTATAATAAAAACCAATTCATATATATATATATATATATGTGTGTGTGTGTGTGTGTGTGTGTGTGTGTGTGTGTGTGTGTGTGTGCTTCTCCCCGGCAGGTCACGTCACGCGAGGAGAAACGTGCCGAATGAAATCACTACAAGAAAAATAGAGAAAGTTCATAGTAACACAACTCCCACCGTCTAAAATTTATTTTGGAAAAAAAATCATTTATCCTATTTCTATTTCTTTTTCATTCTTTTCATTCCGTTTGATACATTTTAACTTTTTTCAACTTTATAGATTAGCAGTCATATTTAAATTCCACAATTCATTTAATATTAACGAATTATTACAAATTTTGACTAACTAAAATAACTTACACGAATATTTTTAAACTCTAACCCAAACTCTATTAACCAAGCAGCTGAATATGCTTTCTAATTGATGCTTAATGGAGCATTGTCTAACATACTTCTATATCAATTTCACAAAATCTATAACTTGCAAAATATAGATTTTAATCACCCTAAATATTACTATAAGAGCACCAAATTGGCATATGTCACTCCCCTCAAAAATTGTTGCAGCAAAATTTAGGAATCAAAGCAAGAAGTTTATTATAGTTTAGAATTTGTTATAGAATGTCGGCGTTCTCTTGATAAATCCATGTCCTACATACGCAATCAACTCTCCAGCCTTTACTAGACGAGGTGATGGTGGTCAAACACTTAACGACATGGTTTGAAGTCCTGGGTGTGCCAAGTTCGAATCCAGTTCGTTGCACAAAATTTATTTCAAAATCTGGGTTTGTGTAACTATACACATAGATTCGAAAATGTGGTCAAAAATCAAATATATAACAAATAAATGTTATCAAAGGCAAGATAAGTTACCCCTCTACCTATCTGAAAAAGTATCTAGTGGTTTGACTCACTTTTAAACGTGGAATTTTTCGAAAATCATACGATGTTTATCGATATATTTGAAAAAGAAAAATGGCGGCGTGCTCGCTGTTTAATACGTTAAGTTTGGGAAAGTCAGTTCAAAATAATTATACAAAATTTGCGAGAGGCAATTTTCATTTGGTTTTGTGAATTGATAACAACGTAGTTCAACCGTGATCGATACCCATGAATATACTGGTTTCGTGAACTCTTTTTCACATCCAGGTTATGTATGCCAGCTAGGGAGGAGTCCGTTTATGGTAACGATAAGATAAGTTCCACTTGATTCACGTCCATCAAATTATGCCACAAACTTATGAGAAGTAAATTATGCCACAAAAATAAGAGAAATAAAAATACAACAGTAATTATAGAGACTGTTCAAATCCCACACAACAGATAATAGTCCATTTACTGCTCTGATGCAAACTGGCGTAAAGTAAATTCTCCTTCAACTCATTCACAACACAATTTGATATCAACAACATAGACAGTATCACATTCGGATTTGATGTTACCATTATAAGACATTATAATAAAAGAGTGTCAATATTTAGTTTGGCATTCACTCTTTCTTTCTTTGTAGAGTTCCAGGTCACCCTTGGGCAAACTGTAGTGTCCCTTTACCTTCTCTGATATTCTAGAGGTTTATTATACATGTGGGGGATAGATGGTGTTATCATATTTACGTAAACAACTACTTCAGAATGTTAGGTACGTCATCAAGAGTGCGTTTTTATGGGAATCGCACCAGACTAGATGTGAAGCCACTTGATGTAAAGAGCTAACAAGAATGAAAGATGATTATTGCAAAGACAGGAGATGCTTCTTGTTTTTAGTCATGAAAATGTGAATTTTATAAGTAGGAAGAAAACAGTTATCAAGGAGATAGATCCACAAGCTCGCAGTTGGAAAAGATAGAGGGAGGGATACATCCAACAATTCTGAAGAACGCATGCAATAATAATATTTATAGAAAAGACTGTGACTAGCAAAATCAGGATTGTTTTGAAAAGTTAGCGCACTCGAATAAGTGCACTCTGATCTACAAATAATGTCTCAGCATTTTTATTGGCATTTTCCGGTAGGATGATCTTAGGCAATTAACAATAAGCTATACCCTTCTCAGAAAGAAGGTAAAGCCGAGAGGGTACACCTGCTAGAACTGAAAAGAACCATACCTCTGCCGGTTGAGGGTAATTGAAACTAGTTTAGCTCGAGTAAATTGTCAAGATTAGTTAATCTATTAAAAGCCGACTAAAGTTGTAAATCCTATCGATAAAACAAGTATCTCTACCTGGTCCGATACTATCACTGTTTGAGTCCGTTTTAGAACATTCAGCAGTTGATTTTTCCATACAATAAGTATTTACGAGAATATTTTTTTTATTTTCAGACGATGTAAAACTTAATGAAAACCGTTATTCATTTAATTAATACAATGATAGATAGATAGATACATACATACATACATAGTTAGATAGATAGATAGATAGATAGATAGATAGATAGATAGATAGATAGATAGATAGATAGATAGATAGATTTATAGATAATCTATAACCAGAGCAGGTAATTGCTTTATCGATATCTTGAGCTGATATTAATCAGTAAATTGGACTTATCTTGATTGATTTTCCTGAAAAAATTTTAAGACCAAAACAATTATTCTTCTCAGCCCCTGACAAATCTGATGTGACGTCCAATTATCGACAACAAATTTTCTACTCAATATCATTTACCAATACCAATCTTTCCATATATTATGATTTCAAAATTATAATTATAATCTCTGTGTTCTTGCATTTTTCTTCATTTTAATATAAGTCTCTGTTCGAAAACTGCAACAGTGAAAATCATAGATTTCTAATTTTTAATATAATCTGTTCTTTTCTTTTTATTACATTGAGCTAAACGCAACACATCTAGGTCTTTCATAGCTAATTAGTTGCTTAAAAACATGTTGTGTGATACAAATGGTTGCCTCATTTACAATTCTGAGTCTTGTTCATTAAAACTTTCCTCTCAAAATTTTGGAGACGATTTACGTTCGTTTGAAGGGACCTTGTCTTTGTAAACAGAGGGAATTCCCTCAGGTTTTAATTCGCCTCTGAGAGATTATAATATTGTCGCAACACAGCTTTAATTTTAAATATTAATTGTCTTCCTGTTTTTTTTAATAGATATTAATGCTGCTCTATTTAAAAACTTATAGTCGTCAACAAAAATGTCTACGCATGATCTAAGGATGTGATTTGGAAGATTATTAATATAGATCAGGAAGCGAGTTGAACCAAGATCGTCTTAAAAGACAAGATGGCCGGTGGGCAAAATTAATTTAATCTGCTGACGTCATCACGGATAATCCCTTAGTTGCGTGACACCGGTAGTCATCGGTAGTCACCGTAACGTCTTGAAGTCAGTGTAATATTTCTTTTTTTATTAAAATGCCTTCACGGTGCATCGTTCCAAATTGCCGAGGAAATTATCGTAAAGGACAAAAACTGACAGTATTTACATTTCCGAAAGATAAAGAATTATAATGCAGTAAAAAAAAAGATTTTACACCATCTCCATTCAGCAAAGTAAGTTTTAACGTGCTCCCCCCTGTATTTAACACGATGTAACTATAATTTAATTCAATATTATCATCCTAAGTTCTTTACCATTTAAAAGAAGCTTCAAATAAATTGCTAATATTAAAAAAAAAATTTACAGCATACAAAACTAATGAAAATGCGAGACAACATCGACTCTTTAAAACACGTTCTTTTGAAGAGACGATTTTTTAAGCTGTTGACACACATGTTTTAAAAATCTAGCAAAAATTAATTTTCCTGAAATTTTTCAATATTTAAAAATAAATTATGCCGGCTGATAAAATTTTTAAACTTTTTTTTAAAGCTAGAAAGATAAAATTTAAAAATACTTATATATATATATATATATATATATATATATATATATATATATATATATATATATATATATATGAAACTAAACTAAAAAAATGCGCGTTCACTCGTGGTCTTACAATTCATTTCATTAACGTAATTGGGTTTGTATTACTGTACACATAGATTCGAAAAAGTTGTCAAAAAACAAATATATAACAAATAAATGTTATCAAAGGCAAGATAAGTTACTTTTCTACCAAATATTTTTCGTGTTTTTATTCAATGTAACATGTTTATTCAGCTCGAAAAAAAATACAGTGTTTACCGATGTATTCGAAAATTCAAGATGGCGTCTGATTCTCTCTTTAACACGGAAAGTTTGGGATGAGGTGTTATAAATAAAAAACTATACAAAATACTATTAAAAACCCGTTTTCCCAAACTTACCGTGTTAAAGAGAGAATCAGACGCCATCTTGAATTTTCGAATACATCGGTAAACACTGTATATTTTTCGAGCTGAATAAACATGTTACATTGAATAAAAACACGGAAAATATATCCAGTTTGGTAGAAAAGTAACTTATCTTGCCTTTGATAACATTTATTTGTTATATATTTGTTTTTTGACAACTTTTTCGAATCTATGTGTACAGTAATATAAACCCACGTATTTGTACAAACTGAAAATATGGATATAAAAAAATTATTTTGCATGTTATTTTTGTTATGTGGTGAAATAATCTTAAATAAGGAACATGATTTTTTCTTTAGGTTAATTATTGTTTTACTGTGCAATATTTCATGAATTTATTAAAAATATTGTTTTTGATTTTGAAAAAATACTGTGGTTCATTTTGATTAAAAAATATTCATTTTGATTTTGAAAAATTCATTTTGATTAAAAACAAATTCATTTTGACTTAAAAAATATTGTTCATTTTGATTTAAAAAATATTGTTCATTTTGATTTAAAAAATATTGTTCATTTTGATTTAAAAAATAGTTTAATTTTAATATTTGTTTATTGTCTTAACTCATATCAAATGTTTTGCTTGTGTTCTGCTTCAAATATTCATAATCTTACATGCATAATTTTCATTTAATTATATTAAATAAACTACATGTTTACTACAAATCAAATCGTGTTTCTTCACTTTTTTAAAATGTAATTTATAAGTAATTAAGGAACGCATTCTAATCTTTAAAATCTATAATACAACGAAATATTCAATTGTTTATAATACTTAAACAAACAACTTGTGTTCTTTTTATTATTTTTTTATTATTAATATTAGATGAGTTTCAGTATAAATCATCGTGTTCTTTCTTTATTTCTTTATTTTAATCCAATTTTGAAGTTTTGTAACGCTGTCTATAAAAATTACTGTTCATTATTGACAGTCTAAGAGTTCCACATATCTTGCTTGTTGGGACCTCGGCGATGACGTCATTTTTTCAGCTGGCCGGCCATCTTTATAACGAAGGCCACGGTTGAACCCTGGATAAATTCTTGAGGGACTCCAGCATTAGCACTGTGAGCTTCTGGTTTCTGTCCATCAACCACTACTTTTATGAGCCTATCAGAGAGAAATCATTTAATAATTGAAAAGACATTTCCAGCTATACCACAGCTGGATATCTTGTGACGTGGACAATTGTGACATACCTTATCAAACGCCTTTGTATATGTCAAGAGCAATTGCGCTAGAAAGGAAGCCTCTGTCGAGAGTTTTGCTAAACCTATGAGAAATTACCATAAACACCTCCACTGTAGATCTAGCAAAACGGAAACCATATTATATGTCACTAAGAAGGTTAGTTTTGCTTAACAACAGCTAAGATTATTTTTGCTTAAACAGCTTTGTGAGTATGGAAGCTGCAATGCTCTATCCCTATGCCCGTTTTACAAGTATTTTAATTGACTGTGTTCTGATGAACCTATTGCACTTTTACCCTTTCGATTTATATACTCTTGAAACCCCTGTTAAGCAACAGAACCGAACTCATTCCCTGTAGATGATGGAATGCCTTCTACACTTAAAACCTCTTCCCACGGACGTCTCAACTTTGAAATTTTCTCCTTGTTTTCTGTTTTTCTTACTATACTAAACTGCAGAAGTTTAAATATAATGCGAACGGATATCTCGTTTATTTCCCTACATAGTCGCTAATAGACATAATCCACTATGTATTTTTTCAGTTAAACAAGAAAGAACATAACGTAATTGGACTCAACGTTTTGCAAATTATATAGGCTCAGATTTTTAGAGAACGTTGGCGAAATATCAAATTCAAAGCGGCAATCGTTTAACAGTTTGATTCCCTCTATCCAATTTAAAACAACTGATTAGTTCTATAACAGTTAGCTTAACCACTATACAAATCATCCTTCTTACGTACATCGTGACTTTTTCAGCCTCTCTGCATAGTACGGGAGTTTTTAGACGTTTCTACGAAAAGGAATATGCATTGCTTACTACATATTGCGTCTTAGAATAAGATTTGTTATGAATTTGAAGACGTTGCTGCATTTGTTAATCCATTCCTTATATTTATTCAATTATATATCTCCTTATCATTTTCTGGCTTTTTTTTTTTTTGTAAAATATAATACCATGTATAATTTTGATAAATTTACTGGTAGGTTATGAGTAAATATACCATCTAATTTCAACAAAATAAATGTAAAATTTAGATTATTGAGACTACTGTTATCATTTTGAGTGTTCGTTCCAAAGCGTTTCGTCTTCTTTGACCTTCTTCCTGTATACTTTGTTGAACTAGGAAATTTTTGGGTGAACTCGAAAATCTGAACGAAGTTTCGAACGGACCACTTTATTTAATCAACCGTGGTCGCATGCTATTATTCCGTCAGCTATGAGTGAGTAGAAGTTTTAAGTAATTCGCAATTGTATTCTTAGTATCGTCCGCACTGATGATAAAAACCTTCAACTGATAGAACTGAACATAGGGCATAGTGCAAATAAATGCAATATAGAACAAATATGAAACTAAAAAACGGAAACTAAGTTTTTTTGAATAATAAAAATAATGACTGTTGAAACATTTATGACGATCTGTGTTATCATGGGGCTTAGTGCACTTTATTAATGTTTCAGCAACTGAGTTGCTTATTTTGGCGCACAATTCCAACGGCTTAAATAACAGCAGCTTAGATTTTTTTCTTAAGTGTAATGATACTATATAAATGAGGTTGTTACTTTATAATGACACATGAAATAGATAAAAACTTACGTATCAACAAAGCTGAAATAATTTTTTTTCTTGTGTGGTAAAACTCTCTTACATCTAGGGATGTCTACTGTGTAGAGGGGTCGGGAATAAGCACATCAAGAGTGCACAAGTGCTTCGAATTCATCTGAACGCATTCTATTCAAGTACTTTGTAAAACAAGCACAGGGCTGCGGCAAGGATTGGAGTCTGGTCGTTAGTGTGGGATTTATTAGATGTAAGACTTGTTTTTATAATCTGACTAAAAATGAGAGACAAGTGGTAGATGCTCCAACACAAATGTGACCATGATACTTTCTGCATAGACGAATTGTGACTTTGTAAATATATAGAATGCTTTCTGGTGTGAGTAATTAAATCTCATTCTCCCCGTCGATTAACTATAATGCCGAATGGATCGGTTTATCGTTCTCTGTTGAGATGAACGCCACTTATAATGAACACGTACACAAATAAAGAAAAAAGCTATTAAATCAACTCATAAATGCAAAAAAAAATTAAGTTAAAATTAGTTATATAGTGAGCTAATAGGAAATCAATATCATAAGTGACGTCACCGCGAGAGGTTAACGATGACCTTTCACCTTTCGTTTTTTTAGCAGAGACACTGGCACTGACATGGACAAAGGGCCAAGTACAGATGCCTAGCATAAACCTGGGAGATGGTTTAGTATGAATAAAAAAAACTTCGGTCTGTGTCTAAAAAATCAACAAAGGTTTGATTAAATTGTGTTTTATTTATATTAGTCTGGCTTGTGACCACGCGTGTCAATACAAGATGGCGGGCGCACATCTTTTCTACAACAAAAAGAAGAAAATATAAAAACTTGTTTTCAAAACGGGTGTATCAGCCCATGCTTATTTTTAAAATCATTGTTTCATTAAGCAATCATAACTGATAAGTCGGATAGGAATGTTGAATTATCCTTTCACATCTCATCACGTGATGTTAATGAAACGTACTCCATTTGATCATATAAAATAATCGATCTGGATTCTAAAGAAAATGAGAAGTGTTGAGTATTGTGTAATTTGTGATTCTGAAGCACGGCTCTCTTTCTGGGAATAAAACAATTCATTAATACAAATACTATTAAAAAAAAACAAATTAATCAAATTTTAGTTTATTTTGCAATACGCAATATGTCATTATTTAGAGTAGAGTGTGTGTCCATGCATGGAATATTGTTGTCACATTTGGGTTGGTGCATCTAACACCAGTTTCCTCCTCTTGGACAAGATCCAAAAATATGAGTCATTAATCTAATAAGTCCCGCTCTATCAACCAAGCTCTAACCACTGTTCCATCGCCGCAATATGCATGCATGTGCTTCTTTTAATAATATTTAATGAAATGTGTCTTGATGAACTCACCGCATTTGTACCCCCCTCAGTGTACATACTCCCGACGCACCTTTTTAGCAGCAAATTCCACCGCTTCACTGTTGAGGTTCTATATGCCAGAAAGATCTCCACTTTCATAGAATTACCCCGAATTGCTAGAATTTGGAATTTTCTACCTTTACTGTTGAGGCTCTATATGCCGGAAAGACTTCCACTTTAATAGAAATACCCCGAATTGCTAGAATTCTCTACCTATTTCAGCTTCCATTACTGACAGTCAGAAGTTTAAATGTAAACATGTACCTCGCACATTTTCTTACATAATCCCTGTAGACATGGTCCCAGATAGTAACCCTAACGTAAAATTGCAATATGCATTATTTGGAGTGAACAAGATTAAGGAAGGGATAACGTCATAAATTATGAAATCGATTCAACCGATTTCAGATCTTATGTTTTCTTGCAATTCCAAAAACATAGATAAATAACATTTAATTTCTATTTAACGACTTTCAATACATGCGATAGTAGTGTAACAGTTCCCAGTAAAAATACGTATGCTTTTAGAGCCTCCAAGATATTTATTAAAAAATTACACACATACTTTTAAACAACGTAATTGCTTAGAACGCGCAAAAACAACATTTTGGAAAATTAAACGTTCACGATGGACGTATTAAATAGCAGAACAACTGAGAATGATTTTTTTTTTTTTTACATTTTCACCCCAAACAAGGCAAATTGCCACTTTGGTGTAGGGGGCTACTATCAACAACTACTGGGGTACTATGTAGGGATTTGGGCAGCAAGATGTCAGTTCATGTTGCACTTGAACTTCTGCACATCAGTAGAGTTGGGGAAGCAGGGACCTGGAATGGAATTCCAAAGTCTAGCGGTTCTGTGGAGAGAGATCTTTTACATCTAGGGATCTCTACAGTGTGGGGTGGGATTTTGCAGCCTGTCAGGTCTGTCGAGGGTGTTCACGTCGTGGGCGCACAAGTGCTTGCAGTTTGTTAGAGCATTCACCATTAAAATATTTGTAGAACAGGCAGAGAGATGCAACGTTTCGTCGATGGGACAGCGGCTGAAGCTTAGATGCCAGTTCAGGGCCTATCAGATTTGTGACTCTCTTTTGAACTTTGTCAAGGGGCGAGAGACTAGTAGTCGATGCACCAGCCCAAATATGACAGCAATACTCCATACATGGGCGAATGGTTGCCTTATAGAGGTACAGGATACTTTCGGGTGTTAGTAGTTTTCTAGCACGGTAGAGAGAGCCCACCTTCCTTGCAGCGGCCCTGGCAATGCCTTCAATGTAATTGTTCCAACTCATGTTTCCTGTGAACGTTAGGCCAAGGAGTTTGAAAGATGTACTGATAAAGAGTCGTTGGCCATTGCTATAGATGGTAGAGAAGGTTTCTTGTAATTATTGAATGAAACTAGTTTAGTCTTTGCTGCATTGAACGCGGCCATCCATTTTTGTCCCCATTCCACTACAGATTGGAGATCATCTTCTAGTGTTTCTGCCATTACTTTAGATATGTGTTCATTTGTTTTCCTGTCGTGCCTGTTATAGAGCGTGGTGTCATCAGCATATATACCCATCTCAGAGGCAATTTTGTCGGGGAGGTCATTTATGAATATCAGGAACAGCAGAGGTCCAAGGATAGACCCCTGGGGCACGCCCGCATTTATATCGTATTGTTTAGATGTATAACCGTCGGGGACAACCTTCCTCTGGTGGGTTGAGGGTACCGAATTGACAGTTACTGGCTGTTGCTTCCGACTGGTAGTACAGGTGCCCTAATTCTTTGGTAGCGCTTAGAGCGGCTGCTCCATCAACAGTTGAATAATATCGGGATGTTTGTAGTGTCATGTCGCGCATGGAAAGGGACTCTGCACTCATCCCCGGTGGGCTTTCCTGGGGCCACAGTCCTAGGTGAAGAAAGGTCAGCTGATGGTCTACTTGTGATGCATGTCTGATGCTGTGCATAACCTCTTGTTCGGCCCCCCTTACCTAAACTGAAACTCTTTAAAAAAAGTATGACGACAGTACAATCTAAAAATAAGCTTAATCCAGGCTTGAAAGCAAATTAAATTCTGGAGAATAGAAAATATTAAAATATTCTATATATTAAAATATTCTATATTTCATCACAAGAAAAACTGAAAATGAAGCATGAATGCCCCTAACTATTTCTGCTGATTGTATTTTTAAACAAACTTTTTTCCATTAGAATCGCATGTTAAAAAACACCAGAAAACTGCCAAAAAATACGTATTTACACCAATATACATACACTGGAAAGATAATATATCCAATGTAGTAGCAAGTCTTCAGAATATATACCAGAAAAATAGTTGGAAGTAATTCATACACACTCTATTATAACCATGCAATTTCTATAGCTACACACCTAGAAAATTTAACCTGACATAGTGATATGGAATAACAGAAAGAACGTAAAATCAGTGTCTCTAATGATGTTGACTAAAATAGAATTGAGATGAAGAAGGTTACGAAATAATTAGATCTAATATACGGCGTTAAAAGATCTGAATTATTAGAAAGATCTTTATAATTACAGTAATCATAGCAGATACCGGACTTATAAAAAAACATAAGGCAAAGTACCTGACGAATATATACAGCAACCTAAATGCAAGGGAAATACAAAATATTGCAATTAAACGGGGCGGTTAGAATTTTAAAAAGATCTCTCACCCGGAGTTTCTGAAATATGAGATGAATGTCTGGCATCAGGTAAGTAAAACTAAAAAGATTTTTAAAAAACTGAAAAAAAAACCATTTATACAACACGAACGAACATAGAAAGGTAGTCCTCTGTTTTGTAAAGAAATATTTATGAAAACACGGTGTATAAACTTTTATACATTGGATGTAATAAACAAAGTTCATCATACAAAGATTTTTTTAATAGTTTTTCCTTGTCTATCGTGATTGTAGTGGATTCAGGCATTCTGTTAGGTGTCCAAGAATTCTTTGTTTTGAAATTAAATAACTCCTTAAATAGGTGATATGTAGGACTATGACAACAGAATATTCTTATTATTGTTTGGGCTTTCGAATATATATCTGACACAGTTAGATACACTTAATCAACCGAGAACCACATCTCTCTATATAAAAGCATATAATATATTAAGGGTTACACACTCGAGAGTCAAAACAATGAAAAGAATATGCTGTTGTCCTAGCCCTAGAGATATGTCTAGAAACAGACAAACCAAAAACAAAATAATTCAAATTTGCAAATCGGCCATTACTTATAACAGTATGTCTAGAAAATGTTCAATTATTGGTCGTGTCTAAGAGGAATTGTCCTTTTCAATTATGATTTATTTTGAAAGTAATATTTATTAATCAAGATAAGTAATAGATGAAAGACTTTGGATAATCATTTTTCTTTTGAGAAAGATCATTATAATTCTAGAGATTCAGAATCGTAAAATTTTACGAAAAATACCAAATGAGATTGGAGAAATGGTAAATGTGCCGTTCAAAATAAGTGCATGAAAGAGAATTGGGCTTTTTTTTGTTTTCTTTTTTTTTTTTTTTTACTTAATCATTCGAATTATCTTGATTCACAGTCTGTAATCTGAGGATTTCGTCTTTAATTTGATAGACACCAAAGAAAAACAAATGATCGTAAGAGTATATGTTGTTTGACTTCGTTGATGTTCAAAAGACATAAATAAAAATTGTAGAAAATATTGCAAGATTCTTTTATTTAATTTAGGAATATAAGCATCAGTGTTTTTATTTTTATTTGTCTTCTGATAATCTTGTTTGTTTGTTTTTTTACTTTTTATTTTCAATCTTGATGCACGATTTTTATCTCTAACGAGAACCGAAATAATCAGATAGTTATTCGAAAAAATACAAAGAATCAATAGAAAAAGAAATAATAAATGGCAACGTTGGAGATAACGTAGTACACATTATATGAGAGAACATTGAGAAAGAATAAACACCTGAATGAAAAAAATAAACTTGGCCTCGAGGATTTATTATCTCCTAAGACACTTTTTCCTGTTAAGTCACGTCTCACTTTTTGTAAAAACATTAAACGTGCTCTAAGTAGATTACGGAAAATATAGAGATGCACTTTGCTCGAATATGGAATTGAAGACTGGGATACTTTGATAGTTTGTAATTTCGGAAGTTAGGTAGATCTATACTTAAAATAAGCAATTGCGTTTGTTGTTTAGAAAACGAATGGCTTGTGTGTCTCGAGGATCTATTCTCTACCAGCTCCCTTCCTGATCTTCATCAACGATCTTCCAAATCACATTTTTAGATTTTTTATAGATATTCATGCAGGTGAAATGGTAGCAACAGTCTATAGACTAGCAACGATCAAGTTCTTTCTGATTCTCTATTTTCTGACTAAAAAGGTTTGATCACTTTTAATGCGTCCACAACTAAGCTTCTTTTTTAATCATTCCCACTTGGTTGCAATTGAAATAATCGGATCTTGCATTGAGGAAGCATCCTGCTCTGATAAATTTCTGGACCTGAAATGGGAGACGTATATCAGATCCGTTTCCAATGTCGCTTGAAAAATAGTTGGATCATTCTACAGCCCCAGAAAGCATCATATTCCCGACGTAATCTTGTACAATAAGAGCCAAATACGTCCTCAAATCGAGTATCACCAAGAGTACTATTTCACGCCTTCTGAAATCTAGAGGTCGAATCACTCTTCCTCTTTTTCATAGAAGTGACGTAGTGTGTTGATATGTGTTCTGTCGATATTTTCGTGGTAGGTTCTCAATTGAGCTGCTATCTATGCACTCCTTATAAAACATTCGTGGGAGACACTTTACTAGCTACAACTGTCGACAAATTTCCTTGTTATCTATCAATGCTTAAAACTAAACATAAATTCTATGAGCAAAGTTTCTTTCCTAGAACTCGTTGTCTGTGGAACACAAGACCGCAGGGTTGCTTCCCAGCTCAATATAACATGGTTGTTTTCAAGTCTAATGTAAAAAAAACTCCTGTTAACCGTCTTCTTAAATAAACAACGTTCAATTATTACCGATCCCCTCGGTGTCGTTTAACCGGTCAATTAACCTTTATTCTAGTGTGGTCTTCGGGCCTTGATAAATGGTGACACGCCCAATAAAAAAAATCGGATTTTAATAAATACGCCAACCTGATCGAGAAAACTGGCACTTACTTTACTTAGAAAATCCAGTTTCTCGGTCGGGATCCATTGGGGGTCCCTCTGACCTTTTTTATTTATTAAGGTGCCACCACTTATTGAGATCCAAAAGCTACTGGAGGATAAAAGTATACTGAGTGTCAGTTGGGCGATAACCCAACAACACTATCATGATTGATGATTATGACTGTTTGGACAGTATTTGATTATTTAAGAGGCCGATTTACCAAGAATTTGTTTGCATTAGACTTGAAAACTACCAAGTTATCTACTGGAAAACAGTCCCTAGATATTGTATTCGCCAGCGGGTTAGTTCCAGAATAGAACCTAGATAAATAGTGTGAGCGCAAGCTATAAAACTAATAAAAAACGTAAAATAGTTTTCTTTAAATGCTAGACGTTTAATTGCATGAGAAAAATATTTATTAGTTTTCTTTTAGAATTTTTGAGTGTCAAACATTCAAATTCACAAAAGAAAAAAAAACAATATTTAAAATTGAAGGAAAAAAGTTTCAATTAACTAAAAAAAAATCCACACGGAAGCTATCGCTATTCTGATTTTTCCTTATAAATACACAAACATGACAGAAAAGATAGACACTAAGATAAATATTTTTCCTTAGATTAATATATGCTTATTCATATTTACAAATAAAAATAGTGCGGAAATTACTAAGAATATCTCATTAAAATCGCATCTAACAATGTTGATGCATGCCATGAACCAAAGGAGCATCAGACCTATCAGAATTTCTGCAAGGACCAATCGTGGGTCAACATGAAAGTGGTCTTAATCAACGCAATATAGCAGTAAAATCTTAAATGCCCCTTACTAATGTAAATAGAGTGATAGTACAATTCACAAGAGAGGACAAAGAGTGCACAAAAACTCATCCCGGTCGCCTCGAGCCCTCTCAAAGAACTTTGTGTCTTATGAAAAGAAATTTTGAAAAGGATCCTCGGTGCAAAGCCTTTAGCATGTCAATACAAGCTGGTGTCAGGTATCTGGTGACCAGCTGCCAGGTATGGGTTACTATAATAGAGCTGCGAGAAAGAAACCTCTTCTTTGTCCTGCCAATACTAAGCGCAGAAAAGATTAGGCTCATGAAATAGTGGAAAGATCTATGACTTTTTGACCAATGTACTTTTTTCTTTGATGAGTCACGATTTGTATTATTTTCCGACTATAGAACGGTAGGGATATGGAGGCTTCCTCAGCAAGAGTATGACTTAAAAAGACTGCAGCCAAAGCTGAAACATGTCGGTGTCTCGCTTACATGGGGGGTGTCTCGCTTATGGTATTGGGTCCAATTTGGAGTGATGGTCGATCAGACATGTCGAAATGCGAAGTAAACATCAATTCTGCTAAATATGTTTCAATATTACATGAAGGACTTCTACTAATTTTCCCAAGTGGTAAAATGAACCAATTTAACTCCATATTTATGGAATACAGAGAGCTCCTTGTCACTCTGCTAAGGTACACAACATTGGTTGACTCAAAATGGGATCAATAAACTTTCATGAGCCCAATTGAAAACCTTTGGGGTATATTAGACGGGAACCTTCGCAAAAAAGAAAAGGAAATTATCTTATAGCCTGAACGTTTATAATTATTGCATCAGATATAGAAAGAAATTCTTCAAAATGATATTCGTTAAATGATCAATGCCATGTCTAGAAAGGTTCTAGCATTGAAACTGCAACAGGGGTGTGAACCAAGTATTAGTTATTAACATTTTGATCATTTATTTTTTATTTTGTTCTAGAAATTATATGTTTATTGAAATAACTGTTTATATTGGTGTCTATTCTTTTCCGTCATGTCTGTGTATATTCTCTTATGCGGCAATTTACAGTAAACAAAGGGAAAATCGATTAATTACGTAAACAATATAATTTATTCTTTGAAATTATTTATTTAAATAATTTCAAAATTAAATAACATGGTTTAAAGTAGGAAAACTAAGTACGAATTGTAAGAAAGAATCTTGGCTCTAGCAAAGACAAGCACTACATTAGAATAAGGAAAACATTATTTATTTTTCTCATTTATAACTTTCCAAGCAGTACGAGATTTGTATTAAATCTTTTTCCTTCTCAAAGTGATATTTCAAATAAAAACTGGTGTCGTGACAGGCGATAGCTGTATATTTTTAGTTTGTTTTTTTAATTGAGGTTTTCTTGCTTTATAATTTCAATTCATGCGTTCCATAAACTAATCCTTTACAAAAACCTTGAACTGTTTCATATCTGAACGATTTAAACAAGAGCAGAAATCTGAAACGTATTCAGATGCGCCGACCTTAAATTGCATCATCTCAGATCGCATTCATTTTTATCAGTCGAGAAGAATCCACATGGCATAATCGATAAACAGAATCATCTTTATTATTTATACGCTTCTCTCAATGATTTACAGTCGAGTTTAAATGCTTAGGTTCTTTGTTTAAAGTTCTTGCGTTTCTGTCAGATACTTTCTTTATCTGTTGATTGGTGGTTCCCTCACGCTTAAGTTTGAAATAGTACTTTTAGAGATTTCTAACACTTTAGTTTGAAACACCACGTTATAAATTTCTTATAGATAAATTTAAAATACCATTATATAAGTCTCTCATAGTGAGCTTTGAAATAAGATTTTACAGCTTGAAATAGCATATTTATAGGTCTGTAAGGCTTAAGATTGAAATAACATCTTTATGGGGTTTGAAATAAGATGTAGGTCTCTCATACTGGGATTAGAAACAGGATTTTATTGGTTTCCCAAGCTTGTTCAAGGTATCATTTCTATATAGTCCGAACGCTAAGGTTTAAAATAGCATATTTATGGCTTTCTTTTACACTGAAGTTTGTAAATAGGATTTTCATAGGTCTTTAGCGCTTAAACATTCAATAGGAACTCTATAAGTCTGTCGCTCTTAGGTTCAAAACAGCATTTTAGGTCTTTCTCGCTGTAAATATTAAATATAAACATATTCTCGATGAGCCGTCCCCTTAAACAATCTAATTTACCCATTTCCACTACTAACAATTACTACAATATTGTCCACTGACTACTGTACACGCATTAACCCTTATCCTCGAGTAGTCTTCAGGCCTTGGTGACTCCTTTGTTAATGATGCCTCCGTTCAGTCTCGAAAGACAAAGAATACACCCAATATGGGCAGCTGCGCGTGTAATTGTGAGGCAAGGGTTGCGCAATCCCAAACAACTTCTCCTGAATTGGCACTGCTTCAGTCACGATGCAAAGAGAAGTCCAGGACGACTGGAAACAATGTTGAGATAAGCGGAGAGCGCATACAAGACCTGGAAGTTCCAAATGGTCACCCATTAAGTACTGACCAGGTTCAACGTTGTTTAACTTCGGTGATCCAGCAGGAACCGGCGTGTCAACGTGATTATGTCGTACATTTTTTTAATTTCTTTGTTAATATATATATATGTGTGTGTGTGTGTGTGTGTGTGTGTGTGTGTGTGTGTAAGTGTTATCAAACCTACTAACTCTTAACATAAGATAAACCATTCGATCATGTCTGTCTGAATAACCAATATACCAAATTTCAAGTCTGTAGATCAAGAATTGGTTGAGTATATACGTTAGGAAGTCTCCTCTCTCACACACACACATTCTAATTTTTATAGATATATAGATATGCATAAAATATACAGCGACTTAAACATGGCAGATATATACAAATGCTAGCATATATGTAAGCGAGACATACCAACGAAAATGCTATTTCCAAGCAGGATATACCGATAAAATGGCATCTAAAATTTGTGGTTACAGTTGAGAGAGAACTTCCTAACCGAAATGCTCTGTCGGCTTAACTTTCTGCATCAATAATCATGGGGAATCGAAGCAATTGTTTCATGTGCGTATGATCTATTTTTAAAGGAGAACTTCACTGACAGTCATCAGATAGCAACCTTGCGGCTTTTGCTATGAAAAAATAATTTTTCGTAAATAAAAAAAAAACCTTATCGGACGTATGATGATTTTAAGGAAAGAATTAGATAAAAAAAAGTGGATCATTTTGCTTAAGGAATGCGTTATGGTGAATTTATGAGAACGAATTCATCAATATATCGTAAATAATGCTGCTAAGTTATATAATTAAGTGCTGAACTCAATAAAACGCTATTATTTGATTTTTTAGAAGTAAATTTTGGCTTGATAGTTCTGTTTACTTGTTATAACTGTTGAAATCGTGTCCGATCTTATTTTCTCTGTATGAATAAAGATGTTATTTTAGGGAAGTTGGCAGATTATATTGGAAATACTATGAGTAATAACAGCTATGAACTTTCGTTATAAATATAAATGTCAAAATACCACAGGAGGAAATGTCGTAAAAATAATTGAACGGATCAAAAGATGTCTCGATGGGCAATCAATATGAAGTGCTAACTTTATCTAAGGGAGACTCAAAGGGAAGAACTCTTTCATCTGTACCAAGAATTCGGCCTTTGTGACATGTTCAAGGAACAACATACAGTAAATGATAAGTTTTATTTTTAGATTTTTAAGTTTATATAAGGATGTCCAAAGTCGAGTAAAAGAAAAGATTACTTTACTATTCTTTTGTACAACCAATGAAATTTAGTTTTGGACAATGAAATATACGAAAAAAACTGTTTCGTTGGCTCTCAAGTTAAACTAATCCCATGAGATTTCAAGAAAACCCACGTTCCATCTATACTTAGGTTTTTCTTAAAAGTTTCAGAAAAACGGTGAAAAAAAGTTTCATACGCATAACATTGAAATTTATCTATTAAAGCCATATATGAATTTCAGAAAATAGTTATCCTCGCATTCAGTTTCTTATATCAAAAGAGGAAAAGTACGAACTAATGCATAGAAAATATTTGCCGTCGTTTAAATTTTAAAACAATGCAACATTATCTTGAGTGGTATTCTCACAACGTTTCAGTAGATTAATCTCCAGATTTCTTCTGGGATTAAGCATATTAAGAATAGAAGTTCATTCCTCGGCGATAATTGAACACCTCCTTCATAAACTTTCATCTTTATTATTGACCAGAGCTGCTCAATTGGGCTTATATCTGGAAAACAAGGTGGTCATGCTATCAAATTTTCTCCACTAATGTCTAATGAGTTAAGGTAGGATGTCGTATCCTTGTCTGAGTGGGATGACGCATTGTCGTGCATAAAAATTAATTTGTGCTGACGCGCCAATGGAAAGTCATCACGCCATGGTGACAAATACTCGTTTAAAAATAAAATATAAAACTGGCTTGTTTGAAACATTCTGGCACTCGAAATGGTTCAGTTAGTTCATTGCGGATTATTCCAGTTCAAAACATGACACCTCCATCTCCCTGTTGACGACGGAATCAATGAGGAGTAGGGAATCCAAGAGGACTCCAAACTTTGGCCCACCCATCTGGTTCATCAAGGGTTGCTTTGGTCTCATCGGTGAAAAGAACATTATCAAAGTTGGTTTTAACGTATTTCTGTGCCCAAGCAAAACGTTTTTCTTTAAAAGTTTATTTTAAAACAGGTCTTGCTATGGGCTTAATGCTTCTTGCAATTTCGTTTAAGACATTGCAGCCTATCACTCTGAAAAAGAAAGGTATTCCAGCCTTGTCAAATATAGCAGCATTGTTGCTGCCTGGCTGCTTGAAGTTGACATCGAATTTTTCTAACATCACGATCAGAAACTGTGTTTTTTTTATGTATTTGTCCTTCCTTAATTTGATGTTTGAATTTTCAACGAATGAAGACAATATTCTTCAGTCTTTCCCAAGCTCCTTGGCTAAATCTACGATAAATAAACCTATTGCAAGGCCTGCTACAACACGTTAATTTTTCATTAGCTGTCAATCGATCCTCTCTAGGCATATTGGCAGACTAGCAATAAAGTGATACACACTTAAAATTACAAGAAAAAGGAAAAAATAGCATAATTTTCAAAATATTCGTTCAAATTATACAAAAAATCCGAGAAATAATTGTTCTGCTCTTTCAGTGTATCAGATTTGAATTCTCTGCCTTTCATAAACATTTCAAAATTTAAAAAATACTGATCTGCAATTAAAGCGATACACAGGTTATAATTGCAAAATATAGAGAAGTGTGTGTATATATATATATATATATATACATATATATATATATATATATATATATATATATATATATATATATATATATATAATATATATATACAGGGTGTCCACAAGTCTGGCTACATTATATAGCCAGACTTTGTGGACGCATCCTGTAGATTATGTAGCCAGACTTTGTGGGCACCCTGTATATATTTATATATATATATAATATATATATATATATATATATATATATATATATATATATATAGATGTGTGTGCGTGTGTGTATGTAAGGAAAATATGATTTTCTAATGATATTTCATATTTTTATATACTAATTTATATTTTTTACATTTAACTTTTTATATACTAATTTATGAAACTCATTATAAATACGGAGCACATGACAAACAAACACGTGACAAACAAATTACAAAGTCTATATTCAAAATTTCAGGATGTTTAACACTTTAAGATTTATTTCCTTTATTACGTTTACATTCACAATTCTTGACATCAACTGTTTCGTAGCACAAAATCATCCATTTGATTATTATATCGATCAATGAATCTACCTTTCTCTTAACTCTCCAGAAAAATTAAAAAACAATCAATTCATTAATAAAATATAATGCATTTGAGAATTACGAAAGTCTGAAAATTGGAAGAAAAGTTGCAATTATATTTTATTTTATCTTTATTATGCCATTATCTATATTATGTCATCAATTTATATAATAATTAAATGATAATTTTGCGCTACGAAACAGTTGCTGTCAAGAATTGTGAATGTCAAGGTAATTAAATGAATAAATTGTAAGATGATCAGCATCATGAAATTTGAAATATAGACTTTTGTCATTTGTTTAATATATATATATATATATATATGTATATATAAATGTG
Source organism: Euprymna scolopes (assembly GCF_053919585.1). NCBI lineage: Eukaryota > Metazoa > Mollusca > Cephalopoda > Sepiida > Sepiolidae > Euprymna > Euprymna scolopes. Next base: position 142,523,397 of record NC_136486.1, read on the forward strand.
ACGATGTATGTATGTATGTATGTATGCTTCAAAACTTTTATATTCCAAATACAAATTTCAACAACACTAAGTTACATTAAATAGATAAATATTGCAGAACTTTATAAATATTTTTTTGGATTTTGTGCACCTGCTTTTCCTTACAAAAGACAGAAATTCAATATGTTCGTTGAAAGGTTTTGTTTTATTTTTCATTAGACGAAACGATTGATCAGTGCATCCTGATGTTTCCTTCAAAGCTGAGATATTCACAAAAATAAAAACAAAAAACAAAAGTCACAATCACTGGCAATAGTTTTGATGTAATTAATTTCTTCAGTTAGTTTTAGAAGGTATATTATATATATGTGTGTGTGTGTGTGTGTGTGTGTGTGTGTGTGTGTGTGTGTGTGTGTGTGTGTATTAGGTGACAAGAAATTTTTGCAGCATTTTTTATTTTGATTACATATAATGTATTTTCAAATAAGTTTTCGCTATAATACCTTTACTTTATACATCATTTTAAAGAGCGTTTTTTCGCACTATCTAATCGTTTGAACTACAGTCGTTTTAAAATAATTATGACTTCTTTCCAGAACGTGGAATACAAAATGGAAGAAAAGCAATTTTACACAATTTTCTTATTTCAGTTCAATTAAAGCTAGCCCGAAAAGCTGCTGAAACAGTTCGCGATATCGAGACTGTATTTTGCCCAGGAAACTGAACTCACAGCACAATGGTGGTTTTAAAAATTCCGTGGCAGCGACCAGGGTCTTTAAAATGATGAGCGTAGTGGTTGACCATCGGATGTTGACAACGATCAATTAAAAGCCTTAGTCGAAGCCAATCCACGCACAACAGTTCGAGAACTTGCTTCTGAATTAAACTAATGTATATGACGATATCTAACCACTGGAAAGAGATTGGAAAGACAAAACAACTTGATAATGAATGTCTCACGAATTGAACGATAACCACAAGAAATGCCGTTACGAAGTGTCATCCTCACATTTTTACGCAACAATAACGACCCGTTTCTCGACCGGGTTGTGACTTGCGATGAAACGTGGGTTCTTTACGGCAACCGGCGACGTTCAGCTCAGTGGTTAGAAGCCTACGAAACCACACACCTCTTGTCGAAGCCAGAGTTGCACCAAAAGAAGGTCATGCTAACTGTTTAGTAATCTGCGACTAGTTTTATACATTACAGTTTTTTTAATGCAGGCTAAACCATTACGGCGGAAAAGTACTGTCAACAAATGGATGAAATCCATCAGAAACTTCGACAACTCCCAGCATTAGTCAACAGAAAAAAGGCCCAAATTCTCCTCCACGACAATGCCCGACTGCACATTGGTAAACCGACCCTGCAAAAGTTGAACGAATTAGGCTACGAAACTCTGCCTCGTCCGTCGTACTTTCCAGACCTCTCACCAACTGACTACCACATTTCAAGTATCTAGCCAACTTTCTGCGTGTGAAATGTTTCAAAAACCTAAGCGATATCATAAACTCATTCAGCGACTTCATTCCCACCAGAATGCAATGTTTTTACGACACGACCATAAATACACTTGTTTTGAGTTGATAAAAGTTTGTTGATTCTGATGGTGCTTATTTCGAGTCATAACTTTTTGTTTGAGCCTAGATATGTTCATCTGAAATTAAAAGTAAAAATCCGCAAAAACATTTTTATCAACCTGCTCAATATATATATATATATATATATATATATATATATATATATATATATACTCAAAAAATGTAGACTTTTATCATCAACATATAGCTTTGACAGATTGAGTGATGAACAATGAAAAACACGTGAAACTAATATACTTTTTATTAGTGAATCTAAATAATGCGATTCTATGTGTGTAAGCTAATAAATCGTTCAATCCAGCTTGATGCAACTTATTGCCTAAGCACTAAATGACCCAAACCAGAACTGCAAATGCAGATCTCCAGCTGTTGGTCGCGTAGCTGGAGATCTACAATATTAAAAGCATTGAGACATAATTACTTTTAGCATTCTCTCTTGTTAATTAATATAACACTGTTATTTATGTATTTTAAACACAATAAGGATTGTGCGTAAGTTGTCCATTAGTGACAAATGTGTAGCAGTGTAAGTTTATTCTTTGAGGTACAAAACGAGTGCCGAAGTCGTGTGTGCATATGTGCCTCAGCTCAGACTTCGTTTTGAATTAATAAATGCAGATGTAATTTTGAGCTCATCAAAAACGTCCATTTGAAATTATCGAGTAGTTATCTGGGATTCATTTTAAAGACTTCCAAGTGTGTGCAAAAACAAATGATCAATTAAATTTCAGTTTAGTTGGGAAGACTTTATCACGATTATTAGATCTTGTGAATATTTCACAGCACTTAATTGTCATCTGAATATTTCTCCCAATCCTTTCCACACAGAATTTTTTAATCAAACTTTTATTCAATCTAAAGTTTTAGATTATTCTCGTGTTTAAATTCATTTAAAAGTATAATAGTAAGTATAACTGAGTATTATTAGTAGTATTAGTAGTAATAGTAGGAGGAAGAGGGGATTTAAGCCTCCCATGATTTATATTAGTAAGGTTTTTTGGATCGAATAAAAGTGTTGGTTAATAAGAGGCGGTTTTCTGGAGGTTCAAGTTTCAACCTTTACTACAGATAATAATAATTAAAAATAAGTAAAGTTCTTCTTGAGCTGTCCCCTGAAAACATTCGATTTCTACCCATTAACTATTACGACACCACCATCTCACATTCATTAACACTTAACACTAGCCTTCGAACCTTGATAAGGTTAATCTCTTGTAACAAAAAATAATATTAGGTTGGTGCAAAAATTATGTCGTTTTTACGTTCAATATATAAATATGACATTATTTTTGCATCAACCTAATACATTAATATTTGCTTAGAGCGTAATATTAATGGTGTTCTGGAGCTATAATTGCGAGCGATGGGAAAGAAAATGCATAAATAGCTTTGTATGAGATGGTTGATTTATTACTATTATTATTGATTACGGTTTATTAGAAGAATAAAGATAGAATTCCTTACGCATAACACAATCGCAAAACAGGAATTTATTTTGTGTGATTGACGCATACAGAGAAAATAATCTAAGGTAAAAAAAAGTTGATTAACTTTTGTATAATAATAAAAGATGAATAATTTATTCTTATAAAAATAATTCATATTTATTCATAACAGATATTACAAGCTTCCTGCAACTTTATCTGGGACTATATAATGGAGTTATAAGAAGATGTCAACTTTAGAATTACGCAATGTTCTATAGTTTGTTCTTGAACACTGTCTGAGTAGGTTTCTGTATGTGTCCGTTTGACTCGATATAATATAAGGAACAATTTTCTTTTCTTTACTATTGATAATTCTTGTTTGGAGATCGAGCTGAGGAGACCAAGTTGATTTCGTGATTTGGTTCGAATCCAGTGACAGACACTTCCCACGATGATTACGTTTTTATCTGTTTCCTTACCCCAAACTAAGCACAGTGCCAGTAATTCGTAAGAGGCTACAATTTAGGACCAAATTTGCAGTAATACTATGTACGGAGTTGAGCAGCAAGATGTCTGTTCGCCTAACACTTGAACTTCAGCATCTCAGTAGAGTAAAGGAAGCAGGGGACCGGGAAGGAATTCCAAAGTATAGACGTCCAAGAGGAAATGCTATTTCAGTTGAAGGCTTTGCGGCATCTAGAGATCTCTACAATATATGGTGGAATTTTGCTGTTCGTCGGCTTTACGTAAAGGAGGCACCAATGCTTTGAGTTCGTCCGACCATTTTCCTTTAAAATACGTGTAAAACAGACACAGGGATGCTACATTGAGACGAAGTCTGAAGCATTAGTGTCTGTAATTAAAAATCATTAACATTTATAAAAAATATTATATACTAGCAGTTCCGCCCGACTTTGCTCGGGTCCTATGTACTGTTCATAACTTTATGTGCATATGTATATATCAAAAAGTGTGCATATGTACGGTAATGCCATACTATATAACAGGCTTCCTTAACTACCATATTGAAAAGTTAGTAGAGACTGCAGACGTCATTATTTTAACTTTGACCCAAATTTTGACCTCTTAACATTTATTGTTTTTGGGCTCAAATTAAATTCAAATATTTGACCCATGTCCAAGTGTTTAGACCCAAAATTGACAGAGGAGTTTTGTAGAGTGTGCAAAGGTCAACTCTGTAAACTGTGACCTCTTGCCAGCCAATCTTTCGTCCTAAAACTGATTAAAAAGCTTGCTGCATGTCTGAATACCCTTCATGTAAAATTTCAAATGCTTAGACCCGAAATTAGCTTAATAGTTTGCTAGACACCGCAACGCTAAAATCTTTTGAACTTTGACCCCTTGGAAGCCAAATTTTCAGAAAAAATTATTAAAAAGCTTGCGCTATGTTTGAATACACGTTATGTAAAATTTCAAATGTTTAGACCAAAAATTGGCTGAGAAATTTGGTAGACACCGCAGAGGTAATTTTATTTTTAACTTTGACCCCAATTATGACCCCTTAACATTTATTGATTGGACTGAAATCAAATTATAAACTTAGATCCATGTCCAAGTAACCTATATCTCAAATTTCAAGTGTCAGACCGAAAATTGGTGGAGGAGTTTCGTAGAGTTCTCAAAGGTCAAATCATTGAACTTTGACTCCATAACAGCCCAATTTCTGGCCGAAAACCGATTAAAAAGACTTTCCCAAATCTCAATATACCTTATGTTAAATCTTGAGTCTGTAGACCGAAAATTGACATGAGTTTTTTTGGTAGGGAAGTGTACACACACAGACAAACACACACACACAGACATTTTCACTTTTATAGATATACTAGCATTTTAGCCCGGCGTTGCCCGGGTGTTTGGAGGTGTAAGTTGAGAAAAAAAAAGCGGTCGATTTTTTTTAATTTGACCCCTATTATGACCCCTTAACATTTATTGTTTTGGGCTCAAATTAAATTATTAAGTTATATCCATGTATAAGAAATCTATATCTAAAATTTCGAGTGTTTAGACCCAAAATTGTCGGAGTAGTTTGGTAGAGTTCTCCAAGGTCAAATCGTTGAACTTTGACCCTTTACAGCCAAATTTCTGGCCGACAACCGATCACATAGATTTTCCCAAATCTCAGTACCCATGTATATCAAATTTCGAGTCTGTAGGCTTAAAATTGACAGAGTTATTGCGTAGGGAAATGTACACACACACACAGACAGACACACAGACACACTGATACACAGACACGTTCACTTTTATAGATATATAGATAGATAGATTACATAACAATATTTATTAGAATTAATTTCCAAAGCAAATTGAAGTTTAATATCTAATTTTAAATTCTGCCTGCATAAGATAAATTTAAAAACTCAATATAAAGGTCTCTATTTGTAATTTCCTTATTATTTTGACTGAATTTATCTATGCTTCTTAGGAACTTACAAGTCGTTTCATTTCAATGCGAATGCAAATCCATGTTTTTCTGAACATTTGATTTTGATTTGTTTTAGTTTCAGATTTTAGCATGAGTTCACTTCTATTAAGCAAATGACGTTTCCGACATTAGCTGGCGTCTTTACATGCTGTGGGATTATGTCATCATTTATATTCTGAAATATTCATAACGATTTTCATATGGCGACTGAATTTGAATAATAGTGTTGTTCGCGTGATAACATTATTTTGCTCACGTTTGCTCTGGATTTTTCTTCAGAAATATGTGATAGATTACTCTGCTCCGAAATTGGCATTTAACCACGGTATAATGTGATATATATATATATATATATATATATATATATATATATATATATCAATTAATACAAATATATTATATATGTGTGTCTGTGTGTGTATAGAGAGATAGATAGATAGATAAATAAATAAATAGATAGATTTTTGTGTGCGAGTGAGTCGGTGTGTGTCTGTGTGTGTCTGTGTGTGTGTAATCTGTGGTTTAGTTCAATATCCACACACCCTCTTGGCATCTTATGCATAGAATAAAATACAGCTAAATATAACCTACATGCGTAGCAACAGTGCTAAAAAATGTATATTGATCGATCAATTAGCTTAAGAGTTAATTTTATACATACAAATACATAAATATATATACATAACTGTTTGGGAGTAGATATATAGATAGATTGATAAGTAGATTGATGAGTATTAAACTGGACATAATATCGATGTTGATAAGCTGTTACATTTCAGATAATATCTAATTACCACCTGCTAACAACCGTTCCTTCTGTATGTTTCTTTTTTGTTTTTGTTTTTTTTGTTTTTTGTTTTTTTTTGGGGGGGGGTCAGTCATTAAAACATTAAGAATGTATTCGTATTTATATATATTAAAGGGAATTCTTATAGGAATATGCCTGATCTGATGAATTTCGTGGTTCGGTGAAAATCGCTATTTTATTTCACAATATTTCAAAAATATGCGATTGTGTCTGTTATCGGCTCTATCACCTGACTCTAAATTATCATTTATTTTCTACAGTATTTACAAGCAGATTATATTTAAACATCTTCATCTTCTACTTTCATTATGATAATGAATTCGTAAATTCGTACATTTTTGATAAATCATATTTTAATTTAGTTCACTCCAGCAAGCACTAAAATAGCAGCAGCATTATTTTTGCATTACTCATTCTTTAATTGGGCGATTTCGAAAAGATAAGAAATCATAATTTTTATCATTCGTACTTGTCTCAGTAATCTTAGGAATTAAGCGAAGCAAAAACCATTATAAATTGTAATTGAAGCGTGAACTATATTTTGTGAAGCAGTATATTGTTAAATAAAAAGATACTTATAGAAATAAAAGAATATAATTGCTTACACATTATATATTCACTTATATTAAATTTGACACTTAAGGTGGAATTCAAACATTACAAATATTAATGCGGTAAAAACAGTTTACTGTGAAGCAAAACTATTCTTACGGACTGACAATATAAAAGAGAAATAAGGAAAGTAGTTCACCAATTACAGCATTTCCTGTCCGCTTACCTAGTGATGATTAATATTGGGTAAAAATCACCCCTTTTATTCTTACTATCTCTGTGAGTAACCATGATGGGATTTAATTTAAGTCATGGCATGATTTCTTACCCCTCTGAATGAGAGCAGGAAATTTTATGTGAACTAGATCATAGTAGATAGAAGACGTTTATCCCCTGACAGCGCTATAAACTGGTCAACTGTAAAAAGTACATTAATCCATTTTTATCGTTCAGTTCCGAAAACATATTGTTTCAGAAAAATATACATTCCTGTTTTACATAAACCAAAACCAAAATGTTTCACTTTTCGTTTCATCTTTAAGAATAAGAATATACTCAGATATTCCACTAGTGGGAGAGGAGTCCATCTTTGCCAAGTCGTAAAATACGCTTAAATATGATATTTTAATTTGTCCGGATTTCGTATATATTATTATGGAGTCGTGATCTCAAAAGTAAAAAAAAAAACAGTATTTAAGTTCCATCAGCAAGAATCGAAACTGAAAGCAAAACTGTAGCATTCAATGCTACTGACGTTACCACTGTACCAACATGGAAGGCACATGAACTGGTTAAAACTTTAAAATTAAAATTAAACTGAGATAAATGTACAAAATGCATAATTTTTTTTTCTATTTTGACTCATTTTTTACATCTTAAAAACAATTTTAACCGAGTAAAGACCCATAAAAGAATGGTCCATAAAAATCCAATCATTAGAGACCCCTAGCGCCGTTATGCGACTTTTAGTCTCAGAAGAGATAGAATTTAAAAATATGGAGAAAGACAGGCTAACATATAGCCTTTTATATATTTGATTTTATTAGAAACATTAATTTACTATATATAAAAATGTTGTCTGTTTAAACATATAATGATATACTACTGCCATGTGTCTTATCTTTCGGGTTATCTTTTTTTTTTCCTATCGTGTGTGAAAGAGAACGATTAAAATTAAGCAAGAGTGTTAGTTTTCTAATTATTACAGAAGAAATACCAGGAAACAAGTACGCGTTTAGATTTATACGTGTCAGATGATTAATTAAAAAAAGAACAAGCCATTTTTGTTGTGTTGTTCTTTTCGTTGAGATCCTAAATAGAAATTTGCTTTACTAGGAAAGTTATTGGCTTCAAATATCTCTGTGAAGTACTCTCAGCTTTTCTTCTAAAACTTGCAAGCATTGGTAAAAAATGTATTCACATTTATAAGCAATTTTTAAGCCAAGTTGCTGAGGAATACAATTTTCCTTTTTTTTATTTTACTTCATTCGAAGTTCTCAGAAATCAAGGGGCCCACAACCTGGGGCTAACACTTGAACTCTATATAAGATACATAGATATTCGAATGTTCCACTTAAGTTCTTTATTTCTCAAACACTGAGTTAATAAAGAAATTGAGAACATAATTTTCCCTCCCCAATTAATCATTTTCATATATTGTATTATATCTTTTATTTTGGTCTCTTGGTATTACTGAATTCCAGGACAAGAATTTATCTAGTCTGGTGGAGTATCCAGTTTCGTGCTTTTACTTGAGGTAACATCACTTGGAGAAGGTGCACCATTCCTCGTAAAAAACTAATATGGGTTAGCCATAGCGAGGAGATCATATTTGGGCAGTGAATACTATGTGATTTTGAATATTTGGTCAGGGTTTACTTCTATCGAAAAAGTATCCTCATGCCAGGTTTTTCTGACAAACCCCTTTACAGAGAGACCTTAGCCACTCGAGGACAGTGTCTAGTAGGCATTCAAGTTTTCTCCAGTATATAATGATTTGTGATGGAATAATGGATAACGATAAGTGTTAGAGTCATTTTGTGTAATATCTGCGTTCTCAGTAAAACCACATAGATGTGTTTTTAAACGAAATAAATATAATTAGGAAATATGTCGTAGTTTGATTCGAAACCGTTTGAGTCTTCAAGAATAAAATCTCAGATTTAATACTATTGATTAGGACCATAGAAATAGTCAGTGTTTACAAGAGTTATAGTTCTGTATAGAGTTCTGATTTAAACTTATAGCGATCGCATAAAGTGAGTTAGATGTTCGGAGCGCTTTATTGGCACATGTCTAATGTAGATCGCGAGAATTTCGAGTCAATATGTCTAAAGAAATAGGGTAGTAAAATTAGATATGTTTTCGTAGTTTTATGCAGAATAGTTTGAATATTTGAGACGACCTCCTATGTTGCTATAGTTAGACTATGGTGGAAAACTGCAATGTTGAAATAATTCTAACTTGTTAGAAAAAGTATAGTGGAATGGCATGTGAGATTGACCCTGTTTTAATAAGACTTAATTAGAAAAATAATATGTAAAAAGATAAAGACATGTAAGACGAGTACTGAGTAATGCAAAGGTGGGGAAAATAGAAATGTGGGATTGGCTTCGGATATAATTTTACTTAACCACCATTGAATTGGAAATTAGAAAGGCCATTTCGACGGATCATGTTGAAAAGTGCAAAAGTGTCGTGACGCCGGGCCAGTATCGTAATATATAATACAGGTATTTTACAAATTTTAAGATGTATGGCCGAAATATATATATATATATATATATATATATATATATATATATATATATATATATATATATATATATATTGAATGGTAAAATCAAAATATGGTTTGTCTAATTTTTATATACAAAATTAAACGAATTAGTAATAGAACAACGTGAACGGAAACTTTTTAATGTGAAAATGAGAGACAGACGTGGAAAATAACTTTCATTTTTTATGTAAATGTTAGATCCTTATATAACAAAAAGCGTTATTTGAATGTTTTGAGTGACACCTAAGGGTTAGAGGTGACCGCAGATCTGAAGTCGATGAACTATTTGACTTTCGGGCGAAGATTTTGTATCTCTTTTTACGCGAGACTTCAAGTAGAGAAAATGCGCCCAGGGCCATTTGTAATAAGAAGTAGCGAGATTACCTATCTCTATATCAATCGACATGCTTTTTCTCTGGCACGCATGTGCAAGGACGTAACACGTTCTTCAGAGTTTTTCTGAGACTGTTTTCTTATTAATAAAACTCTTTCATAACCATTATCGTACAAGTAGTTTTGTCAACAAGCAATTCTGATCCTGGATAGCTAATAGATCTATAATCGTCTATACATGCTTAGTAAGCAAAATTGCTACATGCCTCCTCGCCTTAAAACGACGCGATAGCAACAATGTTAAAAATTTACATTTGATTATTTTATGTAAATTGTTTCAAACAATGAATGAAGCCCATTGATACAAGGACTTAAAACAATATACCTTTTTAATGTAAAAAAAATAAACTAGCCAACGATATGGATAGATTCTGATACTGGAAACAACAATTCTTCTCCATTTAGTTTTTAGAAACATCGCTAATAGAATGTGCGAACCAACAGGAAAAATAAGGACAGCGAGAATTATGAGGCTGCTGATTTTCACGAGGGTGTAAACTTGTTTGTTATAATATATGATGAATTTAAGAGAAAACAGATTCTGAAATATTAATAAACAGAGTGGAACAAAGTTATTGCCGCCCTAGAAAGGAAATCATTATTCAATTTCCGTATGATGAAAACCGGTTTTCTTTTCTTTCTTTTTTTTTTTTTGCACACCATCTACTAGTTGGTTACGTGTACAAATGCCAAAAGCGTTAGGAGTCTTCTATCATGTCTGAAAGTTGCACAATGTTCGACTAACCAGGTCGGAGATGCGCCGCTGTACAACTCATGCTCTCTACCGATCAAAGTTATGACAATAAGATCATTGTTAGCACCCTCAAAATGCAAATCTAGCGCTTGTCGAAAGTGCATGCTCCCAGTTCCGAACATTTATTAAGGCGGTGATTGAGGCTGAAGACGGTTACATTGAATAGATGTCAGCTCTACTACATAATACAATAACCTGAATTGATTTTTTCAATAAAAATTTTAAAATATAGCTGTAGTGTTGGTTTCCTTAGGGCGACAAATTCATCGTTCCGCCCTAAAGTTGTTCATATGTAAAGCTTAGTATTGCTATTCGAAAACTAACGCGAAATACAATCTAAACGTATATAATTTGTATAAGACAATATTCGTTCTTATAAATATAATTATATTTGTGCAATTTCAAACTAGGTAAAACCCAAGTGGCTTTACAGTGGTGGCAAAGCATGCTATTGTTGGACTGCCTCACGGCTCAATGACGATCAACGCTCATTATTTCTATCACGTATGCATTATGTAGTCTTCTCTGGGGACAACACGTGGTGCGCGTTTATATATCCTTGCTGATATCCTAATTGCAAAGATTCTATTCCGATCAGATTCTTGCGAGTCGGTGCTATCTTCAGTTTACCGTGTGTAACAAAAGACGAAGTTATTCCTTCTTTTGGGCAACACTAAAGAAAGTGAACTACCTTTATAAAAAACACAAAGACAAAAACAGATGTTCTATGCGTAGAGTGATAGAATGATACATCACACACAGGCCTTATAAAACTGTGACAGACCAACAATAATTCTATTTCACATTTTAACTTGGCAGACTAATGAAGAGTGTAATTTACATATTTAAATCTGACAGACGGAAAAAGATTCCATTTTTTTTATTTTATTTTAGTGTGACAGACAGACAAAGTTTTTTTTTGCCATATTAATGTGCCAGACTGACGAAAACTCTTTTCACTTTCAAGTATGGAAGACTGTCAAAGTTTATATTTCTTATTTAAGAATAACATAACGGCGAAGATTTTATTTCTTATTCCAGTACTAAGCTGGTGGAGTTTCATCTCTAAACATCAAGATAAAGGAGCACTTAACCAACGATATAGATGAATAGAGAACCATCTATTATTACAATAGAAACGTGCGAGCATATAAAGTAATATGGTTAAGCTTAAACATGGAAAAGTAAAGGACTAGTTGTTAAAACTGGAAAAGAACAGGACAAGATATTCTAGTAAAAATTATAATAAATTTATAACTTAAAATATTGCAGCATTAAGAATTTTTTTTAATTTTATAAAATTAATTTAAAAAGTTTTTAATGCAACAGGATTTTAAGTTATAAGTTTATTATAATTTTTACTAGAATATCTTGTCCTTTTCTTTTCCAGTTTTAACAACTAGTCCTTTACTTTTCTATGTTTAAGCTTAACCATATTACTTTTCATGTTCGCATTTTTCTATTGTAATCCGTGATTTTTCCAGGCTTCCGATAAATTCAGTTGTTCTTTTTTTAATTTCAGTCTTATTTTTTGTCCCCCATTAACATATATGCAATAACAATGTACGATACTTGTTTGGTTTCAATAAAATTTCCACAATTATCTCCCTTTAATGCTTTCATTTTCTCTGTTTCACGTGTTACTTCTCTTTTCGAGACATCTGCGTATTAGTAACAACAGTAGTTGCTGAAGCGACGTGGTTGCTATCTAAACAAGTCATAAAACCGTCGCTCACCTTCTTAAATATTTTGGGGGTTTTGAACGCCAGAAAATTCATCATAAATTTTGTTTTACTGAAAGAAAATTGAAATTTTTTCACAATATAGCTGAGAAAGTGATATATAAACTGTAATAATTGTTTGAAATTTGGTCCAAAAATGAGTGAGCGGTGAAGCTTTAAATCAGTTCTAAATAGGTAAAACTTACACTTAACTATATATTTATTAAACACTACCGTGTTTGAATGATGAAATATATATATATATATATATATATATATATATATATATATATATATATATATATATTTAAAAGAAATCAACAAGAAATCAACATAAGTTTATATACGATAAAAATAAACAGTAAAATTATCTAGGACTTCGTAGCATAGCAGTCAAAGCAACGGACTGTAATACATCTGGGGTTCGAGAGACAGTCAAGCTACGCTGAAGAGAGGTAAGGCCTCCGAACATGCATATTTGTAGATTACTGTTTTAAAAGTAAATAAACATATTATTTGTTTACGTCCAAATAAAATATGGGCGATTTTCTAAGGGAAAAATCGTCGAGGTGAAAACGCTACTTAACCACATTATCGTATTAAAAAATTAACAAGAAAAAAAAAATATATATATATATATTACATCAAAATTATTGCCTGGCTTTTATAGAGGGGAGATTAAAACTTGCTGCTATGTTTTCAAATAGTCTGAAATATCAGAAGAGGAGACTTGACTCCAAATATTTCTCATACTTTATATTTCGATCATCAAATAATCCTCATACACTGTGAAATTTACTTTGTGACTGACTTCTATTAAACGGGCTACTTGAAGATATTTGTCTTAATGCTATTCCAGAGTCACAGTAGCTTTAAGTCTGGCAGGAGGAATATGGATATGAATTTTTTGCCCGGCATGTTTAGGAGGAATGCATTGAGCAGCAGGGATGCTCTCTGCAAAAGGATATGAAAGCTCGAGTTTCCTTTAACGGAAAATTGTCTGATGAAATTTGTAAACCTTGGTAGTTCTTTATCAAGAGGTGACTCTCTTGATACTGAAATCCACAGACGAATTCAGAAGATCGCTGTAACTTTTGAAAAGTTAGAGAATAGAGTGTGGTCTGACCGTGGCATCACAGACAGGACAAGGACCTGCGTTTACAAGACGTGTGTGCTGTTGTATTTACCGGAGACATGAATATTGCAACAAAGGCACATTAAATGGCTTAAACGATTTCACAAAAAATGTTTGAGACGTATCTTAAACATCAAGTGTCAAGCACAAGTACCCAACACTGAGACACTTGTGAGAACACGTTGCTCTAGTATCGAAATACTTGTAATCGGATCGCACATGCGTTAAGTGGGCCACGTGGTTCGAATGAAAGATTATAGGCTGCCGAAACAAGTTTTTTATGGGGAGCTGACTAATGGCAAGCACCCTCAACATAAGCCTAGGAAGATATTCAGGGACTGAACAAAGAACAAGTTGAAAGTCCTGCAAATTGCAGGGCAATTGCTCCTGACATATCAAAGATAGAGTATGGCATAAAGGTTTACTTCACAAGATCTCCAGTAACGGTATAGCTGGAAATGTCTTCTCAATTATTAAATCATTTTTCTCTGATAGGTTCATAAGAGTAGTAGTTGATGAGCAGAAATCAGAAGCTCTCAGTATTAATGCTCGAGTCCCTCAGGGGTCCATCCTGCGCCCAACTCTATTCCTGATCTACATTAATGATCTTCCAAATCACATCCGTACATCATTCGTAGACATTTATGCTGATTACACTACTATCTATGGTAGCACATCTATGGTAGCACATCTAAGTTCTCTCTGATTCTCTCTCCTCTGATCTTGAGCAAGTGGTACAATGGGGAAAGAGTGGCTTGTTACTTTTAATGCATCTATAACCAAGCTTTTATCTTTACATCATCAACGCTCTGATCCCCATCTGGCATCAACTGAAATGAATGGCTCTCGTCTTGGAGAGGCCTTATGTTTTGACAAGCTTCTGGGCTTGACGTTTACTCCCGATCTGAAATGGAACACATACATTAAATCCGTTGCCAAGGCCGCTGGAAAAATGGTGGGATCCTTCTATCGATCCAGTAGATATCTCACTGCTGATGTAATTATCTATCTATATAAGAGCCAGGTACGTCCAAGGATAGATTACTGTCGCCACATTTGGGCAGGAGCTCCTAGAAAGGACTTATCCTTCCTTGCCTTGATAGAGTTCAAAATGGACTTTGTAGCCTCGTAGGGGGGTGTCATTTTCTCTTCCATGCAACTTTTTTTCTCACAGAAGAGATGTTGCGAGTTTGTCTCTGTTTTATTGTTTTTTTTTTCATGGAAAGTGCTTGGTTGAGCTCAATTCTAGGGTCCACCCCCGCCAAACTTTCACAAGAAACACTCGTCTAGCAGAAAACACTATCACTAATTTCCCCTACTTTTTATCTGTACCTAAACCTAAACGTAGATTCCATGAGCAAAGCTTCTTTCTTAGAACTGCACGACTATGGAATTGTCTTCCGTTTTTCTGCTTTCCAGCTGACTACAATATGGTTGTATTCAAGTCTAACGTAAACAAGTTTTTGATGAGCCGTTCCATATAAGTTAACAAATTTACCGAATCTCCATTACTAACGGTTACTATATTGTCCAATTGTCTACTGTACACACTTTAACCCTTATCCTCGAGTGGGTTCTTGGCCTTGATAAGTGGTGATGCCTATGTAAAAAACAATCAACATCGACACGTAGGAAAACTTACTCTGCCAAGGCCGAAATGACGAAAGCTTTTACGTGAAAGTCGTGATGCTCTAGAGAAAAGAAAGCAGGTCCATAGCAATCTGAAGCTAGAACTTCGCAAAGGTTTAATTGATAGTCTTAACCATGATATACAGAGCTGTAAATGCGACACCTGTGAACGAGTGCTTCTGTCAATGACAATCATACAAAATTCCTGTTCATGTTAACTTTGTGCCTATTAGTCCAGACTAAACGATCTGATTAATATGCAAAACGGTTTGCAGTTTTACTGCTGGTTTGAGAAGACATATGAGTAAATTTACTAAATAAATAAATTGAATAAACATGAATATACATAAAAGATCACGCATATATGTATGTATATATATGTATATATATATATGCATATATGTATGTACACATATATATATATATATATATTATAAACTAACAAAACAAAAAGAAAACACTAACCTAGTTTTAAAACAGATCCTTTGTCCGATAAAATGCATGCCCATTGGCTGATAGGAAGGGTGCGGTGGATACTAGAAAGCTGATTGGCTAACTAAAATCTCAATAGAAGAGGAGCATATAAAAACGATAAACAACCACAGAATTCGCGCATAAGCCTGAGGAGTCCTAGAGTGGATGAAACGCCGAATATTCAGTGTAGCTTAATCGCCATATATATTTTATAAATTACTTACTAGCTCTATCTACGTATTGAGCACTTTTGAAGTAAATACTTAAAGTCTACGCATAAATCTATACTTTCGTATATTAATTTTATGTGAGTAAATTAAGTAGCTATATATATATATATATATATATATATATAATATATATATATATATATATATATATATATATAAATATATATATTGATAAATAGGGTAGAGGGGGTGGGGAAATGTAGTAATTTATTTTTCATAATACAATAATGAAATTGAAATTACTTAATTGTGGGCTGTATGTTCGATTCTTATTTCGTATATGTTTCCTCGTATATGTTCAATGAATTAATTTTGTCAGTCGAGCTAATTATACATTTTACAAAAATTATGCTGCAGTATTTCAGCTGAAAGGAACATTTTCTTCCGAAAATAATTGATCTTTAATCATGAAATTTTCGAATATTGAATTTCAAAATGTGATAATTAAAAAAAAAAACTTAATTTTCCCAATTAGTTCAACCACGCATTAAGCATTGCTTCTAATGAAGCACATGCTGACGTGGACGAAAAATAGCAATACTTGATGCGCTTAACGCGTGCTTTTTCGAATTTTGCCTTGCCGTTTTTCGGCTATGATTTCGTTTTTAGTTTATAAATCAAGAAATAGAAAATATATCTCAAAACTTAATAGGAAAACACAAGGTTCATTATTATCGATCGTCTGACCTTGATTAGAAATATAAATATGCAAATGTTTATAAGTGTTAGATATTCGAACCGCTGATCCGGTTTGTATGTAATCATCTGTTCACGTTTAAGATCCTGGCCTGAATATACTTGATCGGTTTAAGCATAGATAAGTTGCAGACGAAGAAACAGCTGTCTATGGAGAACTATCTACCTATCTTTAGCTGGCCGCCTGACGTTACCCGGTCGTACAATGATATTAGAATTTATGCAGACTGCGTATGTATTATTATAGGAATAAACTCCTCTATTGATTATTATATATTACGAGGAACGATCTGGCCCCGGTAGACTTATTCGAAATAAATAAATAAATAAATAAATAAATAATGATAATGTCGTTCATCAAATTCTGTCTGTGTGTTTACAATATCACATCAGCTCATATTTAGGCTTTACGATCTTAAATATAGTCTTTATTCTGCTATAGATAACAAAAGGAGAATTTTGCAGCGTAATATTTTATAATCCACCGGCCAGTGTAACGTATATCACCCCTTTTGTAAAACTTATTCCTTTTATCTATAAGAGAAAGACTATTTTTAAGATGAATTGTTTCGATTTTCGATATTTATCGGATGAATTTCTGTGCAAAACATATCTAAGAACACTGCCAAACATATAAATTACCTTTGTGTGAAGTTTCGCAATTATATGGGAAAGGATACTATATATATATATATATATATATATATATATATATATATATATATATATATATATATATATATATATATATATATATATATATATATTTAAATAAGGGAGTAGTCACCAACAATGTGTATTTTTTAACATTATTTTATTATTCCGTGTCTTGGTTTTACATTGAGAATTATGTTTGGATCATTGTAATAATGTTTTGAAGTCATTGAAATCGTTTACGCGCGTTTCAGACGGGCTGTGATGCGTCCTCGTCAGAAATTATATATATATATGTGTGTGTGTGTGTGTGTGTGTGTGTGTGTGTGTGTACGTACGTACGTACGTATGTATGTATGTATGTATTTGTAAGTTTTAAACATGTGTTTATACATTTAAAAATAACTCCTAATATTGATCTCTACTTATATTTTAATGGCACTTTGTTTATGTGTGTGCCTGTGTATAAGTTCTTTCTCTGTAGACGCCGAAACAGCTTGGCTGGCTTTTTTGAAATTTCAAACATATATGCAATATGTATCTGGGAGTGTTTTTAGATAGGTTTTGTACCGGAATGCCTCTGATAAGTATAGAAGAGTAAGAATAAAAACATCTGATTGAAGAGGACACAGTCTGATTTTAACCAAAGTTTATACTCTTATAAAGCCTAACATTATATGTGCATTTCAGAAGTTTTATCACGGCACAAGCAGAATGGCCCGGACTATAAAATCAACAGTAGGCTTTTTTATCGGAGATTATTTTTATATAGTTTTATAACACAAAATATTACATTATATTTGAAAAGAATCCATATAAATTATTATAATTTTTATTAACGGGACAAGTCACTCGTCTCTCTTTTTTCACTTTGTGTTTATTCAAGCGCTCTTTCATAGTTCTAATGTCTCCTTGTTTATATGCCCACTATGAATACGTATATGCATTAGCAGGTACCCTTCAATACTATGGCAAATTTTTGTATGCATGCTTCCAATGCCATCGTAATAGTTGCCAAGATATTATTATCTCTGACTGCCTCGCGTACTCGACCACCAGATTCTTCATCGGGGTGACGCTTGAAGCATTCTTAATGAGTGTTTAATGGCATGAGGCAGCAGATGTTTAAGATTAGTTTTCCTTGTCTTGTGTGTGTTGTCTTCTCACTGGCGTGTTCCATCTCTGTAAGAACTTAGTTTTCAGGTGTCGGGTAATCCGACTGCGATTCTTCCGCTATCGATAATAGTAGTATTAGTAGTAGTAGTAGGAGGAGGAGGAGTATTTCCGTCTGTTATATCTAAACCACACGAGAAGTCATGAAGAAATCTGGGTGTGTTCCTTAGAAACCAAAGCTAACAGTGTGTTCCTTAGAAACCAAAGCTAAATTTTTAGGCCGTCGTTGAGCTAGTTTTTCCTTGTTTACTGAGGTATAGCTTTGGTCATGTGCAGTTCTAGGATGTCAACTTTCCCAGGCCTTGCCTTCTTCTTTTAAAATCAGGGAGTATATTGCTGAGGTAACTCTATCGGAAAATGCCAACGGAGTTGCGCAAACTTTTTTTGTAGGCCACAGTTCTTTTCTTTACTTGGTGCTAACTGTTAAATTTTAATTGGGACCCTTGTATCACATCACCTCACCATGGGAGAGAAATAAAAATCGAAGTTGCATTTTATATAATATATGGGCTTGTAACCAGCCACTATCACATCCTTGGAAACTTTAAACATGAGGACGCAAAGTTGGATAATGACTTCCAAGTATATATTTTATGAAGCTTAATTTGCTTTCCATTTTCAAAGAAAATCCTAGACTATTTTTAATGTTGATCGGAGATAACAATCTTGACTTTATATTCCTTTGGACACTTCCGATATTGATTAGGTTTTAACGGATTTCGTTTTTGTTTGTATTAATCAACCGGTTAATTGTTATAACAACTTGAGTTGTTGTCCTTCTAGGATCGTTTGTTTTTATTCTCGATTGTACAATAGAATAGTAGGATCTATTTTTTAATGAAAAACCTTTACATAAAAATCGATAAATCAAAAGTAATATACGATAAAAACAATTTCAAAATAATTATTATTGGTTTTAGATGTAAGGATCGAATCATAATGAAATATTCGCGTCTTTACAGAGTTGAAACTTTGCTGCCTTTTTTTGTGAAAATATTACTTAGATCATCTTTTTCTATCGTGACACAGTACATAAATGAATCTAACTCTATCGTTATTCTGAGTTCTCACTGAGTTTGAATCGCTGCAAAATATTTACAGCAAGAACTCGTTTATCTATCATCATTGAAAAGAACCTTCTCTTCTTCCGTTTTGTATTTAAAACCACATGGAAATTTTTAAGAAGTTTCCACCTGTTGAATACAATAACACGGGATTGCTTCCATGGTAATTATATAATAGCTGTATTGATTATAGTCAGGGGTGTCTGCTTTTTTTGATTTCCTGTTTCTGCTTTGCAGTCTGCCGACGGTGAAGTGCAAGATATGGTCCCTTCTAATTAATGATTATATTCCTCTCAGATTACCTAAAATATCCTCTCCTTTACCAAATGGTTTTCTCATCCACGTAACTATGTCTAATCATCACGCCAAATAAACAGCATAAATCGGAAGTCAACATGAGCTGACGACTACGACAGTAGCATTCAAGTCTGTATCGAACATTCCTCTTAAGTAATGAAATTCTGTCTTTCCTACCGTTACAATCGTAATCTAGTAGTAGTTATTCCTTTACTGTTTTAGTTTCCATTTTACACAAAAATAACTTTACTAGTTTTGCTCTACTCTGTCGTTATTTCACTTGTACATTCTTTGGTTTCCATCATGAAGCATTCACATTAATAATACGTCTAGCTGGAAGCACTACAAGGATGTTACCTGTCCTTGTTTGTGTACCTCAAACCAAATGAAAATTTTATGAGCAGAGTTTATTTTGAAGAATTTCAAATCGGTGCTGGTTCCCTACTAATTACAATCTATCGAACATCAACAAATATTTGTTAAGCCTTTCCTTTATAAAATTCCGCCCTTTAAAAATGTTCAGTCCTTCCATAGTGTCGTTCAGATTCAGTTGATAATCTCATTGTCTTTTTATCATTGGCTGACTTTTGGCTGCCGTGCGCGATTAGTACCCAAAAGAAACGTACACAATATATTGCAATTATATCCTCTCCAAGAAGTTGAACACAAGGCCAGGTGAGAGCTTGATGAAAACGTTTTGTGGAATGAAGGGCTTCGAACATGGCACTCGCAAGATTTCAGTTCGTGTCGTTAACCACTTAATAACCATTTTTATGTTCGTGAATTTTTGTATAAAATAGGATCAAATTTACAGAGAAAACATGTAAAACGCGTAATTATATGCAAATATGTAGTTGCTCAATGGAAACTGTAATAGGAAGATGAGACCCAATTTGATAGAACAAACAAATTTTATATTCGGCTGATACTCAATTTGTAGATGAGGCTTAAATTGTCGATCGGACAAGCGGACAGGCTTTAGTTTGAAGGATCATTTTTATCGATAAAAATGCAGAACACAAAATGGGTATTTAGAATTCTCTACCGAAAATCTCTTTTTGTTATTTACTAGCCTATGACTCGAGGACAGGGTTAGATAAGGGGATTTCATGAATGTTCTGACTGCACATGCAGTTACCGATAGTCTGATAATTAGAGCTGTTACGCCTTCCCATTGTTAATATATTAAGTATATTTGATCATCTACGAAGCCCTGTCATTCTCAGGTTTTCATCAGTTTGTCGGTGCACTTAACTAGAAGTACTATCAAATTTCGAATCTGTAGACTAAAAATTGACAGAGTTATTGCGTAGGGAAATGTGCACAGACACACAGACACGTTCACTTATATATATATATATATATATATATATATATATATATATATATATATAAGAAAATGCTGATATGTTATTTGTTTGAAAAGATATGCTTCCGAAACAAATTACTTTACAAATTAATCGTACACAGATCGCGTATCTGGTTTCGGTATTGAACGAACCAGTGGCGGTTGATATGCCGTAAAACTGAACAACCAAAAGAAAAAAAATTGTTTACTTTCAGCCTGCATTCTCGCTTCTCTCTCTTTCTTTCCCCTCTTGTTAACATAATCTCTAATAGCGAGAAGTAAAACCTTGGAACATAAATTTAATTTTCTCAATTGATAACAAAATCAATGCGTGCGTAAAATTCTTCACCCTCTAAGGTATATTTTCTTGTCATAAAAAGCCGACATTTCGACGAAACGCGCGTGCCAATATCAGAAAT
The DNA here is from genome assembly GCF_053919585.1 of Euprymna scolopes. Classification (NCBI taxonomy): domain Eukaryota; kingdom Metazoa; phylum Mollusca; class Cephalopoda; order Sepiida; family Sepiolidae; genus Euprymna; species Euprymna scolopes. Next base: position 142,544,977 of record NC_136486.1, read on the forward strand.
AAACAAAGATGCTGATGAACCAGTTTGCATTCAGACGCTAAATAACAGAGAGTGGAAGCGCGTATGGCAGCTGTACGCAAATGACCGAGCCGTATGCGAAGTGACATCACGCCAAGAAAAATAATAAGACTATGAAAAGAATACGTGTGCGCCAACTGGGGATCTCGATCACGGTCGAGACGATCACAATTATGTTAGAGACGTGAGTGACGTCACAACCGTAACGAGAAATCCTTCGTATCGGGAAAATGAGAAATAAAGGTCTTTACTTAAACCTGGAACAGCTAGTTGGATTTTTTCCTATTCCTTGTCTTTGTCTCCTTTGCGACGAAGTCTACAACGTGTTGCATTCCGAGTGTCTATGTGTTAACATGCGTGTAAATGTATGTAACGTTACCGCTGGTAAATCCAGTATAACACGCGATAATTAGCAACTTTTGCGAAATATAAGAAGTGAAGATTTTCATGTTCATGTGTAATGTTGGCTCATCTATAGCGGACCTGTAGAAATTTGAATCTCTTCGAGGCTGTTTACTCCTGCTACATAACTCGTGATAGGGAGAACATTAATAGATATCAAGGGACTTTGATTTGTGCTATAGAGAGAATCATTTTTAATAATGCATAGAATAATGCTCTAACGTAAATTGGAAAAATAAATACCAGTTTAACAATAATTTCATAAAAGTTCATGACTATTACCGACATCAATTATTTTAAAGCACGTACATTTAGGATTTTAATATTTTTAAGTGAAGTATCCGTTTTAATTACGGGTACTTATTCAGGATCGTGCTATCGTTGGAATTTTCAGAGTAGTTTACGTAAAACGCCGAATGGTGCCGAAAAGCTGAGTCAATGAAATTGCAACAGCGAACATGATTTAAAAAAATATTACTTTATCTTATTACATAAAAGAATAAATATTTAGCTTAATTTAAACATAAAAACCATAAAAAGGTGTATAATATCAGTTGTTTGTTATTCAAAAATAAATATTTATCTTAATTTAAATATAAAAACCATAAAAAGTTGTATGATATCAGTTGTTTGTTATTCAAAAATAAATCTTTATCTTAATTTAAATATAAAAACCATAAAAAGGTGTATAATATCAGTTGTTTGTTATTCAAAAATAAATATTTATCTTAATTTAAATATAAAAACTATAAAAAGTTGTATAATATCAGTTGCTTGTTATTCAAAAATAAATGTTTATCTTAATTTAAATATAAAAACTATAAAAAGTTGTATAATATCAGTTGTTTGTTATTCAAAAAAATTTCGTAAAAATTGTCCAATACTTATTCATTGTGTTTTCTACGAAACTGCGAAAAGGATATTGTTTTTATTTTCATCTTCGTAATTATAGAAGTATATTTTCATTGAAAAAATATTGGCCAGCATTTGCGCAAAAATAAGAAAGAAACTTTCGTTTAGCCCTCCCGACGTTTTACGTAAACTGACGAAAAAATCCGACAGGTATCTTATTCTGCATAATTACTTGATGCTGCATTTAGGCTTTCTCTGTATTCTCTCGGAAAGGTATTTCGAAACAGTGGTATTTTTAGTGTCCCTTGCTGGATTTCCCCCATATTTAAAACACACCTTGTCTTTTAATCTGCCTTCTCTGGAAGTTAAGTAAATAGTAAAAAAAAAACTCTCTTTTCCGTGTTAAGAATAGCTTTCATAATAATAACCATACTATTATGAAGCAGGGGCTCACATGGGTTCTCATATCTACTCGCAAAACTCCTTGTGTGCCTCAAGACTATTTTTAATTCTAATAACATTTCTTTACTTATTTCCACATAATCGTTTTTCAGATCACTCCAAACTTACTTAAAAACTTGGATATAATGAACTGTATAAATCCCGAGCAATGCCGACTGTTCCTATTTGTTTTAAAATCTCTGTCCTAATGCTACTAGTACCGTGTTCGTTTGGAATTGTTCAATCGTCCGTGATCCTGTTAGAATTCACCTTGATTACTCAGAACGGATGAACGACACATAAAAAAACGTTGACAAAGACATTAATTACAACAAGTGGAGATGGCAGGTTTGAATTTCGAAGCAATTTCAGTGGAAAGAAAAAACACGATTAAATTGACATGGGTCACATTCAGCAAACTTTAGCAAAACAATTGTAAAGTCTGGCATAGTTTAAAAAGCATTTCTCAAATTGCATGTCAATATAAATAAGATTAATATAAAACCCTATAACCAAATGCACTGGGGGAAGGCTGAGAAGAATAAAATAACGCTATGAATAAATAATTATATATATATATATATATATATATATATATATATATATATATATATATATATAATTGTGTTTTAACATTTAACATTGTTTGCATAACTGAAACGTGATATTTAGATAATATATTACATAATATAGGAGGGGCGTTCAGAAGGTAATGCCTCTTAATTTTTGTTCTGCTCAAATAGACCATAGGGTATTGCAAAGAACCAGAAGGTATTGCATTGTTATAATGACTGAACCTACGAATTTATGATTTGAAAGTTTCATCTCTCTGTTCCAGAAAGCAACCCTTGTCATGGCCATCGCCAGAGGTAAGCATGCGTCATAAAATTCACGGCAAAAGTTCATTAAGCATGTAAAGAAATAAATTATGGAGCACAAATGGTTGCTCGTTTTTATAGTACAGCTTTTCTCCGTAGGTCTTCAACTATTTTAGTTTTTTTTTTTTTTTACACAGTGATCACCACTTATCAAGGCCCGGAAGCCACTCAGGGATAAAGGTTAGTTTAAAGATCGGAGGCTCTTCCTTTGTAACGACCCTCGTATATATAGTAAGTTATGAAAATATATATGGCAATGGACCTACACAGAATTTTCCGCATTTTGTCCTCAAAACAATTGAGCTTTTATATATTTACATTGTGTTGAGTTTACTCGTTAGCCAATCAAAGTCTTTGCTATTCCGACACCCATTTTTCGCAAGCAAGATTTTTGAGCCAAAGGTTTACTTGACTTATAATTTACCTATTTCCTTATTTGTTTGTTTGGTTTTTTGTTTGTTTTTTTTTGGGGGGGGATGGGCTATCTTTTATTTGTGCGTTAGAAGGCGACCAGTTTTCATCTAAAGCGTTTGGATATGTCTGCTTAAATTTGTTTTAAGAGAACATCCCTCGTACAACATTAAAATAATATTCCTCCAATAAATTTAATTCCTCTAACAGAACAGTTTTCATTATGTTAACCTTATTGTAATTTTGATGAGGATTTTGTACATGATTCGGATAGTAGAAAATATCTTTCATACACGGCTTAAGCATAAGCGCGTCCGGAGAATTACAGGGTGAAACGATAAAATTGTAGCCCTAAAAAAACAACCCTACAGATATATTTGAAAACTTTTATTGAAAAAAATCAATTCAAGTAACTTGATTATGTAGTAAGGCTGACATCTATTCAATATAATAGCCTTCAGCCTCGATACGTGTCCGGAACTGAGAGCATGCCTTTTCCACAAACACCGACAGGAGTTCGGCAAATGGTTGGCGGATGGTGGCGATCAGGCTGGCTTTGGTGTAGGAGGTCATGTTTATGATGTTCTCGACGTATTACCAAACGAAGTAATCCAGCAATTTCAGGTCGGGAAGAGGAGGGGGCCAGTAAGAGAAGGGTACAAAGTCGTAGCACTATTTCTTTTTTTGAAAAGACAGGCCTTAGTCTCTTTGGACTTGTGAGCCGGCGCCAATCCTGCTGCCACATCCATGATCTGCCAGCGTCTCTTGATTGCACCAGGGAATCACTACAGTTTTAAGCACATCCAGGTACACTTTGGTGTTAACTTTAAAAAATGTGAAATTTCATGATGTGAGCCTCGCTTGAAACACATTAAAGACAATCACCGTAAGTCGTCCGATGCGTTGAGTTGTGCCCTCAAGCGTTAAACCGTCCGGATTTGCATTCTAGGGTGATGGAAATGAACCTGTTGTCATAACTCATATTAGTATAGAGCATGAATTGTACAGCAACGCATTTCCGATCTTGCTCCTTGAACGGTGTGTCACTTTTATACATGATAGAAGGCTCCTATCGCTCTTGGAATTTGTACACAACTGGCCAACTAATAGATGGTCTGCAACAAAACAGGAAAATGAAAATGGAATCATGTTGTCTCTTCTACGGCGACAATTTTGTCGTCCCACCCTGTACTTGAAATTAAGAGAATCTTCCTAACTTACTGTATAATAACTCTAAATCACCCATTAATCAAAAGTTAAAAGTGATTTCATATTGCTATTTAGATACGACTTTAGGAATGTAGAACAATTGTCCATCGTGCCGAGAAATAACTAAATATATTAATTATGCCAGAGTTAGGAGAATCAACAATTCAATTTCGGAATTTTCTTTGTGTTGTCAAAAAACGTATTGGACATATGTGTATGTAAAACCGTGTGAGAAAACATTTACGTGATTAAAGCACGTTTTGACGTCACAAGGAAAGATAATTTACAATATATTCAGAGAGTTAGTTCAGTCAGATTCGAGTTCGGAAGTTAGTTCAGAGTAGAGATGCAGCAGTAAATTTAGCTGAAACCCCTTTGGAAGCGTCCAGAAAGGGAAACAAGAAAATGTTACTCTGAAAGGCAATTGAATTCCTGATCATCAATCATTCAGCTGGGAGAATAAACATTATTCATGAATTTGTAAACCTTTGTCTTCGTGATCGTCTTTCAACTTGAAAGGTAATGTGATTTTGACTATCGTATTTGTAAAACAATTTAATATGAAACACCCTCTTTCCAAAGTGTAACTAAGCCCCCTCTACAAAAGTGTTAACGGAATACCCTCCTTCAGTAATGAATTCGCATTTCCTATGTGTTATAAATATTAACTGTGTGTAATTTATTATAAATGTCGTTATAGATGTCGTCCCCGTAATATGTCCCCAACATGCATACGCGCACACACAACAATAGTTTCCAACGTCTCTTACCTTTGCATAAAACTCAAATAAATATAGTCCACATTATTAACGATTTTTTCTAGCTGTTCGACAAAAAAAACATTATGGTCAGTTAAGTAGTTTCATAGTAAATGTTCTATATATAAATGTATGCAAATAAACATCTTAAAATAGATATATTTCTATGTATTAATTGGATTATTCGAATTACTGTTTTTAACTTTTATGTTAGTCTCGCAACGATTCAACCGATGTAAACTCTGACCTTCTTCAGTTACATCTTGAAATTATATACTAGGGAATTATATTTAATATTGAACTCGGCAATATGTCTAAAATTTCGAATAAAACCCTTTATTTATTCCATGGGAGTAATCTGTCCTCGTTCCGTCAGACATATTATTCCTTATTTTATTTACCTTCTCCCAGGTTCTCAGTCCGTGTCGTTAACCATTTAGCCACTACCATAAACAAGCACTTATATTCGTTACTTTGGATTAAAAAGGTTCCGTTCGAAATTCCCGAGTACGACATAAAGATTCCAGACATCGATAAGATATCGGAGATTTTATCAGCAGAATCGTCGTGACAAAAACATCCAAGATGAGAACAGATGTCCGAATAATCAAATAATACAAATTATCAATAATTTTCTCAAAATTTTCGAAACGCAACAGAGATATTAGTTTTTTTTTTCTTTCTTTCATCCATGTTGCTATTATTTTATTCTAATTTATTAAAGAATCCTCTCGTTTATGCTTGTGTTTGGTTGTGTTTTAGGCTGATATTTTTCCGTTCGCACAATTTAATTAACAAGCTATTCTGAAAATAAAATGTCGTGTTCTTCCATTAGTTTGGTTTTTATGTGTGGAAAGATTTAATCAGCTTAAGTAGGTGTTTAAAATCGATCACCAGTTGATTAAATGTACGGGTACATCTCTGATACGATCACTGATTATGCTTTGTTTTGCAGGAGATTGATCAGTATCTCATCTTTCTTTCGTTCTTTATCTCTCACTTTTCCCGTTTTTTTTTTTTTGCTTTATTTTATTTCAAAGTTCGCATAAATCAAGGGACTTTAATTCCCTGGGCTAACACTTGTATTTTTATATCAGATACATAAATATTCGAATATTCTATTAAAGTCCTCTTTTACCTCTTAAATACTGCGTTAGCAAATAATTCCCCGCGTTGGCAATTTAAATGTATTATTTCTTCCTTGTACTCTCTTATTCTTGTTGAAATCCATGACAAAAATTCATCTAGTCTAGTGGAATATCTAATTGTGTGCTGTTATTTAAGGTAACATCACTTTTAGAAGATGTACCATTCAGTGTAAATTCAATGTAGTTTTTCTTTTACATAGGAGTCACCACCTATCAAGGCCAAGAGGCCACTCGGGGATAAGGGTTAAAGCGTGTACAGTAGTCAATTGGATAATATCATAGTCATCGTTAATAGTGGAAATTTGATAAATTGGATTACTTAAGGGGAACGATTCATCAAGAACTTGTTTACGTCTGACTTGAAGACGATCATATTTTAGTCAGCTGAAAAGCAGGCAAACGGAAGACAGTTCCACATGTGTCCTGGGGAGATCATATTCGAGCCGCGAATACTTTTTTTTTATTACATTTTCACCCCAAACAAGGCACATTGCCACTTTGATGTAGGGCCTACTATTAGGGACATAAGCTACAGGGGTACTATGTGGGGGGCAGCAAGATGTCGGTTCACATTACACTGGAACTTCTGCATGTCAGTACAGTTGGGGAAGCAGGAATCCGGAAGGGAATTCCAAAGTCTAGCGGTTCTAGGGAAGAAACTACTGGAGTAGAAGGCTCTCTTACATCTAGGGATCTCTACTGTGAAGGGGTGGGATTTTACTGCTTGTCGGGTTTGTCGGGGTATTTACGTAGAGGGGGTACAAGTGTTTGCAGTTCATCGGAGCATTCACCGTTAAAGTACTTGTAGAACAGGTAGAGGGATGCTACATTTAATTATGTTAAGTATTCTTCCAGTGATACCGTATGATCTAATTTTCCTGAGGATACCTTCATTCCATACCCTGTTAAAAGCCTTGGATATATCTAGAGCTACCACTCTAGCCTCCCCCGCTTTGTCAAGTGAATGGTGTATACGCTCAGAGATTACTGTTAGGATGTCTACTGTGGAACGGGCTTACCTAAATCCATATTCTTGGTTGGTCAGAAGTTTAGCATCTGTAAGGTGATGGACTAGAGCTTGGTTAATTATGGACTCGAATATTTTGGCAAAAAGTGGGAGGTGGCTAATGGGGCGGTAATTTACTGGGTCAGTTCTTTCACCAGAATTCTTGAAAACTGGTACCACAGAAGCAGTTTTTCAGCAAGCAGGAAAGCAAGATTCATTAAGGGATTTGTTATAAAGTTTGGAGAGGATTGGAGCTACTTCGACGGAGCATTTTTTAATAGCACAGCCGGGATGAGATCAGGTCCACATGCTTTTGAAGTGTCAAGATTTTTTATGATAGCATACACCTGAGAAGGGATGCTTTTCAGATCGTCTAGCGTGGCGTCTGTCCGCAAAGGAAAGTCTGGGAAAGGGTCAAGTGTGGAGTTGGAGGCAAACCGACTGACAAGCATGTTAGTCTTCTCGGTTGCTGAGCAAACAACCTCATCATTGTCGGATAGAGGGGGGGATTCTTGATTGCCCATTATTTACTACACTGTTGTAGATTTTCCAGAAGTCACGGGTTCTTAATTTCTGTGCTTAGATGCGTTTTTTTGGTGGTTTAGTAAATTCTCTCTTAACTGTCCTTATTACTTTCTAACAGTTATTTCTGGCTTCTATATACTTCTGTCTGTTTGAATTGGACTAATGTCGGTTAAATCTGCGGTACGCATGCTGCCTTTGCATCTGCACATGCGGAAGTAAACCATTGGAGAGAGTGGGGTTTGCTATCAAATTTCCGCGTGGGAACATGTGCTTCGATTGTTGTTTTGACCCATTCAGTGATCTCATTTGCGCACTGTTCAGCAGGATGTGAAAATATATTTCGCCATGAGATTTCTGGTGGCTTCCCAGTCAGCCTTTTTATAATATCTCGTTGTTTTGAGCAATGACTCTTCCGTTTTGGCTCTAGAGTTTAGGGCGATTTCAACTATTATCGCTACATGATCAGCATTTCCAAGTGGGCTTTGGGCGTTCGTAATATAATCATCAGAAACTGTGGTCAGAAACAGATCTCAAAGTGATGCGTGTTGTTCTTGTTGGCCAGAGACATGGGTTGGAAACGTAATCATCTGTGATAGGGAATGAGTAAAAGAGAATCTATGTGGTCTGCTACCAGCTACGTCTGTATAAGTAGAAAATCCAAGCCAGTTGTTGTGGTGGACATTGAAGTCTCTAAATACATGCACTTGTGCGCTAGTGTCGAAGGACATTGCTGTATCTATGCTGTCAGAGACTTTGTTTATTAGGGTACAGTCCTGGGTCGAGGGAGAGCGGTAGAGAAAATAAAAGTAACTAATGTTATGTTGCATGTTAAGTCTAAGACACGTAAAGGTTTGATCGTCCGATTCTAGTTTTGTTTCTCTAGTCAAGGGGAGGGTGTTTAGAATATAGACCCAAAGCCCGTGCATATGTCTGTCAGTCATTACGGCAGGGTTGGAGATATCCGGGTATGTTAAAGTAGTCAGAGGGGATGGAGGAGTGTAGGTTAGTCTCACTTAGTGCTAAGATACCCGGGTGTTTGTTAGGAGAAATGCTTCAACATCATTTAAATTAGTTCTAAGCCCATGGATGTTCGTAAATGCAAGCTTCAAGGGAGGAGGCAATTTGATTTTGTTTTAGTTTTATCCTAGTTAAGCCTAATTTTAGATTGTACTGTCATTTTGTTAAGAGTTTCAGTTTAGGTAAGGGGTGCTGAACAAGTGGTTATGCAGAATACCAGGCATGCAACACAAGTAGACCATCAGCTGACCTTCCATCTACTATGACTGTGGCCTCAGGAAAGCCCACCGGGGATGAGTGCAGGGTCCCTTTCCATGCGCGACATGGAACTACAAACATCCCGATATTATTCAACTGTTGATGGAGCAGCCGCTCTAAGCGCTACGTGGAACTGTTAATCTGGTACTCTCAACCCATCAGACGATGGTCAACCCAATCTACGTGTACTGGCATTATGGCATTCAAGCACTCCCAAGTGCCCAGTTTAGAGGGTTATAGGCTGTGTTGGGAGAGGGGAAAACGGCGTTCATTGCCCTAGTCAGGAAACAAGATCGACCACTGAGTGTTTCTGTCGAATCCCTGTGCTTCGACCTCTACGCCTGGCTAATAGGCAAAGAAGGAGTATGGAAGCCGGGCGATAGACGGTGCCTATCTACTCCTTAAGCAGTTTATGTTTGCAGACCGGTAATTTGTTTGATTCATCAGCTCTAGGAAGGTTGTCATCCAAGACTGGAGAGGCCTCCCTCCCCTTAGGTTTAGCTTCAGAGTTCTCCTTTTCCTAGACGGATTACCTGGAAAGATCTACGGGTCCATCAGCACTGAGAGAGTTTGCCCCGCGCCTGGGTCCTAATCCAGGTATTTCTGCGACCCCGCGTGAGTAGTTAATGTTACTGGGTTAGTATGTAAATGTTATATGTCTACTGAAAAATTACACTCCTCAAAGTGATTAAGGGACATTGCTATTACCTTGTTACTAGAGGTGGGTTGAGTAAATGTTCATGCAGTGGAAACAGCTATATTTGCAACAGGTTAGTTGGAAGGAGTTAATATATGGTTTAAGATTTTTCCTTTTAATTTAGATTTTTTTCTTCTGATTTATATGTTGGCTTAGGAATAGGATTGTAAGTTTTAAGTATGTTTCCACTTCTAATGAAGATATCTTCAGATTTCGTTTAAAAATCATGAAGTTGTATTTTGCATTACAGAATATCGGTTCAGTTTTTGTATTTACCATTGCAAAACTAAGGAAGAGACAGCTATTGCTATGTAATGTAGATAGCTGTAAATCTAAATACAGACTGTAGCTAGAAAGTATCTACCTGGGTAAGAATAAAATAATGCATGCCTTGGCGGTAGAAATGTATAGATGTTAAGTGATAATGACCTCCAATCGGTCAGCATGCGAAGGTTAAGGGTTGATAGCTAAGGACCCCCCTCCACGGCATGTGTAATGTATACGTGTTAGTGGTAGCTAAGGGAGTAGAGTAGACTGTTAGTTTTTAGGAGAGGATTAATTTACAGAATACAGTAAAATTAATTTTTAGAATTTATAGTCAAGTAAAGTTTAGTTAGATAAAAAATTCTATGCGATTTTCACTATTTAGTCAGGACTTAGTTGTAGGGGATGTATCCTCATGCCAGGCTGTTTTGACACGCCCTATACAGAGAGACTCTAGATATTCGTAAATAGTGTCTAATAAAAATAAATGTCCTCTTTAGTAACCATTTAAGTTCTCTCCAGTAGGTATTTTTCCCGTCATGTTTAGGAACGTGCACATTTACAATATTTATATTATTTTCTTATAATGGCATTCAAATACAATCCTAACATGCGTGAGATGAAGAATAACTAACTTTTTAATATAAAGAATTGTATAATTATATGATTGCATCTTTTGAATCTGAGTTTTACAATTTGATGTCCTTCACATGAATACACATAGAATGTTATTGCTTTTATTTCCTCTGTGAATGTCAAAATAATAAAAATTGTAAACAAAGAATTGAGCAATAAAACATGATTCTATTATAAACTAATTTACAATACATGAATATGTCAGGTGGGATAACGTATCTGAAACTATACAAAACTATTAAGGCGCATCATTAGAGTATATAAAACACTTATAAAGAGATCGTAGAGAACGGGCCAAGAAACAATGAGTGTACGTTAGGGTAAATACTTAGTAAAGGAACGCGTTTATGTTGCACCATTCATTAGGGAAACCCCTACGACTCGAACACTGTCCCAATGATGACCGACACCAACGCCCGTCCAGGCGGCGACAGCCCGTAGTCTTTATTATTTAAAAGATTCGCGAAACGTGTAGGGTTATGAAAATATTTTTACAGGATCAGTTATATTACTAGTAGAAAATTGAATTATTTTAAGGAATATTTCTTGAAGTTTATATATACTAGCATTTCAGCCCGGCGTTGCCCGGGTGTTTGGATGTGTATGTTGAGCTAAAAAAAAAAAGTGGCAGTAGTAAGGCAGGCTCGAACCCGTACCGCAAAGGAGGAAAAGAACGGGGTAAAACCTAACGTTTATGCTGTTACGACCACCGCCAAACCGGAAGCGACATTTTTTAAAATTAATGCTACACAATGTAAAAGAGAGGATAACTTTCAAAAATATCGGCGAAAAAAGTGCCCCCCTTGTAGAAAAGTGCCTAGTAGAAGGTGAAGATATTAATGTTTTTAGCCAATTTTTCGATATTTGTCGTATGAAAGGTCGAATCTTGGTAAAATCCGTCTCCTCTATTGAAAGTTTAAGGCAGACATGCAAACAGACATACATACATACATTTATATATTATAAAAATTTTCGACCCAAACTGATGAAAAAGATTGCCCTATCTCTGAATACCTTTTATGTAAAATTTCAAATATTTAGACCAGTAATTTTGAAAGAGACCGCAGAGGTCACTTTTTTAACTTTGACCCCTATTATGATCCCTAAACATTTATTGTTTTAGGCTCAAATCAAGTTATTAAGTTAGATCCATGTTCAAGGAACCTATATCTAAAATTTCAAGTGTGTAGACCCAAAATTGTCGGCGGAGTTTGGTAGAGTTCTCAAAGGTCAAATCGTTTAACTTTGACCCCTTAATCGCCAAATTTCTGGCCAAAAACCGATCAGATAAATTTTCCCAAATCTCAATACCCTGTATATCAAATTTCGAGTCTGTAGACTAAACATTGACAGAGTTATTGCATAGGGAAATGTACACAGACACACACACAGACACACACACACACACGTTCACTTATATATATATATATATATATATATATATATATATATATATATATATAATTCCAAATGTTATAAAATAATTATTTTATAAACATGCTTTCAAGTAAATCCTAATACGATTAAACATGCTCAATAAATATTGGAGATAAAGCTTAATAATTCTTAGTTAATAGCGGACATTAACCAAATATTACATCGCGGTACACCGGGAAAAAACTTCACATACCTCCCCTCAGTGACTTATGTTTACAATATATTGTAATCTACATTGCACAGTAGAGAACCTAGTGCCGTTTTTATAAAATGATTTATATTTTTACTATTGGAATTCTTTGAGATGAGTAAGTTGTATATTTACTTATTAATTTGAATATTTATTTATTTATTTGCGGCTCATCTTCATAGTTGTTGTTTCACGATGTTTCGGCCAACTATTCCTCTGGCCTTCGTCAGGTGGTCAACCGCGACGGGATAGAAATGTTGAGTCTCTTAACTGTATCTTCAGTAATTACTGTCTTCCATAGTTGTTGTCGTCTCACCACGTTTTTGGCAAACAGCTATCTTCAGGCAATACTCACCTTGAACCGTAGAGATTCAACGTCTCTATATATTGCGCCAACTCTAGATGGCACAAATTACTGAGGATACAGTTAAGATTCAGCATTCCTATCCAGCCGAGGCTAACCACCTGGCGAAAGCCAGAGAAATAGTGGACCGAAACGTCGTGAAACAATTATAAAGATGAGGATAATAGTCCGCCAATAAATACATAAATAATTATAAACATATCGACTTGAATTTGAGTTTAAAATTCGAAAGCTAATGGTTCAATTGTATTCTAAACAGAAGCATTTATTTCAAAGGCGCCCCTGTCACATAAAATAACCTACTATTGGTTTTATATGTCGCGCCTTGCTGCTTGTATAGAAATAAAACTTCTCAAATACACTTGTGATGCTAGGCTGTGTAAGGTGTAAACTTTTTTTTTCGATTATCGATACTTATCGAAGACATTCCGATATAGAATCTATCTAATAACACTGCTAGATACATAAAGTGCATTTGTGTGACCCAGTTGTTTCGGAGTCTATAGAGAACGAACACATACACAATATCCTATTATATAATAGTAGATAGATAAATCGATAGATGGTTATTAATAAATAGATAGATAGAGATAAGAAATACAAGCAGGAATAATCGTATAAAATGTCTACACGGTTATTTCCGTATCAAAAATTTGATAAAATAGTCATTGTATGATATGAAGAGATTTTAAAATGATGGATTCTTTATTGAACGAGGTTTATGATCCATCTGGTGCAATTCATCTCTTTTGAAGAATCATTCATTCGCCGAATCTCCAACACATTCGTCAACATCGTTTCGTCTGTCTTTATCCAGGTCCAACATGAAAGGGAAATATTTTCCAGGGTATTACTTTGTTCAGAACAATCTCCGGTTTCCATGTGGAAAACTGGCATCTGCCGTAATCCTTGGTGAAGAATATATATTCAGTAGAAGAAAGCCACAATGGAAATATCTGAAAGATTAAGTCGTTTCTATCATCGACACTTCTCTTATGGAAGATCTGCAGCTGTCATTTTCAGTTTGTATGTGTTCCCATTCACAGTTATTTGCTTTCAGTCTATTTTGAAGGGAGGGTTGAAATATTCCATTGAAGATGGAAATAGATTAAACGTTATATTCCAAACCATTTATTTCCTTCCATTCATTCATATAAGCATGTTGATTGTTAACAATTCCCAACAAGAAGTTGAAACAAATCAATAAACGGAAATAATACACAGAGTGTCCACAAAGTACGGCTAGCCAAACTTTGTGAACACCCTGTAGATTATGTAGTCAGACTTTGTGCGCACCGTGTAGATTATGCAGCCAGAGTTTGTGGGCACCGTGTAGATTGTGCAGCTAGACTTTGTGGGCACCGTGTAGATTTTGTAGCCAGACTTTGTGGGCACCCTGTATAACAATGAAGTATCACAAGCAACTACAAATTTAAATTTAATTTTTTACTGAGTTGTTAACGACGCGGAATGAAGACCTAAGTGTGACAGGTTCGAATGCAGTTCGTTTCAAAAAACACTTTCATCAAAACCGACATCTGACCTTGTGTCTCATCTTCTAGAGATGTGGCGAATACAAAAGAACAATTATCATCATGAAACGTTGATTGACGGGACGGATTGTTACTTATTTATTTATTTAAAAATAAATACACATTATTTATTATACGGAGTAAACATTGTTTTGTTCTTTTATTAGAAATAGTTACAACATCTGTCACCCTCTTTTTTCAGAATTATAGGCACTATCGATATCTATCTGGTTGGGCTCATTGCTTGGACCAATGTAACTCTCTCTCTCTCTCTCTCTCTCTCTCTCTCTCTCTCTCTCTCTCTCTATCTATCTATCTATCTCTCTCTCCACCCACCCACCCATCAGCTGCCTCAAATCTTCAGGATCATAGTTGGCATCATATACAATTTGCTGGATCTATGTGGTTTCCAAGAACTTCTGTTTGTGAAAAACAATACCACGGGGATGTTTTCCAGCTGATTATAACATGGTAATTTACAAAGATGTAAATAAGTTATTGTTTAGCCGTCCTCTTAAATAATCAATCCCTACCACAGTTTCACAATAACCAATCACAATAGTGTTGTCTCATAGTCAATACAACACTCATTAATCTTTATCTTAGTTGTAATTGGGTTTGATAGCAGTAACCTCTTGTAAAAAAATCGATTTTATTTATATACTAGCAGTTCAGCCCGGTTTTGCTCGGGCACTATGTACTGTTCATAACTTTATGTGCATACAGATATATGTATTGGAAAGTTTGACTCATGTCCAGGTAACCTACATCTAAAATTTCAAGTGTTTAGGTCCAAAATTGGCGGAGAAGTTTGGTAGAATCTGCAAAGGTCAACTCTTTCAACCAAATTTTCGCCCAAAAACTTATTGAAAAGCTTACTGCATGTCTGAATACCCTTTTATGCAAAAGTTCAAATCTTTAGACCGAAAATTGGCTGAATAGTTTGCTAGAGACCGCAAAGGTCCAATCTTTTGAACTTTGACCCCTTGGTGGCCAAATTCTCGGCCAAAAACTGATTAAAAGACTTGCGCTATGTCTGAATACACTTTATGTAAAATTTCAAATGTTTAGACCAAAAACTGGCTGATTAATTTTGTACAGACCGCAGAGGTCAATATTTTTTTTTTATAATTGACCCCAATTTTGACCCCTAAGCATTTATTGTGTTGGGATTAAATTGAATTAAAAAGTTTGATCCATGTTCAACTAACCTACATCTAAAATTTCAAGTGTAAAGATCCAAAATTGGCGGAAGAGTTTTGTAGAGATTTCAAAGATCAAATCGTTGAACTTTGACTCCTTGACAGCCAAATTTCTGGGCGAAAACCGATTAAAAAGATTTTCCCGAATCTCATTACTCCTTATGTCAAATCTCGAATCTGTAGACTGAAAATTAACAGAGTAGTTTGGTAGGGAAATGTACACGGACAGACACATACATACACAGACAATTCTACTTTTATAAATATATAGAGATAACGCATTAAAGATGTACATAAATCTTCGGCAAACATATTGACCAAGTTTTGAAAGGAAAAAGGAAAATATGTTTCAAAGAACATAACGCATTTGTTACCTTTGTTTTCATAAAAAACTAGATTAACACCCGTTACAAGAAAGGTAAAATCAATTCCTCGAAGAGAACTGTTTTGCACAAGGTGTCCTTTTGATAAAGGTTGAAATATAATAAGATTATATCAAGAATCGTTATTGCAATTTTTATCAAAATCCATTACCTGATTTTTATTCTATAAAAAGTCACAGATCAATATCTTAAGCTTAAGAGATATTAAGTGGATTTTGAAATTCAGATAATCTTGCCTAATTAGTATCTAATGATTATGGATCAAATTTAATGCACACCTAAAATATTTTGTGGTCGTATTATGCTTCTGTAAAATCTCTTTAAAACTGAAATTTGCAAAATATTTATTAAATGAATATCGAATTCGTACTTAAATATTTTACAAAAATCGAATTCATCTGAATTTTCACGAATTATTTCCACTTTTTCCGCCTTTGCATGAAACTAAACAAAAAATAAATCCAACATATTGACTTACCAGCAGTTCCAAAATTCTTTACAATTAGTAATTTAATTTAAATACGTAACTTAAATCAGATGTAGATATATAAGTATTAAAGTTATATTAAATCATTCAAGTTAAATACACTTTAAATGGCTACACTGTCCATACGATCTTAATTCTCAAATAAGGTGAAACTTACGGATTATATTTTATTAGTCATGTTATTCAAGTTAGGATATTCATTGCGAAAATATTGATGCGCTTTTTTGTGCTTAAATTTTGTCTTGATCAGTTTCGTTTGAATATAATTTAAAAGGTAATTGATTTCTGAAACTTGCTGTAAATATAATTTACATCTAGGAAAGCTGATAAATACACACAAACACACACACACGTATATGTATATATATAATTTTAATTACTTTATTGTCAAATGCAATGGAAATTAAATCCCAGGTGAATTAATATGAACTAGATAAATGTAAATAATACTATTATCTCATATATATATATATATATATATATATATATATATATATATATATACATACATATATATATATATATATATATATATATATATATTAATTTCATTCAGATGATTCACACGGGATTTAAATTCCATTGCAAATGACCACCAATTAATTAAAACTTATAAGGGTATGGATTTCAAAATTTGGATTATATCATCTCATAATAACTTCCACCCAAAACAACTCAACATATATTTATTTTAATAATTTTATTATATATATATATATATATATAGAGAGAGAGAGAGAGAGAGAGAGAGAGAGAGAGATAATACTTCTATGAAGAAATTATCCTCCTGACTAAAGTACCATAGGTTTGCAACAACAGATGCCACATGCAAATTTATTATGTCTGGTCTATAAGCCAATATCTTAATATAACTTAAGAATTACATTTTAGACAAATGTAGTCGTTATAAAAAAGACCTACATTTCATCACAATAGCAACTATCTTTAGAGGAAGTAGTACCTATTTTTCCTCTAAATATCAGGTCCTTCTACAACCCCCCAGTCAATATATATATTGTAACTTGATTAAAAATTCATAGAAATAAAATAATCTTTCCCTATTCAATTAAAAAAAATAAAGTCCCGTCAGACTATTTCCACTCATTCTGATTGGCTGTTCTCTTTCCATTCCTATATTCCGGATTAACGGCATTTTTATGCTAAAAAACGTTTCAAATATGGCGTCGCAATGATACCTCTAAGTAAATTGCCCTCTGAGTAAATTGTTGCGTTTTTCGGCGTCAGTTTGTATTTCCTTTCTCTTTTTCTTTCTCTCTCTCCCTCTCTCTCTCTCTCTCTCTGTATATATTCTGCCCAACTCTTTCTCTCTCGCTTTTTACATTTCACATCGATGCCGCAGAAAAAACAACAAACATTTATTTCGTCTCTCTCTCCCTTGCTCGATTTGTACATTTTTCCAGTAATTAATTATATTTTTTCAAACATAGTTACGTGTTTTCAATGTACTTTATTTAAATATATTTTATTTAAACCTGCGCAATGTATTATGCTCGTCGCCGATTTAAAAGAAAAATTTTCGGTAATATCACCTACTAGAATTGTATTTATTATGTTGTTTAGAATTTAGTGTTTTTAACACATGTAAAATTTTAACATTTAAATACTGTTATAGTTAGCTATATTTTATGTTTATTTTTCACCCTAAATTATACACAAATACGTAAACTTTTTTATCAATTGATTTTTTTATTTTTTAATCGCATATCTTTTATAATAACTATGTTTATTTAAGTTAATATGTTATATATTTTTGTCAAACTGTTTAGATATTTTTAAAATATATTTATTTAAGAAAATATGAAAAGAAACAATGAATGTGTCCCATTTTTTGATAGTTTAAGGTGAATGTGCAACAGAACATAGTTTAACTGTTTTAAAATGTAAAAACATTAAATTCAAACATAATAAGTACGAATCTATTAGATGAAATGCTGAAACATTTATTTTTAAATCAGCACCGATTGTAATAGATTGCGGAAGTTTAAATAAAGTATATTTAAATAAAGTATATTTTTTAAAAAGTACGTTTAAAAAGACGTACCTTTATTTGACTTATTTTTCCACCTCATCCCCCTTTAAAAAGTAGGTGGTATACTCCGAAAGCCGTTCTTTATATAGGGATGGTGAGGGTGTCTCTTCCGAACGCCGTTCTTAAAATGAGGAGATTTGTGGTGTCTATTCAGAAATCCGTTCTTTACATGGGGGGGTTGGGATGTCTTTTCTAAGCGCCGTTCTGTACATGACAATACTCAAAGTAATGAAGTGGGAAAAAAACGTAATTGTTTTGTTTACACGTTAAAAAAGACGGCATATTACTAGAATTTAATTTAACACTATTCGTGAGAGAATTGGACAAGAACGGAAACAGCTAGGACTGATATACTGATTTCGATCACTCTAAACATTTCATTTACAGAGAGAATCCTTAACTTCTAAAACTTCTGAATTTACTTTCCATTATTACTCTAACTGACCAATTTTCGTAATTTTATTAATTCATACTGATTTACGCATTCCCTTAATCACTTTTTTTTTTAATTCAAACAGTACCTGCATGTTACGTCCTAAACTAGCATTAATCGCTAATGAAAGCCAGATTATTTCATTTCGGCCATGGCCGCAAGTGTCCACAATTATTCAGAATCGGCAGTGGCCACCAACAACAACTGTAAGTTACTTTGCGAGGGTGTGGTAGAGTTCCACCGGGAAATGCCGGTTATATATATATATATCATGAGACGGAGAATATGCAACAATAATAAATGATAATAATAAATCCGAACCGCTTTAGAAGGGGGCATCCTGATCACACAAAAGACACTATACTATTCCCATCCCATAAAAGAGGAATATAATGGTTGAGCGAATAGTATCATGATTAATGAACATGCACTGCATAAACCCCTACGAAGGAGTTTATTCCTGTGAGAATGGTCACATAGAAAACACAACAAATACTATATTACTTTCCGAAAAAGGAGGAAGTAATGCTTGGAGTAATAGTATCATTATAACATAGCTGCAGTACCTCCTAAATTGAGCATCGAAGACAGTACATTAAACTGAACTCGTATATTAAACTTAACATTAAACGATAAAACGATAAAACAATAATACCATTACCCCTTATCCTCAAGTGGCCTCTGGGCCTTGATAAGTGATGGGTCCTTTGTAATATATATATATATATATATATATATATGTATATATATTAGGTTTGTGCAAAAATAATACCGTTTTTTGACGTATATATATATATATATATATATATTATATATATATATATATTAGGTTCGTGCAAAAATAATATCGTTTTTTGACGTATATATATATATATATATATATATATATATATATATATATGATTAAAAACGACATTGTTTTTGCACCAACCTGATATTAATTGATATTGCTTCGTTTTCAGACGTGAAGATAGCAAATCTCGATTATCAGTGGATGTAAGTTAACAAATATCTTTTTGAATACATTCTATCGATTTTGTCTCTTTCTGTCTATGTATACATCTAGCAAACTTTTGTAAGTCTTCTCTATTTTCTGACTCTTATAGAAGATCTCAATAATAATTTTAATGATAAACAAAAATATATTTAATATCATAGCATGAAAAGTGAAAAGTGACACAGTCTGTATTAGATTTTTCTTATTTTTTTCCACAAAAAAAAACATGACACACTATAAAAACAGTATTAAATTAAAATCTGTTCTAGGATACAGTCTGGTTGGAGGTACATAGTTGTAATTATTAAAACAAGCGATACTTACTAGAAATAAAGTTAAAATTACCTCTACAATTTACCCGGTCATGGCTGACGGAACGAAATCATATAGTTTCCCGGATATTAGAATAAAGGATGTAGGTGGAAATTCCCTAAAGATTTATAAGTTCGACGTAAATATTTCCGCACTTTAAGAGGGTGGGCGAAAACATCAACCGAAACGTTGTAAAAATAACTTTCGCGGTGATAATAATAGTTAGAATAATGAAAATACTACAATTTATCTTATTTATTGCGTCCTAGCTGTTTCTGTTCTTGTTCATTTCTCGCCTGGAACCATACAGATTCAACGTCTCTATCCACTGCGCCTTTAGGGTCCGTGTCGCAATAGATAGAGACGTTGAATCTCTACGGTAATATTTGTGAATATTTTAGTGCAGTAAATGTTTTCCTTTTGCTAATGTTGTTGTCTAGTCATTGTATGTCATCGTTGTTTGAATAAAGCAACTTCATTTGCTCAATTCATTGGAAGGCAAATATCGTCTTCCTATATAATCCTATCGTTGGCAACAAAGAAAAGTTTAGTACGGCTTGGCGACATATTCAAAGGCAACGTTTGCAAAATTTGCAAAGTCAATACCTTTATATTTCATCAATAATTTACGAAATTCCAATTCAAAACAAGATTCACAAGACACAAAAGTTGTATGCAGTGTTGAATAGGAATTCAAAAAGTTTCGCCATTTATGAAACCATTGTGTCTTCCTTTCATTTATTTAATAATAAGCACAATACAATCATTTCGTCAGAATAAATTTATACTGCGTACATATGGATAATATGGATATTTCTCTTCTGAACGTCGGCTTTATTATTATTTGTTAATAACTTTAAAGCCAGGATTAACGTCATCTCATTATTCTGTTAAGAAAATTGTTTGAAATATGAGATTATTTGGACTTTTCAATAGAATGAAATTTATAGCGTGAAACGAATGTGAGACTCATGATGTATCTACATTTAAAAGATGCCAATATTTAATATCGTATTTGCTCAACGTTTACTTTATCAGTAAATAAAGTGGAAACACTATATCGAATTTCACTTTTCTTTTTTTCTTTTTTTTTACACAGTGATCACCACTTATCAAGGCCCGGAAGCCACTCAGGGATAATGGTTATTGCAAGTACATCACGTTAGTGAGGAGATTTTATGAAGTGTTTAATTAGGGGGGCGGTTCATTAGGAATTTGTTACTTCGCCAAAGTATATTAAAATACTTAATAGTCATAACGATTGTGCAATGCGAGAAACTTTAATAGTACAACAATATGTACTTAACAAGGGTGTGTATTTATAGAAAATATAGAAGTAATTTTTTGCTTCTGCATCCGTCAAAGCGACTCTCTCTCTCTCTCTCTCTCTCTCTCTCTCTCTGTTATCAACACCATTCATAATGTTATAAAATGTTCAAGTAATCCATTTTAAAGTCAAACAATCGAACGATACGACGGATAATATCCGGCAACATTTAGCCACGCCCAATTTTAGTTGTGACATCATGGTATACTTAAACGGTCTAATTTTTGCAAAATACTAAATATATATTACGTTCTTATACTCAATTAACCAACTATAGATGTGCAGCAGATTCTACCCTTTGCGATTAGAACCATCTGCCCCCGCCTGGTATTACCTCACATGAGTGACAACACACTATTCGACATGCAAATACCTTGGCCTGATGTCGTCAAACTTATCAAAAACCTTGACTCCAATAAAGCAACTGACTCTGGCGGTATTCCAGTTGTATTGCTAAAAGATCTTTAACCTGAACAAGTTCTCATACTTATAAAGCTGTTTAAACATTGCCTTGAGGGTAAATGCTTCCCAACACCTTTAAAAATTTCATTAATCTGCGTAGTATTTAAACATTCAGGAGCACGGTCTTATGCCTCTCGGTACAGACCAATCAGTCTTCTTTGCGCCATGAGTAAATTGTTTGAATCTGTGATAAATATAGAAGTAGACAACCACCTCAGTGAAAATTAACCACTCAGTTACATGCAACATGGTTTCTGTCAGTAACAGTAATATCTCACAGGATTAGTTAATGTCTTGGTGGGCGTATCGTTTCTTGGGCAATAGCTTTCAAATCTAATAAAACCAAGTTCCTGTTAAGTCGTCCTCATAAATAAACAAATTCCACCCAATTTACATTAATAAGGATGATTCACTTACAGTCATCAACCCTTATTCTCGGGGGCCTTAAGCCCTTTATAAGCAGTGACTCCCAAATTGTTCTTGACACAAATGTTCTCGGCACAAATGTCTACTTCACAATCTGCAGAATAGCAGGAAATTTTCTCTCGATTATTAAACCCTTTACTCTGATCAATTTATAAGAGTAGTCGTCAATGAGCAAAAGTCAGAAGCTTGTATTATTAATTGTAGCGTCTCCCATGGCTCCATTTTGTGCTCAACTCTCTTCCGGATTCTTATGAACTACCTTCCACATTACATTCTTATGTCCTTCGTAAACATTTATGCAGACGACACTAATATCTTTGACAATACGTTAAGGGCCGGCAATGACCACGATCATTCTTTTTCTTTCCATTCTGGCTTTGAACATGGTGTGCAATGGGGAAAAGGTGGTTAGTTAATTTTAATACATCTAAAGCCATCTTTTTCTCTTTTCATAATCAACGCTTTGACCTCCATCTGGTTCCAATTAATAAGAATGACTCTCGCCTTGAGGAAGTACAATGTTTTTTACAAACCTCTGAGACTTATCTCGACTCCTGATCTGAAATGAAACACATACATCAATCCATTGTCAATATTGCCGGAAAATAGTTGAATTGTTCCACTGCTCCGGTAGATATCTCACTGATGATGCAATCCTTTACCTGTATAAGAACCAAGTACTTCCTAGGATGGAGTATTGTTGCCACATCAACTTTTCAAAACTTTTCTCTTCCCTTCAACCTTTTTCCAAGATAAGAAACGTCGCAAGCCTGTCTCTGCTCTATCGTTATTTACATGACAGGTGTTTATCTGAGTGTCAATCTATGGACCCATTTGCCAAACTTTAACAAAAAACACTCGTCTAGTTACAACGACTATCAACAATTTCCCTTACTCTTTATGTGTCTAAATTAAAAGGATTCATGAAGAAAGTTTCTCTCCTAAAACTGCCCACCTTTAGAACTCTGTTCCGCTGACCTGCTTTCCAGCTGACTATTGTATGGTCGTTTTCAAGCTCAATGTACACAAGTTCCTTTTGAGCCGGTACCCTAAATAATCAAATAATACCTAATTTTCACCATTAACGATTATGACGTTGTTGTCCCGGTGACCACCGTGCCTTCATTAACTGCTATACCCGAGTGGCCCTCAGACTTGATAAATGGTAACTCACTTGTAAATAAAAGTGATTTCAATTTAAAATATATATTTTATTTTATTTGAACATCAATCTATTTCCGTAAGATGGTGTTTAAATTCTCTTTTCTAGGTCCTTATATAAAGTAGTTCTGTGCCTTTTCTGGGGTGATATCTATAATGTATATAAGTGAGGACAATAAGTATTCGATATATGCTCAATATTTTTTCTACACACTTACAAAGAGAGAATCAAAACTAAATTATACCATTATAAAGCTTTTATCATGGAAAGAATAATGTTGTCCTAAAGCTCAACATAATTACTCTAAAAGGATTTTACAAAGATTTGATGTATAGTAAGTTTTGAAAACATATATCGTAATTTAGCTACATAGAAGTTTGATCCTCGTGAGAGCTCGTAAGGTTATTTATTTGCTCCCTCACCATGCAAATTAGGCACAAGGCCGATTTTTAAAGTGAGGAGTGAAAGGGAAATGGGGACCAACTCCCCGGGGAGTAGGGGAGCTGGATAGTGACAATTGGTATGAAGGGTTTCCCCTACATTGACCAAGGTCTTATATATAGGGTTGCCCCCACATATGGCTTTTGCTTGACACTTGTTCTCAGGCCCCGAAGGACGTGGGCCGGGAAGTATGCGCGAGAGATCGTAAGACTATTGCATAGAATCGGTGTTACTTCGTGCTTTTATATATTCCCGAGGAAATGAATTTGTTAGTCATCCAATCAGACCATTTGTTATTAGCACAATCATTTATCGCAGCCAATATGCGCGCGTTTATCAGAGATGCTAGCTTGGCCTCTAATTGGCGCCTTTCGTTGTTCGATTTTAACTGGATGAGTTATCTTTGTGTTTGAAAGTTACTTACTTTAATATGAATGTTTTTTGCTTACATTTTTTTGTTTTTCGCTTACATTTTATTTTATACTAGGTTATTAATGTGTTTATTTATTAATTATTATAATTATATAAATAATTATCATTTTTGTTAGTGTTAGTATTATTTATTATTTATTTTGTGTTGTTATCTTAAGGTAGAATTTATTTTGTGTATTCATACGTTTTCTATTTAATGACTGTAATTTAATAAATATTGGGGTTCTTTAAAAAAATTAGGATAGCTAATTTATCTAAACATAGTCAACACGGGTTTAAATCTCTACACTTGCTGTCTTGCCGTACTATTATCCACTCGATGATCGGTGAGTGTCCACTTACTTGAGATCTTAGTAATTGTTTGCTAATGCTGTTTGTATTTGTTGTTTTTATTTTATTTTTTAATATTATTCTGCGGTCGTAATATCAGCTTTTAAAATTATGGAGATTCATTCTTATGCACTGTTATTCGTGTTTTCATTAGTAAATATTGTGATCTAAAAGTTTTGTAATAGGCCTGTTTATATATATATATATTTGTAGTCATCGACATACAGTCCTGTTCCGTTGTATCACAACTCATCAGTGCCGCTAGACTAGCATCTCTCCCAAGCCAAGGATTGAACCTAGAACCGTCGTGTTGACAGTCGGCAGTTCTCCCACTCGACCATGGAATTGACACCCGTAAATAACTCGTCGAATGTCTATTTAAATAAACACACGCCACCACTTTTATAGTGCTCAAATCGCCTGTTCGTAAACAAAGAAACAATGAGCTTCGCATTTTCAGCCAATTAAGTAGCGGGTGAGATTATTTACGACAGTACTCTACCCAAAGACGGAGGCTTAAAATATATTTGTAGTCATCGACATACAGTCCTGTTTCGTTGTATCACAACTCATCAGTGCCGCTAGACTAGCATCTTTCCCAAGCCAAGGATTTGACCTAGAACCGTCGTGTTGACAGTCGGCAGTTCTACCACTATATATATATATATATAGTTAGTAATTTATAAAATATATATGGCGATTAAGCTACACTGAATATTCTGAGTTTCATCCACTATAGGATCCGTCAGGCATTGAGCACTTTTGAAGTAAATACTTAAAGTTTACGCATAAATCTATACTTTCGTATATTAATTTTATGTGGGTAAATGAAGTAGTTATATATATATATATATAGGCAGCATTTCCCCCCTTATGTCTGTTTCATTGGACAGCAGGGATACTTTCTGTTTATTTTTCCCTGCGATCCGGTTTTTTTAATTTGGCTGGCAACTCTCGAACGTTCTCTTTGAGTGTAAAAAGAAATTTGCCATAGTCGCGAATAAGTCGGTACTAAATTTCCCAAATAAAATAAATATAAATAACACGATTCCTTTTCTTGATATAGAAATTAAAGCCGACACCGATAGATTTATTACCTACCCATACAAAAAGCCTGCCAGTAAAGAATCATGTCTACTCAATTTTAAAAGTTAATACCTCTATAGATATAAAGTTGTCTCAGTGAAAAATCTATCGAGCTAAACGCATTTAAAGTTGCGATTTCAAAAACAAAAAATATATCCATATGACTTGGGTAAATCAGCTTGAATCGAAATCGAAACCAAAACTTATGAAAATTCTTGATAAAATTATATATAAAAAATAGATTACTAGAGTGCCATCAATTATAAATCGAAACCGGAACCAAAACTTATGAAGAATTCTTGGTAAAATTATTTTAAAAAAAATAACATGCTTAAGTGCTTTTAACGATGTTAAACGATGTTAATCGACTTTTATAATAAATTCTACAAACGCAATTTTCAATTCATCATTTACGTGAAGACAACTCATGAACGTCGAAAACTCGCGACTATGGTAAATGTTCGAACATTGGCCGGCCAAGTCGAAAAAACTGATCGCAAGGGAATCGAACAGAATTATCCCTGCTGTTCAATTAAACATATATATGTGTGTGTGTGTGTGTGTGTGTGTGTGTGTGTGTGTGTGTGTGTGTGTGTGTGTGTGTGTGTGTATGTGTGCGTGCGTGTGTCATTGAACAGCAGGGATAATATATATATATAGACACACATATATAAGGGTGATCAATAGCGAGTAGGTCAATACTTAGGAATACCAGGCGCTGTATGTAAATGTGCAGCATGTCATCTGTAAAAACACATACACTGTACTTCCACTGTCTTAATCTCCTCTGACCAAGATATATGTGCAACTGACATGCGACTTGAAGCACCTGTAAGTGTAATTTTTCCCTAGAAACTTCCTTCTTGGAAGAAGCCGACTCAAACGGCCCAATGTGAATATGGCACTAGGTATCACTACCAGGTATTGGATAATAATCAACCCAGTTAATAATACACAGCTAACCATATCTGCGAAACTAAATTTTATAAACGTATTACAACTAAGTAATGCGTAATATCCATTTCGTTTGTAAATTATCTTTTAGAAAATAAATCAGTATAGCTTTTTTCGCCATTTCAACTTCGTTTTCGTTTTTTGTTTTTTTAATATTGTTTGTTTGATCTCATTCCATTAAAATACTAAAATTCAAGAGAAAATATAAACATTTCATTTCAAATAAAATATTTTCTTGGTTTTTCAATCATCTCTCAAAACTTATTTTTCGTTTTAATTCTTCAATCTTCGTTTCCATGTTTGCAATTTTTGGACGAATTTGAAAATGTCTGTTTATTTTTGCTTGAAGAAGAATTAAATTTACTTTATTTCTGGAAGAATTTCCGCCCGTCGCCGGTGGTCAATGTGTCACGTACTAGTTTAGAATATTATTCTTATTAAAAAGGATTTGAGGAACTCATCTTATTTTACATGTTTACAATCAGTTCTGTAAGATTATCTTTCTGCACCTTTATTTTGTTTGTCACACTTAAATGTGAGAAAGTAATTTGTCGGCATGTCACTGTTATATCTGAAGTATCAGTCTATAACTGAGCACGAAGATTAAATGAAGGTATTTTCTTGTGTCATGTTGTAAGTATTAATTTCTATAAAACATCCGAACAATTTTATAAAAAAATTTGGCTCAAAGTCAAAAAATAGGGAAAAGCGAAAGGCCGATCATAAACTAATTCTAACTATGCTAACCTGCAATCACTCTTCGATCACCAAAATACCACATTTATAATCTACATCCACTACCGTAAACATCATTCAGTAAATTACTAGCATATATGTTGGTCTGGGAATCCATGTTTAGTTTTGCTTTTATTTTTAAGTTTTTTCTTCTTTTTTACTTTTATTCTGGAACTGATCACTTCTTACCTATTTTATATACTGGCCTTGAATAATATCACTTCTTACCTATTTTATATACTGGCCTTGAATAATATCACTTCTTACCTATTTTATATACTGGCCTTGAATAATAAGAAAACGAATATTGGGGGATAATAATTTTGCCTTACTAAAGAGACTGTGATAGAACGTCTAATTACCTGTTTTGAGAAATTGTAAAAATGTCCATGTAGCGATTGATTAAAACGTTTGATTTCACAGATTTGTTGTGACAATAGTTTTATAAATTTTATGATTTCCAATGTCTGTCGATATCAACATCAAATCAGCGATTGTTGAATAATTCTGAAGTTCATTATTTAGGCTCACTCTTGAAAGCTGTCTGACATATTGCACAGTATAGACCATTGGAATGAAGACTAAGTGGACGACGGCAACGAGTATCTCATAGTTTTTTTTCTCCAATAATTTGTAATAAAAGAAGCGGTCAATAAATGCCGGTCAAACGACGAAAATATAGCCAAATAAATTTTGCTGCAACGAAGATTTATTGGTATAGACACAATAATGAATTTCGATGAATAGATGCGTAAATTTTCCGACACCAACCAGCAAATGGTTCATGTATTTAATTTTCTTTGTATTTGAAATTGTTAAATGATACATTTTGTTATTTTTACTCTTTTTCCAGAATTCGATACTCACTTTTTGGTCCCTTGACAAAAAGAGGGTGGACCTGTAAATAATCCTGGTCTCCTCATCCGTTCGTTCGTTCGTTCGTTCGTTCGTTCGTCTGTCCGCACTTTTCTCAAAAACTACACCTTGGAAGTTTTTTGAAATTTTGCACAAACATTAAACATGATATGAGTAAAAAAAAAAGTAACAGAATTGATTTTCCGGGAACCTCCGGTTGCCCCCACCCCTAGGGGTGCCTTTTGGGTTAAAATGGCTAAAATTGACACTTTTGTGCTTATTAAAAAGAATTGATGCTTTGGATTTTTATAAAACTTTCCGAAAACTTGTAACTAACTGATTTCTATATAATTTGATTTGTCTATACTCCGCGATAACTCTTGGGTATAGCCCAGGGGCTCTTTTAGGGCGAATCAAAACACTGCATTTTGGGGACTTTTTACCATATTTGTCCAAAATTTTCTGTGTATATCTATTCAGCAGTTTTGCATGGTGCTGAACTCAAATTTAAATATGTTAAGAGCTTGGGGACGTTGGGGGCTAAATGGGGGGAGCAAATGATAGACATTACTTTTTTGTATGGTGCGGAATTAAAATGTTCACATGTTAAGGTCTAAAACTGCATCGTTTGTTCATTTTCACCAGGATTTGACGTTCCCTGGATATTTTAGGGCTAAATGGGGGAGGTAAATGCTGAACTTAGTCATTTTTTATGCCCCCATTCACTGTGCACTTATCATGCATGCGTCACTTGTTCTTCTATTGCTTCTTCCTCTTCTTTCTTTTTCTCTTAATTTCTCACTCCTATCTTTTAATCTTTCTCATTTTCCCTTTTACTTACTCTCTTCCCAACTCTATCATACTTTTACTCAGACTCTTGTTTAATATTTCACTCTCGTACTTCCTTACTTTCCTTTCTCTCTTTTATTTATCTCTCTTAATTTATTACTATTACCCGCTTCCACTTTTCTTTTACTCTCTTACTTGCTCCAACACTCATTTACTTTAATATATATTCTCTGACTCTCTTACATTTACTTTTATTCTCTTTCTCTCCTCTGTTTTTTTTTTTTTTTTTTTTGTATTTACTCTCTTCCTTTCTCCGGTAGGTTCTAATTCTCTTACTTATTCTCATACTCTCATATTTGATTTCGGTCTTTTTTTACTTTCTCTCTTACTTTATTTCTTTCTAATACTCACTCCCTTACTCTCTTATCTACTCTTGGTCTCTTTTTCTTTCTAATTTACTCTCTTACCCTTTTACATTCTTTCGTACTCTTTTACTTTCCTTTTCCTCTCTTACTTTCTTATTTTCTCTTTTACGCCCTGTCTCTTTCTTTAACCTCGTTCTGAAGTTATATTTATCAATAAACTACCATGTTGGCGTTGACCTCATAGACTTGACAGCACCGTCTATAAATTATGGTTCTATAAAGTTAAGGTTATTTTCAATGTTCATAATTGACAAATGAGCTTCGACATTTCTCTTGGTCGCCCTGCTTTGTAAACTCTTTCAACGAAGTCTCGTTGATCAATTTCCTTGTAAACCGTAATTCTATTTTAGACGTAGAAGTTTTAATGTACTCGTTATATTGTCTGTCATTTTGTTTTTAACAAGCTAATCATCCATAACGAGACTCGATTAAAAATAAGATTTTACGTTCCTTGATTGTCCTGATCTTGCTTTCTAATCCTGTAACTTCACTCTTTAGTTTCGTTAAATGTTTATCGCAGTTATAACTGATATAATAAATATAGTACATCCGGATCCTTCCTCCTTACAAGATTATGATTGGCTGATTAAGGCGTAAATAACCACTGGTAGCGCCATCTAGGGACATACGTCGAAGGTACGTCACAAGTCTCACCCTAGGAATACACATTTCGACCACGAACACTCGTTCAGTAAAACAATTTAGATTATTACAAGAAAATGTAGCCAGGCCCGCTCAGTTACTACGCTGATATGTATCTCTTTCGCGTGACATATTCATCTTAAAGACAAGTTTCGGTTTGAATTCAGAGGGAGATTAAATGTATGAAGTATAGGGGAATATGTTAAGAACCAGAGACGTAATTGGTTTTGTCCCATTAAAAGAATGAGTGAGGATGCTTGCGGTAGTAGATGAAGAACAGTTGAAGTAGCAGGGTCTGTTTGCAACTAATCCAAACAAATATATCTCTCTATCGCGGAAATGTCAACAACCTTCAGAAATTTAGAAATAAAACGCTTATTAAATCCATACGATTATCCGGTACAGATTACCAATATCATATATGCTATAGGTGTAAATGATATTAAATATACTCTGCATCGTGTTAAACACTTAGACATGTTCATCACAGATATATAGCTAGTGTCTACACTTAGTAAAAAATGAATCAAACAAATTATGTTCCGTCACTGTTTGCTACCGTTATTTTCTCAGCTATATTACTAAAATAGGCGTATAAAATCGTAAAGAAAGGAATATCAACTGTTGACTTAGTAATATAAAATGAAAGATTTCTTTCTAATTCATTTTAGGGTGCCAGATCACTCTGATTTGGTTGTAATACCGTCCCCTACCGTCCCCTTAACACTGAAAATGGTTTCGTCCAAGAGCTAGAAAATGGACAGGATTCATTCTCAAACTTTTGGATAATTCGATAAAAATGTTTAATATTGAATATACAAATATATAAAAGAAAATCATATTAGTTTTATTATTGAGTGGAGGCGTTCGTAGAAATGATTACCCAAAACGCAAACGCATTTATGAAATACTGGAAAAGTCATATTAAATAAAGATTTTAAGCTTGAATTTAAAGAGGAAAAATAGATTAAGACACTGGGAGAAGACTGACAATTTTTAACTACAGGATAACTAGCGTATACAAAATATATACATGTACTATTTTATAATAATACACACTAAACGTATTGTCAATAATTAAATATAATATCATTATGAGATGTCAGATTTCATCATTTCTTTTTATCTTGATAAAGTGCTGATATTAGCAATGCTGAAAATAAGATGACACCGGTAAGAAATTTTTTCTATTTATGACGACCTTCACGGACGACGTAATTCTTTTTTCAGTGTAATAATTATATATGAATTCTTTAAATGCACACACATGAAGAGAAATATTCTGAATGCCGAAATCTATTAATATCAAAAGGTAATAACAAAGAAATTAATTCTCTGTGGATTTGAACAAAACACTCAGAATCAGAGAAATGTTTACTCTTGACCTCCCATCAATATACAGGGGTTCTTTAAATACACATAAATACAAGAAACATTTCAATGCCGAAATCTATTCATATTACGATAGGCGTTTAATAAGTAACGCTCCTGGCCCTCTTTCACTTGTCTGATCTGAAAAGAACTCACACCACAGGAGACTTTTAACGAAATGAAAGAAACGTATGGTAATGATGACCTTATAATCGTGAATTCAAACCAATCGATAGAGCAACCGGTCTCTCTCCTTTAGCCGTTAATGAGGCATCTGTAAGTCAAGTTAAGTTAGTTATTAACAAAACTCCAGCATCTGTCCCATCGCCGAAACGTGGCATCCTTGTGCATATTTTATAAGTATTTCCATGGCAAGTACTCTGACGAACCCCAATCACTAGTACCGTTGTAAGTTGAACGGGACAACTCCCGGTTTGTACTTAGACACGAAGTAAGTGGGATCGACTATAATTATTATTGGAGGAGAATTCTGGAATCGAACACAGTTATTAAAAGTTCAAGTAAATACATTGTTGTTAGATAAGATTCCAGGAATGCAGTGAATTATCCATTATAGTTAGGAATGCAAGCTAGAAATAACTTATACAACAAAGAATGCTGGTAAACAGAACATTGTGTTAGTTTAATTTAGTTTTAGAGCAAGAATAATAGAACACTGGAATTAAAGAATGGCCACAGAGAAAATCTGAGACTTATGTTTCCAGGGCACGTGTCAGAAACATGTGCATGAAATTCACATGTTTGGCCTGCGTGCTGACGTCACAAAGGAATATAGAATTAATATATACACTTAAGTTAGACTAAAATAGAGCAGTTTAAGTATGGCTGGAAGAGAGAAGCAGTTAGTCCGGCAGAGCGGGTCAGGAAGACTGACAGAGTTAGCTGAAACTTCTTAGAAAGCGAAGGGGCCAGGAAAAGACGAAATGTAGGCATCGCATTGCAATCACCAGTTTTGTATTTGTTATGTAAGCCTTTTGTTTTCGTTCGTCATTCAACCACAAGGTAATGTGTTTTGTCTTCAAGTTTACATGATTCATCACGTTGTCCCATCGTCTTGTATAAATCTATTTCTCAGCTCCACTCTCATAAGAATTGCTCTCTCTCTCTCTCTCTCTCTCTCTCTCTATCACTTCTATTAAAAATATGGACTCCCAAGTATTGAGTCTCGTCTCGTCGCTGTGTAACCCCCATAACAGTGCCCCCTTGATGACAAC
The DNA here is from genome assembly GCF_053919585.1 of Euprymna scolopes. NCBI lineage: Eukaryota > Metazoa > Mollusca > Cephalopoda > Sepiida > Sepiolidae > Euprymna > Euprymna scolopes. The sequence continues at coordinate 142,577,556 of NC_136486.1, forward strand.
ACTCTTGACAAACTAGACAAGCAGCAACATACCACCCCTAAACTGTAGAGATCTGTAGATACCGTAAAGCTTTCTACTCGAATAGCTTTTTCCTTGGGTTGCTGCACTTTTGAATTCCCTCCCCCTTCTGCTTCCCTAACTGTATAGATATGCAGAAATGCAAGTGTAATGTCAACAAACATCTCGCTGCACAACTCCATGAATAGTATCCCTTCAAATCTGGTCCCAAATAGTACCCCTCACGACTAAGTGACCTTCTGCCTTGTTTGGGGTGAAACGTCGATTAAAAAAAAATGCCATTTTAGAAGATCGACACGTGATTATTTGCCCAAGAGGTCAAGGTTATTATAGGGTCCGTGGAAACTATCACTCATAATTATTTGGATATGCATAATGTGTCTTCCAGATGTATTTCAAAGTTACAGACACTTTACCAGAAGCGAGAACTGGGATATTGTAAACTCTCTATTGATAAATGCGTTTTTGCTCGTAAATATAAGAAGTACCGTGTTTATTTTTTATTATTTCCTAAAATATTACGAGGTCTTCAAGTTAACGAGCTCTTACTAAGATCTGATCAATGGCGGGACTAATAGATAGTCTGGTTTTATACATTTCCTCGCCAAAGCAATACTTGCTAAGAGACATCAAGTAAATACAGCCCAACTTTCCAAAATGCTCCGTGACTCTTGGGATTCACTAATTAAAATGCATAACAAATCCCCAATTACTGACCGGAAATAAAATGCTAATTATATAATCGAGAATAGGTCAGTTCTTAAGATAAAGAGGAGTAATTAGAGTTGTAGAAACTACAAGATAAGGATAATGTTGTCTTCCACAAAACTTCTGTTCAAATAATCTACGTATAATTGAAAAATGTTTTCGAAAGAACCGCAGCATTTTAAAAAAAAATCATGCGCCTTGTTTGGTGGAAACGTGTAGAAATATCAATTCTATTTTATATTTGTTATATATTAAAATAAATACTGAGATAAAAATTCGTAATATATGATTATATATGAAATTATATATATATATATATATATATCCTACACTTTTTGTTAGTGTGTGAGTTCTTGCCTCATAGGTTCCGAAATGGCTGAGTCTATCTTTTGCAAATTTTGCACAAAGCTAATTTATGTCTGGCAGGGTTCTTATATATATGGGTTTTTTTTTACAGAAATTCATCCAATAAAATCGAAAATCGAAAACATCTTACTTTTAAAATAGCTTTTTTCTCATAGATAAAAAGAATAATTTTTGAAGGGGACTATTTTCCGTTACACCGGGCAAGAAAGGTCATAAAATATTAGGAAACCATTTTTGTTTGAAAAAAATATATTAATTATAATCTGAAGATATAGACAAGTGGTTGATCATTGAACTACAGATCGAATGTTCCCGTGTTCAATCCCGAGTGCACCTCACAATCTTGTTTTAATTTTTTCTTATTAATGAGTTCAATTAACGATAAAAGAAGAGGTATGATTTAAAATAGATGCAAATCACTTCTTTGTTTGCATATTTTGAAACTAAACATTAACCAGTAGTGACTTTTCAAAGGTATACATCTTGAAGCCCAAATATTAGCTGACGTGATATTGTAAACAAACTCAGGCGGAATTTGAAGAACGACATTATCATTTTTTTTATATATATTTTATCTTTATTATTATTTATTTACTCATTTATTTATTTATTTTGTGAATTAGTCTACCGGGCAAATTATTTATTTTGAGAATTAGTCTACCGGGCAAATTATTTCTCGTACCATATAATATTTAATGGAAGATTGATTCTATAATAATACATACGCAATCTGCATGAATTAAAATATTATGTTTAAGCGTATTGTACGACCGGGCAACGCCGGTCTGCCAGCTAGCACATTAAGTGAAGCTATTGTTTACGGATAATTTAATAAAAGCATCAACAAATTCTCTACTATGCAATGTAGGCTACAATATATCGTGGACTAAACACTGCAGAGAGGCATGTTATTTCTCTCGGTGTAATGCGGAGACCTCTCCAACTTGAGCAGAAAATGAATCGATTTGATAAAAAAATGGGCGAGTTTACCAATTTCGATGACAATAAAAATATGGGAGGGTGAAACATTTGTGGATTTTCATTAAGTCATAGACAACGTCGGGTTTTCCTGATAGTATATATATATATATATATATATATATATATATATATATATATATATATATATATATATATATATATATTGAGTAATTATTATATATCTAAATTACAACGAGCACTTTCTCTTTCCTGTATTTTAATTAAACTAGTAATTTCACTGTTACATTGAAATACACTCAGCTCTTTAGACTATTGTTCTAATCTCCTTTAAATTATATATATATATAGAGAGAGAGAGAGAGACAGACAGACAGACAGACAGAGAAATAAAAAGGAGCAAACCGTATTATGTGTTCATCAACGTTTCGTCTTTATTTCGAGACTTCCTCTGGATGAATGAGATTAAGAAACAAAAAATACCAGTACAAAATATTTGAAAATGTTTCACGTGCAAAGTGTGACACAATTCTATTTCAGAAAAACGGAAAAATACGTTGGAAATTCAAAAAGGAGGGGGGGGCTGGCGCTGTTAAAGAGAGGGGATTCTTAGTGACGTCATATAGTCGTTAATGTAAAAGATATGAACGCAGTTAATATTCTTACTGGAAAAAAGATATATCTGTTGAAATTCAAATATAGGTTTGTAACAGAAATTAAATGATTTGTTATGTAATTTATTGATTGAGATTATATGTATTAATTATTACAGGGGGTGTTTGAATGGTGTGAGAAGTTTAACCTATGTCTAAATAATTTTCTTAATATAAAAGTTTACTTATTAATGGCGCTATGTTATAGAAACCTGCACGTTGTTTAATTGTGCTTGAATTTGCGATAAGCGCAGATTCAAGAAGTCTCCAGTGCAGTTTATTTGAAATAAATTTAACTACTTTTGCTTGTTTAAAGTCAAAGGTGTGATTATGTTGCAATGAATGAGAGAATAATGCACTTATTAGAGAATTGCTATTTCACCAACGTATTTATGATGGCAATTTTTGCAAGGAATAGTGTATATACCTCCATAGTAAACTGGTTTGTTTTGGAGATGTTTCGTAGTTTTTAATATATGTCTTATTGTTAGTGATGTGGTTTGTACGATAGGAATTTCTAGTTTGTTTAGTGTGTTACAGATTATTGTATTATTGGTGTGTGTAGGTAAAAGAAGATGTCTGTTTATGAGAGAAAGGTCTGGTGTATATAATTTTTTATTATTATTTATTCTGGAAAATATTTGTGTGGCTTTTCTCTTAGCATTCAATATGAAATATGTCGGATATTGCAAGGTTTTCAAAATGTTTGTGAGGAATTTGAATTCTTCGTCCAGATATTTAGGACTGCAAATTCTGAATGCGCGTTAGAAGAAACCAATTATCATTATTTTTATTTTGTTATTATGGTTTGAATAGAAATGTATATAATCATTTTTGTGTGTAGTTTTGCGGTGAACTTTGAAGGATAGTTTATTATTGGATTTTATAATAAGTATGTCTAGAAAAGGTAATGAGTTATTGTTTTCTGTTTCATAGGTAAACTTTATGAAAGGTTCGACTGAGTCTAATTTGTCTCTAATGATATTCATGCGTGTGTTCTCAGAAGGAAAAATTAAAATGTCATCAATGTATCTAAAATACTCTGTGTTTGGAGGTAATCTGAATTTGAAAGGACCAGATTCTAGGAATTCTAAGAAAAGGCAAGCTAATACTCCACTGAGAGGGTTACCCATTGATATATATATATATATATATATATATATATATATATATATATATATATATATATATATATATATATATATATATCAAATTATAGTGATTCAATGAAATTTAAAAAAAACTTTATTCAAATCAAATTTTTTTTTTATTCCAAATAAGACAAAGAATACTTTCGCATTTTATCTCCTTATCCTATAGGGTTTCGATGCCTACCATCTATTCGGATGAGAAAATAGACATAACGGTATTCACCCTATTTGCTAAAGTCAGTTAGGCATGGAAAATCATAGTCAAAAATTGATTAAATAGAAGTCACATGGCGGAGGAAATTGAAGAAAAGGATATAAAGGTTTAGTTCCAAATTGCACGGTAAAATCCAAGGTAACTGTCTTTTAAAGCAGTGAGGTAATGAGATTCAAGCTGCATATTGTGTAATCCAAATAATAGAGTAGAAATCCAAGTTGGACATATTTCTGGAGTAATTCTTCTTTATGGGCCGGTGGAAAGATTGTATATTGAGCAATTCCTATTTAGATGGGATAATACATAGAATATTACGACCAGTAATATATTGTAAATCCTATAATCACAGGTTTCCATACCAGCTGATTGTTGGATAAATCTATATATGTGTGTATATATATATATATATATATATATATATATATATATATATATATATATATATATATATGAGAGAGAGAATAAGAATATAAGATAGTGAATATCACCCAGAAGGCTAGCATTTAAGATCTTAAAAATAAGTGATGTGTAACTACTTATGACTTTTATTACACGCTAATCCCAGCCTAGCCGCCATCAATGCAGCACAATTAAGGCAGCTTATATTATTCTCAGACATTTTTTGTAAGGTTGCTATTTTCTTTTATATTAATTCTCTAGCACGTCTCACTTGATCTTTCCCAAAGCTAGTTCCACCAAGATAACATTTTAAATGTCTTTATATGTACTTCCTATGGCTTGGCTTAAAGGATTTGGAAGGTTTAAGAAGATATTTAACCTAATATATTTATAGAGAGTCCGATGGTATATCAAGTCAGCATTATTTAGCATATGATAGCATATATGTCTGCAGAAACTAAAATTAGAACACTATCATCATTTAAATGATCGGCGGATTATCTAAATCGGGATTAAAATATAATTAAATGCCTTTAATGTCACATTTGGAAAGCCAACCGGATTGATTACGTTTGCTCTCTTTGGTTTTCGATTTTTATTTTATCACATAGCGCAGCAGTTTTTGTTCCATTTCAAAGAAATTGCTTCGTGTGGTATTTATTTAAGATCTTAATATATGGCATTTTTTTTCACTAGATCATATACGTTTTTGTGCCGTTAAGCTTGGTAATTAGTAATGGGTTTCCTATTTGGGAATACCAAGTGACGTGTGTATAAGGACTAACAGATTTATTTACTATGCAAGATTTAATGAGCTGTACGTTCAGTAAAATACACCTGAATAAAATAAAATAATAATATATTAAAATTATAAATGATGGAAGATCTCGATAAAGGATTTTTCTTATTATTATCATTGTTTCTAGTCGTGTAAAACTTCTTATGTTTACTAAACTCAGCTACTGCCCGTTCAGGAGAGGTATCAGTGTAAGTGTAGATTGCGTAACCGTTGCTTTAAAATAAACTGCTCGTGAAGACACCTGCACAAAAGTTATTCATTATGCATTGTTTCTCTAGACTGCACAAAATATACGGCATAATCGTGTTGATAGATCGGTTCTTGATAGATCACAGAAGTTAAGCAACGTCGAGTCTGACCAGTATCAAATATATGACCACTTTGTAATACCAGGTGCTATATGTATGAGGATGTCGATACTGCATCCAATTGGCCTCCAGCTGTCTCTACCCTGTCCTGCTGTTGGACCAAGCTGGTTAGAACGAGAGACCGCAACGGGTTCTTCGCAAACAAATTCTTACCGCACGTTATCCATCATCCCCTGGATTATCAGGTGAAGGAAAAAGTGGGACACATAATACATTATATATTGACCAAAAGATCCTTAAAGAGGGAAAAGGTAGGAAAAATAATATAGCCACGGCATGGATCGGCTACAGCAAAGTGTACGACACGATGCCTCAATCATAAATAATAGAATGTTCGAGAATGTACAAAATACGAGACGATATTATTAATTTGATTGAAAACGCATTGAGAACATAGAGACTTGAACTGACAGCTGATGGACAATACATGCCTGAAAAAAAACATTACTATTTATCATAGCCACGATGCCCCTTAACAATATAATATAAGGAAATCCCAAGCCGGGTGTAAGTTTACTTATATAGAAGAAAAAATAAACTATCTAATGCATATGGACAACTTGAAATTTTTCGCAAGAAATAACAAAGATTTAGAGATGGTAATAAACACAACAAGAATCTTCAGTCAGTTTATCCATTCGATATGGAAAAGTGTGCACTGTTACTTATCAGAAGAGGAAAACTGTATACAACGGGGAAACGTATAGACATGCCCAACTAAGCGGAAATAAAACTAGACCAAAACACCTACAAAGTTTTGGACAGTTCTGGAAGCAGATATTATCAAATCAACGGAAATGAAAGAGAAAGTTTGTAAAGAATACTTAAGAAGAACATGAAAATTCATAAACTCTAAACTATATACTGGGAACCTGATAAAACACCAGAGAAAAACTGAGGCATCTCGACCAGAAGATCAGGAAACTTATGACCATGTACAATGCAATATACCCAAAAGATTATGTTAAACAACTCTAAGTGAAAAGGTATAGACAGAGAAACAGGACTAGTTAGTATAGAATCGTGTAAATAACACAACAAAACAATTAGAAAAATGCATAACGTAAAACACAGAGGACTAATAATCACAGCAAGAAACACTGTAAAAATGAAGAAGACAGAAGAACGGCAAGAGATAAAACGTGAAAAAAATGGGAAAGGGAAATAACTATAGGGACTATTCATAAGGATGACAAAATGTGAAACCCAGGAAAACATTTGGACATGGCTACGAAAAGGGCGACTAAAACAGTAAAATCGAACCCCTAATATTCTAATTGCATAAGATAATACAATTAGAACTAACACATCAAAGCCAAGATTGCTAAGACACATGGAAACAGCAAATGCAAATCCTGCAGGCAAAGATACGAACGATAAACCACAATATATGTGAATGCAGCAAACTAAATAAAACAATAAAAGAATAGAAACGATCAAATGATAACTGGGAACTATGCAAACAATTGCACGTTGAGCACACGGACAGTTTTTTCCAAGCAAACCGGCAGCCGTACTTGAAAACCGAAGTAACAAAATCGAATGAGATATGGACGTACAAACAGATAAACCATAAAAACAAGAAGATTGGGTGTCATAATAGTTAACAAGAAAGAACAGTTCTGATGGTAGATTTCACAGTTCTAACAGATAACATTAATGAGATGCGAATCACATACATGAAACTAGCCAGAGAGGTGAAAAGATTATAGAACATGTAGTAAGTAAGAATAACGCCGATAATGTTAGGAGCACTAGGAATAATTCTGATAATTTTCGAAAAAAGAATGGAAACTATTGGAATAAAGGGGGATGGCTTAGAGGATACAATGGATAACAATAATAACTCAAACAAAATTAAACAATGTGAAGGTTTCTACAGTTTACCTCCTTTCATCATTAAACTTAATTAAAAGAATAGAACTAAATTTAAACATAGGTTAACTTATTTACAAAACAGAAAATAATACTTATAATAATAATCAATAAATAATGCTTATAATAATAATCAATATATATAATTAACCAATAAATGATAAAACAAAGAAACACTCATTTCATTTAATTACACGTCCAAGATTTTAATTATAACGGCTATATTAATTCCAAAATAGAACAGAAATTGCATCATATCTTTTTTTAATTTCTAACGGTTATATGACATTAAAATATTACTTACTCCATGCCACAAAGCTTTGTACATTTGTAATGGCTTTTAAGTTCTGAAATAGAACAAAAGTATTATATACACAAGTATATAAAAGTTAGAAAAGCATTTCATTCAAGGCATGAAAATTGTTAAATAAAATGTTTTTACTATAGGCTTTAAAAATAAAGGTACAAGATTTAATTATAAATTTATTTATCTTCAAAGTGCACTTTTATAAATTTTACAAAGTAAGGTATAAAAATTTAATACCTTACTTTGTAAAATGTATAAAAGTGCATTTTGAAGATAAATAAATTTCAAATTGAATCTTGTACCTTTATTTTTAAAGCCTATAGTGAAAACATTTTGTTTAACAATTTTCATGCCTTCGATGAAATGCTTTTCTAACTTGTATCGTATCTTTTTAAGATTATATTTTATTTTATTTATTAATTTTGATTTAAAACAATGAATGTAGTTTTGCATGTATTTATAAAAACTCTCCTACTCTCTATCAGTTTGTCTTTCTCCTCACACCTCAACTCATTTTTGCAACCCCCTCTTTGTATTATTACAGGTCTGAATATACTCTCTGTTTCAGTTTGTATTTCTCCTAACACTACAACTCTTTTTTGCAACTCCCTCTTTGTCATACATGTCTGAATAATGAGAAAATCTGAATTTTTAAACAAAAACTTTAAAATAACTTTTTTAGATTAATTTTCTTTTCAACTTCTTTCAGAATAGAAAATCATTACAATTTAATAAGGAACATATTTCATATAGGTTTCATTAAAAATATTCAGTAGATAACGAGAAAAATAGAGATGACAATTTCAAAAGGACTGTATAACTGGTTACTCTCAATAGTAGTCCTCGTGAGCGAAAGTCTTTGTTATTGTTATTCTATTATTATTATCATCATTATTTAAAGCATTTTATGTCCTGCTCTTTCGCACGAGGACTAATTCAAATGATGTATTTTATTTTCTTCAAATAATTCATCCTGATGAAGTTTTAAAAAAAGAACAAACGTTCTGAACATATTATTTGGTTTGTTTTGTTATTTCATTTCTTCATCATGCAGAAATATTTTGCAATAATTTTCATCAGATATATTTTTTTATTTTGTGTTGCAAATATTGAAGTATGTATATATATATATATATATATATATATATATATATATATATATATATATATATATATAAGCAAATATATATTCAACTAATTACACGTATGCATCAAAGTATAAATACCGTAAACTAAACATAAAAAATACATCGACATTTAAGGAGACACAAGACTATGTGCGATTAAATAAAAATCTGATGCGTAAAAGCTATTGTTTGTATTTTCCTGAGGAAGACTCTTACAGTAGTCGAAAATTTGTAATTAAATAGGTTTATATAAACGGTTATTTGGCATTTTGAATGTCCTTTGACCCATTACACACACATACACACATACACACACACGCACACATATATAGATAGATAGATAGATAGATAGATAGATAGATAGACAGAGATATGCTACACTGCGTATTGTGTACTCATGAAACATTTTTGTGTGGGGGGTAACAAAATATTTTAAATAAAAATATAATATATATATATATATATATATATATATATAATATTTTAATATAAAGAAATAAGAAAAAATAGTGATGAAAAGTAAAATTAAATAAATTATAATCCATGCGAAATTAATTCCAACAACGGAAAATCATTAACACAATTTTTCAAATATAAACTATTTTCATTAATATATAAAAATAAGTACAAAATGCCACACTGGTTATTATCCATCTGAATAAGTTTTAAAATTAATAAGCAACTTTCTTGCGAAAAGCAGCAGTATTTCAAATAGTATCAAGGACCAAGGAATCAATCAATTAATTTATTCGCTAGTCAATTAATTAATGGAATAGTAATCCGTTAAGCCAAACGAATATCAAATTCAAGTGTCAAAATCAAAATCTTAATTGATTATATTGTAGTGCAAAAAACTGCATTAAATTTTGAAAAGTCACTTTCAGACACATTTTTTTTCTACATAGTATTTGTGGACTCATCGACTAAGACGGCAATCAGCGAAATTCCATTCCTTCTCTGTTGAGGTTTCGTAGATAACAAAAGCTTTCTCTCTGGCGGCTACAATTTGGAATTCCCTCCCTGTTACTTTCTTTTCTTCCCTGACTGTATTAAACTGCAGAAGTTTTAATGTACTGTGAACAAACATCTCGCTGCTGAACTCCTTATAATTCCCAATTAAACATGAGTAAAAACAGTAATTATTGGAGACATAAATAAACAGGTCGAAATCTGTAAAGTTTCTTTTCAAATAATCTATGATTCCATTTTAGAATTGCGTGCGAAGCGTCACAAAATCATTAATTCATTTGTTCTCTTAATGAAAAATGGCAGTCAGAGAAACTATAATTTTAAATGAATGCATTTTAGAATCAAGTACGTGCAAAGTGTCATGCTGATAGTCTAATTGAATCTGCCAGTTTGTTTGTGTTTTTATTAATAATAATCTTGGACAAGTTCAAAGGAAAAAAATAATTGTCAATCTGCAGATTTTGTAACTGTAAACGGTTATTAATTTTTTTCTTTCGTCGATTTCAAAAGGAGAAACTGACAGGTAATAGAAAATTAAATTATTATTTTACGTTAACATCTGTGCGTCGGGAGAAAAATTTACAACATTCCCTTCTCTTAAAACTATACATTTTTAAGTTCAAGACGTTGTAAATTTTTCTCTCAACACACAGATGTTTCTGTATATTTTTCTCGCATTCTAAAATACATAAATCAGAGTCTCTATGTCATGAAGTATCGAGAAAATAAGGGTATATAAATATATAGAGAGAGATATGAAGTACAGCATACTCTTCCAATAGAGCTTCGCCACGTGATTAAGAACATAGGAGATTTTGTTCTATTATGTTGACATATGTGTGGGTGAGGTGGTTATAGTGGAGAACTTACTATAAGTATATTTTGGCCTGTAATTTTTTGCAGTGATTTTTCGCTCTCGTCCCGCTAGTATGTCTAAATGGTAAAGAATCTCGTACAAGCCAGGCGCAATGTTGCTTACCTTCCATGATCTAGTGAATACCAGTATGTCACCGTCATTATTCCGTTCCGAATTTTGGATAATATACGCCTGTCAAACCGATAGCCCTCTCCTTAGGAACCAGTTCCATTTTGGTTTAGATTGTTTTGAATCAGACCTTGAATATTAATAAGCTTCCTATAAGGTAATTTTTAAGAATGGTGACTTCAAAGCAAAAGCTGAAAACTGTTGATATTTTAAGCAGTCGCTTACGATTTGACCTAATCATTCACTATGAAAAAAAAACAACAACAACAAATCTAAATTTATAAGCGATAAAAATAAACAGTAAAGTCATCTAGGGTTCGTTGCCTAACGGTTAAGGCGTCGAACTTTGGTAAACATGGTCTGAAGTTCGATCCCTAGAAACAGCCGAGCTACGCTGATGAGAGGTAGTTACCTCGAAACACGCGTGTACATAGATTACTCTCTTAAGAATAATAAATAATCATATATATACATATGTATACATATATGTATATATATATACATATATATATGCACATATGTATATATACATATATATATATGCATGTACATATACTTATATATACATATACACATGCATGTAAATATATATATACATATATATATACGTATATATATGCATATATATGCATATATATATGCACACACACACACACACACACACATATATATATATATATATATATATATATATATATATATATATATATATATATATATATATATATATATATATATATATATTGGTTATAAAGCTGGGTGCAGGAATTTATTTTAATTATTTTTGGTTTTCTTATTTTATATTTTATTCATGTCGTGATTTATTTTTTGCTAGTTGTTAAATACGATTAGTATATTTGTCCCGATATTAAATTAGATCCGGTTAATAAATACCTTAACTAACAATATAAAATTTGATTCCTTAACAATTGCACACGAAGACTAAAATTACTAAAAGCCATAGTTATTAAAAAGCTACAACCCCTTATTAACCGGATCTCATTTAAAATCGGGACAAATGTACTAACCGTATTTTACAACTAACAATAAATATATAAATGAATAAAATATAGAATAAGAAAATCAAAATATAAAATAAATAATTGGCCCCTACCTATTTTGCACCTACCTTTATAACCAATATATAACAAAAATAGAACTAACTATAATACATCAAGCCTCAATAAAGAAAATAAGTACAACAACAATTGCTCCTGTAGACGAAGATCAGATGTACCGATTAAAAGCGCTTGAGAAGAATATGGCCGGACAACAACTACTGGGTGCCATAATATACAACATGCCAACTGAAATAAAATAGACAAATCGGCGAATTTAAAAGTTATCCAACAAAATTGGAAAAAAAGAAAAACTAAGTCGTATTCATTCAGACGTTGTTGAATAATGACTTGTTGTCTATCTATCTATCTATCTATCTATCTATATATATATATATATATATATATATTTCAGATGAGGAAGTTTCATGGGAATATCAAGTTCACAAACCGCTCCCGATTACATGTATACCCGGTCAGGGGAGATAACTACGTTAAGTTTTTGCAGGAAGAAGTCGATGTCTTCGAAAATGCAAGGCCTGGTATTCTCAAATGTTTATGCATCTTGTACTGGCCAGACTAAACCTTGCTTAACTTCGGCGTGTCAATGTATGTTTTCCCGTGTATACAACGTCTGCAGTTGCTGTTAATGATGAAAGAGAAGCAAAAGTCTAGTTGTTGTCACAAAAGAAAATAAAAAGAAACTGCAATCCTCACGGACGCTACGTCACAACTAATGCTGCTGACAACAAAAAGAATTATTACAACAATGTCCACGTTTCACAATTGAGTTGCTATCAGCGTGTCAACAATAGCACAGCTGTCTACTATGCATGCGACGCAGAGATTGGTTGTGTTTGAAGAGGAATGGCAAGATGATTTTCTTTATTATCATTAGACATATCACGCTGTTGCTCAGTGGCAGAATTGCCGCTTCATATTCAGCTGATTCTGATTTAAAATCCGTGATTCTATGGAATCCTACTTGAGAAAACAAATACGATCAAAACTTGAATCTAGTATTTCCTCTTGATGGTTTATTTGATGTTTGAAGGAATACAATGTATGTCCAGCATATTAAGTATTGTAATCGAAAGATACAATAATGCCCTGGTAAATACAGAGTATACAACCATTTAAAATAATTCTAACAATATCTTAAGTTTTGAGTTTGTAACAGAGTATAATATAGTATATCCAAAAGCTGCATATGTTAATCTGCTTCGGCACCGACATAGGCCAATTAGTGATTCGTGATTTTGAAATTTATTTTTGTTTCGTTCGCTTTCATTAATTTTACGTTTTATCATTCTCAATTTATTCTCCTATTATAAACATCCACATAGTGAATCGAAAAAAAAATTATTTTCATGTTCAGATGTACAATTGCCATTTACGTTCACCAGGAAGACAGGTATGTTCTTTACAGCCTCATTATTTCATAATTCCATCTTATTATTTCATATTAACTACTCTTCATTTTCCATCTTAAAATGGAAAGCTGACTTTACTTACATTTTCTATTTTGTGGCGGAAGATTAGCTACCCAAAAGACTTCTCTTTTATTCCTGATTGCCGGAATAATAATTAGCGGATTATTTCTTTGGCTGACAATTAGGAGTTAATATTGATAATAATTTCCATTAGCAGTTGTTCGTATTATTTGCACTTTTGAATATGTATTTATATATATATATATATATATATATATATATATATATGTATATATATATATATATATATATATATATATATATTATAGAATAAAACGTATTACGTTTTTTCTTTCAAAATATGTAGATCTCATATTCTCAAACATACCTGATTAATAGCACAATTGAATCGCAGATTAACAACATATTTCAAACATGATGCTGGTTTATTAGTCAACAAGACAATTTCTCATAAATAGACGTTTACATTTTTCATCGTTGCCAAAGCTGAATACATTCATTTAAACATTTTACTCTTACACGTTTCAAAAAGTATTAATTTTCAAAATATAATGTACCACTTTATAACAATACAGTTCGTTTTAGTAAATTTACTATGTTTGCCATACTTCCCACTGTTCTCAAAAAAAGCAATAGCAAGTCATCGCTAAATACTGCAGCTTTTCTATACTGCATATTCTATTTCCTATACTATATTTCCCATTTATTCATCTAAAATAAATTATGCTTTTATTATTTGCAAAATTCACTGCATGTGGACTATTTCCGCTTATTTCTTTTCGTATTTCAACCCGGATTTGAAGTTAATCATGAGATTAATGAAGGTCATTCAGTTTTATATTAAATATTACTTTCCTTTCAAGTGTTTGTAGATACAATTAAATTTAACCACACAAAAATTTATCGTCTCTACATGAATAAGTTGGCGCGAGGATTTAGTTATGAACGTTTAAGTGTTTATTTTTAACTAGCAAGGCCCGTTTACCAACATTGCCCGGTATAAGCATGCCCCACCCTCGTAAAAAGTTTAATTACAGCTCTTGTTGGTATTGCCCAACACCCAACACCCAAACCCCAACCTCCTCATGCTAAGAATAGCTTTTGGAATGGACACTCCCAACCTACACCTGTTAAGAACGGATTTCGGAATAGACACGCCATTTTGTGAGAGGCGGGTTGTCAAAGCATCTGCCCAAAATTTAATCTTGATAATCGCTGTTATGATCCCCACGAACAAATACTATGAACCAAATTTTGTAATTTTGGGTGTACAGTGTCGGTCGGAAAAAATGTAAATGTTGGGTACTTGTGTAATTTTTGTTACCGTGCTGAAATAATGTTATTATTTTGAAAACGATTATGAACATGTTAGCGGAGAGTGTTTTGTAAGTAATCCGTGTTTGTAAGATATCCCTGCTGACCTTTAAGATCCCCTTTTGGTTATAGGGTGTGCATCGATCAAGATAAACGTTTATTTTTATAACTCAAATAGGTAACAAATATGTATGCAAGCCAATTTTTTTTGTTTATTAATTTCGCAACTGTAGTTTCTATAAAATAGCTATTTTGTTAATCGCCTTGATTAAACCTAATGGGGTATTTTATTCTAATATTAAAAAATGAAGGTAAATTGATTAATATTCTAAAAACTAACTATTCGCATACAATGATTGGTTGACAATCTAAATGCGATCTTGATTCTCGTGACTCTTTTGCCTCACAATTGTTTTTAATCGCGTGATTACGGTGTAGCGACAATAAAAGAAACCATTTAATCAATTAATAATGTTATAGATTTAGGTGAATACGATTTAAAAACTGTTATATCCTTACTTTAAATAAGAATACAGCAAGAAACACAGGGTAATGGGTGAAAGACAAAGTTACTCGATATCTTGTCTTATTCTCTTTCTGTCTTTTTTCTTCTCTCTCAGTCACGTGAGAGGGTATAGTTCATTTCAACTATGAAGGTATGTTAGGTTATTCCATTACACCATCTTCCTCCCAAGCTAAACTCGTCCATAGAATTTTGCTTCTACCATTTTTTCTTTTTTAGATTTTGTCCAAACAATCCGGTCTTTTTCCTTTTCCTTTCACTTCTCCTCACCATTTGTGTTTGCCGATTTTTTACTTTTGGAGAGTGACTGGATTTCTGAGTTACTGGTACTTCCTTGTTTGGAGGTTGTATATGAAAAGTGTAATATAGCACTTCCATTGGTAACTCTTAGTTTCTGACTGTTTCTATGTATCGGGGTCTCAGTTGGTTAATATGTTTTTTTGTGGAAAAAAGTCTGCCCTTTTATAATGTAAACCATTCTCCCAATTCTTCTCGGGGTTATGCCTTCTTCCCAAAAACTCTTCTCTGCCCGATAATTTTTGAAGAAAACTTTATCCCCGTCATTGTAAGTCTTGTACCTTACATTATCCTTGATACTTTTTTTTACTTTTTCTCTTGGGATTAACCGGTCGAACACCGAACGTACCTTCCTGGCAAACATAATTTCAGCTGGGGATAATTCAGCATTTGGATTTGAATTTGGTGTTAGCCTATATATTGCTAAGACTTTTTGAATGCTTTTTTCTTCCGTGTCGATGTTATTATTCTTTTAAAGCTCGTTTAAAAGTATCGACAACTCTTTCCGCTTGTCCGTTTGATCGAGGGTTAAAAGTTGGTGTTAATGTGTTCAATGGCCAGTGCCTTACAGTAGTACTTGAATTCTTGACCCGTAAAAAGAGTGCTATTATCACTAACAATTGTTTTCGGAACTCCGAACCGACTAAATACTTCGTCCAGCGCTTTTATTGTGTTTCCCGCTGTAGGGTGTTTGTATTTTAAAATTCCTGGCCATTTTGACATTCTATCTACGATTACTAGGTAATAATATCCCTTCAGAGGTCCTGCGTAATCGATATGTTTTAGGCCAAGGTTGCATCCGTATGGGGGGGAGATCTTGCGGCTAGTTGGCAATCTCTATATAATTTCACCATTTCCTCAATGTCCTGGTCCATTCCAGGCCAGTGTGAATCCTCTCATTAGGGCCTTCATTCTGGAGATTCCAGGATGTCCTATGTGGAATTACTTTAAGATTTTCTTTTGTAATACTTGCGGTATTACCATTCTGTCTGCGTAAATCAGAGTTTCATCACACATGGAAAATGGACACACTTTTAATCCTTTTCTATTCTTTTCGTCTTGTCCCACTTGTTTTTTATCTTGTTAATATATTTATCTGTTTTCGCTGCTTTCTTTATTTCCACAAGTGTAACAGGAAGTTCCCTAACAGTATTTATTAATATATATGTTAGTTCATTATCTTCTTTTAGTGCTGCTATAACAGTTTCTTCAAATTCAGTTTTACTGGGGATCAATCTCGACAAACCATCTGCATGTGCAATTTTACTAGATGCTAGGTGTTTAATTTTGAAATCGTAATTGAGCAAAATAATACTCCATCTCTGTAATCTATTTGCCGTATGATTAGGAATCCCTTTTTTCGAACCAAAAATCGATAGTAATGGTTTATGGTCCGTTTCCAAGACAAAAGATCTCCATGAATGAATCTATGAAACTTTCTCACGGCATACACAATCGCCAAACCCTCTTTTTTCGATCTGACTGTACTTTCTTTCAGCTGGTAATAAAACCCTCGAGGCGTGAGAAATTGATTTAGTAGATCCATCTTCCATTCTGTGTAGAAGTACCGCTCCTTAACCGTATTCGCTTGCATCTGCCGCTACAAATAGATCCTTTTTCGGATCGTAATGTGCTAACGCTAGATCCGATAGCAAACATCTTTTAATTTTTTTCCTCACATTCCTTTGTCCAGAGCCATGTTTTATTCTTCTTCAATAATTCGTTTAATGGTGCTCTTAGTTCATGCATATTTGGGATATAATAATTATAGTAGTCTGCTAAACCCAAGAATGACTGTAACTTCACTACATTGTCTGGTCTAGGCATGTCTCTAATTGTTTTTGTCTTATTTGGGTTAGGTCTTCTAGCTTTCCAATCAATTATTTGTCCCAAATATTCAATCTGGTCCAGTCCATACCAAAATTACATTTTTCAAGAGCAACTTTGAATCCATAATCTTCCATTTTCTCCAATACCTTCCGAATATGGTTTTTATGTTCTTCAACATTTTTGCCTCTTATCAAAATGTCGTCTAAATAAGCCATTGCAAAATCCAAGCCTGCTAGCATGGCATTCATAATTTGTTGGAATAAATTTGGTGCTACTTTCTACCCAAACGGCAATCGTTTTAGGGAAAATAATCCTTTATGAGTATTCATTGTCAGGTATTTAGAACAATCTTCGTGGACTTTAACCTGCAAATATGCTTCTGTCAAATCAATTTTTGTGAACATTTTTCCTCCATTTAACTTAGAAAATATTTCCTCAGGGTTAGGGAGTGAAGTTATGATCCTTTAAGGACTTATTCAGTCCGTCGAAAAATCTCCACATACCCTGATTTTTTTTCACATAAACTGTGGATGATGCTCATTCAGAGTAGTCCACTTTTATATCACTCCGATTTCTTCGAGTTTATTTAATTCTTTCTCGATTGTGTCTAATGCCGAATACAGAACTTTCCTTTTGGGTTTAAACACCGGTTTCGCTTCATCTTTCAGTTCAAATTTTACTTCCGTTTTAGTGTAGCAACCCAGACCTTCAGAAAATACATTTTTAAAATCCCCAACAAATCTTCCTGGCAGTTTGGGACTTTCAGATCCTGTCACATTTACTCTTTTGAAGAATGAGTTTATTAGTTTTTCCCATAAATTGATAAGTATCATAAAATTTATACCGATTAGATTAGAATTTTTTCCGGGTATCATATATTTTAGTTTTTAACGTCTTTTTATTCAGGGTTACATTAGTATAAAATTCACATTTAAATTTTAATCTATTTCCAGACATTCCTCTGGCAATTTTCTTTGTGTTTCCATGTTGTTTCATAAATTAAGGATATGTCACTTTCAGTATCCAAAAGACAGTTTACTTTCCGGCCATTGATTCTAACTTCAATATATTTACCTTTTTTACATGGATTCTTTTTTAGAACCAATCGTCTTTATTTCAGGCTTCCAGTATTTCTCCTTTTTGCATACTGTTGACTTGTGTCCTTTACGCCCGCACTTAAATCATATTTTGCTTTTGAAGTAGCACTCTTTTGTGAAGTGATTCTTTCCTCCACACATCTTACAGTATTTTTTACGTAGTGGTCACCTTGCTTTACCCTTTGTATTTTGTCAACATTTTTCTCTTCGATACTAGTATTATCCTCTTTTAAGTTTAACAGTTTCTGGCATTCCTCAGTGACTTTCTATAAGGTTATTTATATGTCTTGGTTCATAATGGATAATATCCTAGAACGAATCTCTTTATCCTTCGAGGATGTTAACCCTTGCACAAATATTAAGCATTTAAACATGTCCTCTTTTGGGTCTTTCAACTTAAATAACTCGCATTGGGCATTTACTCTCCCAGCATAGGCGATAAAGTCTTCATCATCTTGTTTCAAAATATTTAAACACCTATAACGAGTATAAAATAAGCTATCCCGTTCCCCGAAAATGTTCGATAAAATTTCTATAGTCACTTTAAAAGAAATATCTTCGGGTTTCCTTGGGAGTATAACATTTGTATACTTGATATTTTCATGGGGACCCAGTTTTTGCAACAGTAAAATAATTTTTCTTCATCCGACCAGGCCTGACATCGCTTGGAAAAAATATTTTCGTATCTACGATAATATGCTGGAAACGTTAAGCCACTCGTTGGTTCATATAAAAATTCTGTCAGCGAATTTGCAATTCCTTCTGGAGTGAACCGATAATCCTTTTTTCTTCTTGTTTTATTAATATTGTTTTTAATACGTCACTTTGTTTTAACTGCTCTTTTTGTAAAATTCCATTTGACTTTGCTGCGCTGCCAATGCTAATTGTATCGTTTTTGTAAACTCGGCTAATCGTTCATGTTAAAGATTTTTTTAAACACAGTAATAAAAAAAGGTTAACAGTACCTGCACAAAGCATTA
Organism: Euprymna scolopes; assembly: GCF_053919585.1. Classification (NCBI taxonomy): domain Eukaryota; kingdom Metazoa; phylum Mollusca; class Cephalopoda; order Sepiida; family Sepiolidae; genus Euprymna; species Euprymna scolopes. The sequence continues at coordinate 142,596,987 of NC_136486.1, forward strand.
AATAAATTCACTGAATAGTTTTTTTTTCAACCACAAAAAAAAATTCTTCTTCTGTAGACAAGGTTTTTGCAACACACATGAAATTGACACTAAAACACATCCTACACGTGTTTATTTCCGCCGTATTTTTTCTTCTTATGAAACAAAAGAAATTTGAAATGGACACTTTCAAAAATTGTTCCTTTCAATGCTTTGTAAAATGTCAATTTCTCTTTTTTTTCAGTAGGACCGTAACAGACTGAATTTTAAAAAATATAACTTACTTTTTGTGTTTCTTAGCTTTTTTTATCAGTAGTTGAATTTAACCGTGCCGTATATTCTTCTCTTTGTTTTCCAATATTTTTAGCTTAAAGTTCCGTTTTGTATGCGTTCGAATCCTGTCGCCATTTGTTATATCCTTACTTTAAATAAAAATACAGCAAGAAACACGGGGTTATGGGTGAAAGACAAAGGGGTTTATTTACAAGGGAATACATGTGATATAAGAGTTACTCGACATCTTGTCTTATTCTCTTCCTGTCTTTTTTCTTCTCTCTCAGTCACGTAAGAGGGTATAGTTCATTCCATCTATGAAGGGATGTTAGGTCATTCCATTGCATCAAAAACGAATATCTAAGTTTGGAAAAATATTTGATGACGCCGGAAAAATTGGTCTCATATTGTCAAGAAAAAAAATTAATTACTCAAAAAAAAAAACTGCGTTTCCTGTGACGATAAGTACATCATCGCCAAAAAAAGATCTGGATGTGGGTGGAGATACACGCGCACGTAATGCAACCCTCAGCCTCCTCATGTTAATAACGACTTTCGAAATAAATACCCCCAACTCACCCATGTTAAGAACGATTTTCGAAAAAAACACTCCCAACCTTCCCAATGCAAGAATCACAATTTCAAAAAAAGTAAAAATAATTTAATAATCTTTTTCGTGCAAAGGAAAATTTCGTTAATTGTTACACGAAACTAAAAAAAGGGAAAAAACTTTGTTTATCTATTTTTTAACTTTCCGTTGTACCAAAAAACACGAAAAATTATAGTATAAAAGACTGGTTATATCACAAAAACATAAAACAGAAAAATTGTCGTTGTTTCTTGGTTTATTATTTGTTTTGTTTATATCCTCTGTTAAAATAATCATGTTTACATGTTTCCTTCAGATTATGTTTTCAGCAGCGTTTGTTACGCTTATATAATCGTCGGCGCTCGGCGGTTAACGTCGTGTTCCGAGCAACGCCGATCGAACGTTGAGTTACGTTGGGTTTCAATTAAACACAAATACCTTAATTTATTTAAACCGTCACCAGGAAACAAAATATGTAAAATAAAGTGGTAGTTATCGCGCTATTTTTGTAAATGGTAATTTCAAGTTATTTTCAATGTGTATACTGTCTTCGTTTTTTTATTAAATTGTCAGGTGTGTCCATACTAAATAAAAATTCTGTTTGAATGAAAACCAAAAACAGATATAAGTCTCTCTCTCTCTCTCTCTCTCTCTCTCTCTTTCTTTCTCTTTCTCTCTCTCTCTCAGCTCTCTATTTATCTATCTATCTGTCTATCTAGCTTTTTGTCTGTCTGTCTGCCTGTCTGTTTAGGTTTGTTACCGTGTTCGAAAACGCGTTAATGGATTCTCAATTAACCGAAAGGTGAATGTAAGCTACGTGTTAGGAAAAAGATCATTTTTCTTTAGTTTTTTGTTGTTGTTTGTTTGTTTGTTTGTTTTGTAGTTTATTATTTTGGAGTTTATTATTGTCACAAATAAACAATAAAATGTAAGAGTATTTCAGACGGAGAATGTCCTGTAATATATTTAAATAAAACGTACGAATGGTGTGTACGTACAGATATTGCGTTTAATTTTAGTATTCGTTTAATGGCCGAATAACAGAATGTTGGAATTGTATAATTAATACTTCTCGTTCAATCAGCGGTGCCTGATTTTTATTTGTGTCGGATATAAGTGATAAGATTATGCTTTTGTGTAGAAAACCTGTATTTATTTAATGACGGTTAAAACAGAGGAAAGTTTGAAAAAGTATAAAATCACTCAGTGTGCATGGCGTCGTGAGAGGACTCGGTATTTAGAGGGTGAAATATTTGCTACTTCCATTATTGTGTAGGACGATGATGGTAATGGCGCTCCTCGGAATAAAAGAAAGTTTTAATATTACGAAGTAATGTGTATGTAATTGCGTTTTCTAGCTAGGTAACGTAATGGCTAACGGCGTAAACGTAAAAATTTTCTATGTGACATCTGTTATTGTCAACCTACGACAGTTGTGTCGAGGTGAAAAATTGCGTTTGCTTTATTATATACAATATTCTAAATTTAATACTTACAGAAAACCACAATAAATATTTGTACTCTTTATCAGATAATTAAAATTTTGTATACCTTTCTTATAGGTTTATAATGTTTATTTTTTTAATTTGAATACATTTTCATTAACAAGATTCTTATATATATATATATATATATATATATATATATATATATATAAAACTACTTCATTTACTCACATAAAATTAATATACGAAAGTATAGATTTAATCGCCATATATATTTTATAAATTACTATATATATATATATATATATATATATATATATATATGTATGTATATATGCATATATATAAACATCTGAGTTTTCTGAAATCCCCACAAATGATTTATGTTGATTTTGTGTAAATCCATCCACACATTTTGGGGCCATTTATTATACAATCAGTCAGTGCAAATATTGCAACAGACACATAAAATAGTAGGTCTGAGGTTGTTACACCAGAATTTAGGTTTTCCTGGGTGCATGTCTTAACCAAGGGAGCATCTCTTCCAATGGTTTTAAAGCGCCTCAGATACTGACTTGGGAATTTTTACATCCTAGCCCAATACATATAGTGCTTCGTATTCTAAAATTTTCACCTATCACGTACTGACCAGGATATATATATATATATATATATATAGAGAGAGAGAGAGAGAGAGAGAGAGAGAGAGAGCGATAGAGAGAGAGACAGACAGGCAGAGAGGCAGGCAAACATACAGAGGCAAAGAGAGAAGGAGAAAAAGTAAGAAACTAATAAAAGTCAAAACAGATTATATTTTACCAATGTTTAGTAATCTAGCAAAAGTAAAACCCTTAATTCATGTTTGTGTCTTTTTGTTTTTGTTTTTGTTTATTTGTTTTTTGTCAGAAATTGGAGCATTTAATTTACTGCCAGTCCCCGGCATTATGAAGTCGTATAAGAGTTATTCTAAAAGAATGTTGTCTTTGATAAAGATATTCATGACCTTGTCGTTTTTCATAGGTTGTATTTGATCACTTAAATGTGCTATATATTATTCTACAAGTTGCGGTCGGTATTAATGAATTAATTCTAATTCATTTAAATTATATAAGTAGTTTATATATATAAGCTTTGTGAAAGTTGGCATATATGAGAAAATAACATCTAAATTCAATATCAAAAGATCTTGATAGTATTAACATGATCACTTGGTAAACTAATGCATATTAAAATGCATCTTTATAATCTGTAGTTTTCAACAACCTATTTGTATTACTGTGGCATTGACAGAATTAAAAGAGAACGATTCACTAAAGGTTTTTGGACACGCACTATTTTAGTTTTTTTTATCAACCCATAAAAGACAAAGACACACGGAAACGCGTGTCAGGTAGAATCGACATTAAACAATTGTGCCGCCTTTTGTATTTAAAAGAGAGTCTCTTTTCGGTTTAACAATAGAAGCTGAGTAGACGTCTGTAGCAGAGACAAAAGCAAATATATCTCTCTTAAACACGTTTACGAATAATCAGGAAGATGAAAAGAGGTAACATCAAAATTTTATTTTCGGTGAAGCACCTTATGTCCGACTGATACTCGATATAGTTCCTACAAATAGTTCCATGACTAAAAATACATTGGTAATCGAACTATTCAGAATTTATATGACTTCTGTTTGATATAAATAGATTAACGAACCATGATTACAAATAGTAAACAAGCAAGCGATTAATATTAAGAAAAGGACCTGACCTGATAATACACACCTACACACATACGCACACACACACACACACACATATACACTCACACATATATACACACACACATATATATATATATTCACGAAAAACACCCGTCTAGCCGAATCCACTGTGCAAAATTTCCCCCACTCTTTATCTGTGTCTAAATCAAAACGTGGATTCCATGAACAAAGCTTCTTTCTTAGAACTGCACGCCTGTGGACCTCTGTTCCGTCTGCCTGCTTCCCACCTGACTACAACTTGGATGTGTTCAAGTCCAACGTTAACAAATTCCTAATGAACCGCCCCCTAAAGTAAACACTTCATCAAATCTCCACACTAACGTAATGTACTTGCAATAACCCTCATCCCTGAGTGGCTTCCGGGCCTTGATGAGTGGTTACCACTGTGTAAAAAATATATATATACACACACACATACATATATACACACACACATATATATACACACACATACACATATATATACACATATATATACACACACATATACACACATATTCACACACATACACACACATATACACACATATATATATACACACACGCGCATATATGACCGCACACATATATATATATATTAGCATGAAAACTCGACGTTGCTCAAAATTGACTGATGATCACCAAATGTTTCACGCCCCACGTTTTTATCGTGTTTCGAATACAATCAAAGAAGACCAAGATATTATTGACTATGTCTGACTCTCCTCAATTTTTATTTATTTGTGCCCTTCGTTTGGATTCCTAACCTACAGTATCGATGTTTTTTCTGATATTTTGTAACACATATATAAATAAATATTTCGCTTTCTAGTTTGAAATCTATATAAATAAAACAGTAAACGTATGTGTGCGTGTAAATATGTAACAGGTAAAATTTCTGGTCACATCACACTAAAGTTAACAGGAAATAGTAATTATACACCGAAGATGGTTTATAATTCGTATTTTTTTGTTTGGGTGATGAATAACGTGTACGGACATATATGGGCAAGTTGAAATGCGAAATATTTATTTCAACTGGCCGACATGTTTTTACTTCTTTCTGCGCATGCTCACATGAAATTATTTTTTTCAAATGTGTTAATATTTAGACCTCATGTTTCTCTCGATAACAACTTCGGTATAGAAAGTAGCTGGATCGCTAAATGTTTTGGTTTCGATTCTAGTTGATGGCACTAAGTCATTTTTTTCTTGAACTTTTACTCTTACGTTTTCGTATTATTAAATGCGAATATTTGCATGATTTTAAATATATTTAAACGTATTTCACGGCAAGCGGTATCAAAATATATATTTACAGACTGGGAAGATAACACTTTTGTTTTTAATTTTTACAGATTTTTTTCTGTCATTCAAGACGATAATTACTTTTTGACTATAATTTTTTGCCGGAAATCCCTCACGAACGAAGACAAAATTCAAGGAAAAAATTATACTTTTCTGAAGTAAATCTTCTTCGACAGGGGACAAATTGTAAGTACAGTTTGGATAGAAAAGCTTACTTGGGCTAGTGTCAGGCCCTTGAGCTTCTTATCTTCTTTTTATTTCAAAATAGTACGTTACTATTTCTCGAGATTCTGATTTCTTTCAATTAAATTATTACTCCTGTTTTCTGTAGATAAATTCATGTTCTTTAAATAGCTTTTCCTTTTTTTAAATAACTTATCTTTTTCTATGAATAATTTCTCCTTTACTTTTTTGTAAAGAAATAAGACAAACATATCCCTATATATATATTTTCATTCCTTCATCGATTAGAAAACTAACATTAATTTCAAACCAAAATTCTAAACTTTTCGAATGTTTGTCTTGTGTTTTTTAGGTTTTCCTTACACATTTACTGAATTCAAATATTTTAAAGAATATTATGACAACACAAAATAGAGGTTTACTTTAGTTCAAAATAGAAATATTTGTAACTAATAAAATATAAATAATCATTTTAGTTTGATAAAACAAATATTAATTTCAATGACACTTTTTAAATAATTGGTTTCTCTGTAATATTTTCCGATATGTTTTTACATTAACTACAACTCACTGCTTACATTCGAAATATCGACATTTAAAGGTTTTCATGTATACTGACAAAGAATATTACAGTTAAATTTGTGGCTGATAAGTATTTTACCAGATATGAAAACATTTGTTATCCAACGTAAAGCCTAATTTAATCTTTGCAGCCATTTTTTACACGGTGGTCACCACTTTTCAAGGCCCGGAAGCCACTCAGGGATAAGGGTTATTGCAAGTACAGTACGTTAGTGTGGAGATTTAATGAAATGTTTACTTAAGAGAGCGGTTCATTAGGAATTTGTTAATGTTGGACTTGAAGATATCCAAGGTGTAGTCAGGTGGGAAGCAGGCAGACGGAACAGAGTTCCACAGGCGTACAGTTCTAAGAAAGAAGATTTATTCATGGAATCTATGTTTTGATTTAGGCACAGATAAAGAGTGGGGGAAATTTTTCACAGTGGATTCAGCCGAGGAATTAGTAATGCGCAACCTCCCCATGTAAACAACGGCTTTCGGAATACACACCTCAACCTTCCTATATAAATGAAAACTTTCGGAATAAGCACTCCATTTTATCCATTAGGGTGGGGGTGAAAAAATATTTGCTTTGTCGTCTGCCTCAGTTACACGCTTGCGCATTACTAACTACTCGGTTGTGAAAACAAACTAGCTGACAAAGATTACATTATCTTTCATGTTAGATACTATATGTTTTCATATCTGGTAAATAACTTAGCCCCAAATTGAACCGTGATATTCGCTGTTAGCATACCCGAAAACCTACAAAAGTTGATATTTAGAATCCAAAGATTGCCACGAGACTGGAATCAACCAATGAAAGATGATACGAAAGCAATCATTCAAACATAAACAGAAGTTATCTTTCCCATTATTTTTAAACGAAATTCAATAACATTTGAATTTGCACCAAAACAATAAAGTTTATAAAGTTGATGTCCATCCACGTCACACCGGTAGAAGAGCCAAGCGACAGTTGTCAGGTCATTACGTACAATATTGTACGTATAATTCTATTTTTTTCATCATATTCCGAAACCATCCTATACCATCTTATCCTATATACTTATACTTTATAATCTGCAATAAGTGGTTTATTTATTAAACAAAGTGCTGCTGTTCTTGGGAACCAAACGTTTGATTTGGTCCAGAAGTCTTTCTTTCCATTTAAAATATGATATGAAAATTCAGCACTTCTGCAATACTATGTGGTAACCACGTTTTTGGTTTTCAGTTTGGGGAATATTATTATGATGACACATTTATTTGATAAGCAATCTGCAGCACTTTTCTCAAATCACTTCTTTTTCATTTGCACTAGTTCATTAACATTGAATGGAGATCTTCAATTGCACGAATTACTATATGGCCAAACGGTAATGATAATAATCATAATACTACGCTCCCAGACATTCCCCCTCCTTTTTTGGAGAATCAGTGTAGTATATATCCGTTCATATCAGTATGCCAGGTTAAATAAGTATGTCACCGAGGAGGTTATGGTTGCTAATTTGCGTAATGTTCATAAATAATTTACTTTTGAATAGCAATAACCGCCTTTATATGTTATTTGTTGGGAATGTAGAATTAATCTACGTCCCTTAAACATTATTTATTTCAATTGTTCATACTGAAAGTTTATATCATTATTATGAGTTATTAGTAACATATGATTGCAATTTTTCTGTTTTATGTATATGTGCATCTGCATATGTGCTTATATCTATCTATTTATTTATTACAGCTTGAATGGAAATATCTAATTTAGTATCTCAGCACGTGTTATGTCTATTGATTTTGATAAGATTAAATGGTTACATTATTTTAGGCCTAACCAAGTAATGTAGAACCTTCAATAGAAAAATCCTTAGAATATTTTTGATGCTCTAGCGTGTATTGAACGCAATGCTTATCGTGGAATTTGATTTCACTCTTCACACGGACAAGACAGACTCCCAACATCACGTGAAGACACGTAGAAAAGTGTTAATTGGTTATGATTATAATTATGGTGCAGAGTACTGGTTCCACCTGTTGTTCTTGGATAGCGATGCCTGCCAGTCAATGTTTACTGTTTAATGAAAGACACGGACATTGGACGCCGTCTTTATTATACTATACAAATAAACAACGGTTAAACTTTAAATTAACTTCATAACTCTATATAGATATCCGTCTGGAAATTCAAAACATTGTCGATCGAAATGACACAATAGCGTTGACAAAACTTACCTTGAGTTTTTCTGGTTTTTAGGGTCCAAATTCTTTCTCTCTTAAACGAAGTTATCGCTTGCGTGCGATTCTTTAAACGAATATAACTATATAGTTTTTATTTTTATTTTGTATAGATTTATGATAAAATTTAGTTAAAATATACCAACGCCATTCAGTCTATTTTAGAGAGTAACATTGGAATACAATCAAGACAACTATTTGAACAGATTTGTACAAATTGACATCTGCAGTAATTCTATTCAGTGTTTATGCAACTATTTATTTGTTTTTTTTTGCTTTTTTTTTTTTTTTTCTTAGAAAATTTACATGCCTGGCATGATTATCTGAGAAATTGAACAAGAAGTATAATTGGAAACTGCTATAGTCAGGTTTCCTGTCAATTTATCTTGCAACCCCCGCATGCAGACAAATGAACGGGAGATGAGCATAGCTGGCTTACGATAAGACTGAAAACCTAGGTGTGCCAAGTTTGAATCCAATTCGTTTCACAGAAAAAAAAACTTTCACTTATGAATGTTGGCAACCTTCATTTGATCCGTACCGTAAGTACCCGATATCTTTTTGTTAATAATTATAAAAAGATATCGGCGAACAAATGTCAACAATATACATCTGGTTCATATAGAATGAATCAATGATGCTCAACAACAACAGCAACAACGACAACAACGACAACAACAACAGAAATGAACAGTAAACGTCTGCACATATCTTAAAGACAGATGCGTTCGAAACACTGGTATAAATGTTACGAGACCATTGAACTATACTAGTCTATGAACAGTGTTCGCAATACCTGTTCATATTATACTGCAGATTTTGATTTTAAAAAAACGTATCATTTGTATTAGAGTCCTCTCAATCATACACTTATGTTCTACGTTTTTATCTCAGTATTTTTGTTGGATTTATGAAATATTTTAAAACTTTTCGCCTGAGGAATTAATACCTTTTTAATGAGGTAGAACGTGCGTAAAAATATGGAAATGTTTAATAAATAATCAGAATAATAAAATGCAATGCTACTCTTCTTGTATTTTTGTACTTTAATTATATTTTTAATAATAAAAATATTGATTATAAAATGTATTTCGTTTGCTTGTTTTTGTACTATTAGATTAAACGCAATTGTACGTAGAAATACAAAATCAATGCTAGTTTTCATGCAGTTCCGAAAAGTTTTAAATTATATCAATCATTCTTTTTTTAATGGCGAAAATGACATTTCTAAACTGTTATTGTTGTATTTTAAATTTTTCATCTATTTGTATTTACGCAGGAATAAACATATTTGTATTTTCTTATTCTATAAATTATTTGTAATGTAACGTAGCCGCTGCATCGAATAAAAAAGGACAGGAAAAAAAATAACTCACTTCCTTTTTTTTAACAAATGCCTTTATATCTGGTACTACAACAACGCATTTTTCTAAATATTAAAACAGATCATTTTTTCTTCTCCGGTCGCGTGACTTTTTTGTCTATGCTGTGATGTCACTGGCGTCTCTCGAACACATACTTTTGTCTCTCTACTTTTCCGAACACAAGCCACGCCTCGAACACGTGCTTCTCTTGTCACGTCTCGAACACCATTTCTCCGAACATTCTTCACTGTCCAATTGTGTCTTTTTTCTCTCTCCTGTGACGTCACATCGCGCAGCTGGCTTCGTGATTTGCATATGTTAGCTGCCTTTGCTGATGCTGCAACTGCTACCAGCATCAGCGGCCCTGTTACAGTAATAGTTATGTTATAAATACGCATAACCAGCAGAGAATACCCGTCGTTGTCTGAATGTTAAATAGGTTAAAACGATGTACTGACACAAGTTATGAATAGTCTACACAGCACAAATTATGAGTGTAGGTAATATATCCATTACATATGGAGTTCTACACGTTATAATTTTTACCTGTTTTGCTATCTTCAGTTATACCAGCTTGCACACTGTCATAAACATCCTCATGGCAGTTTTCTAAGCCTCACTTCTTCTGTACTGGCTCATGAAGTGGGTCTTTTGCTTGTGACTACATTACTTGAAAATTGTCGTTCAAGGTCCAAGGTTGCAAAAATATATCATATAAAAAGATTAGAGACAGCGTTATACGCACATGAAAGAGAAATACAGATAAATCGACGGATAGCTCGTCTCTCTACATTCGGCCACACTGAACAAACTGCCCCCATTCTTTACAGCACTCAAATACGTGTTTTCAGCTTGATTCCAGCAAAGCAAGAAATATAAAATGCTTACCTGGAAATCATATGGTTATTTATTTATTAAACCCACAATTTACCAACTTGTTGAAGTAAACAACCAATTATAAATAATAAAATCGTCGATCAATTTGTATTTTCTTTTTTATACGGCCATAATTCGTTTTTTTTTAATAAAAAAGGAGATAATATAAGGAAATGAAAATGCTAGAAACATGGTTTTTTTACCTGTGAATCATAAAACGTTGTTATCGTAATGAATGTATGAGGAGAGGGTAAAACTCATTTCATCTTCATTTATAATTAATAAAAAAACTTCAAAAATTTATAAAATTGACAAAAAGGGTATATATATATACGTATATATATATATATATATATATATATATATATATATATATATATATATAGTAAGTTATAAAATGTATAAAATGAATATTCCGCGTTTCATCCACTATAGGATTCTTCAGGCTCATGTGCGAAGTCTGTGGTTGTTCATATAAAAACGACAAACAACCACATAATTCGCATATAAGCCTGAAGAATCCTATAGTGGATGAAACGCGGAATATTCAGCGTAGCGTAATCGCCATATATATTTTATAACTTACTAACTAGCTCTACCTACGTATTGAGCACTTTTGAAGTAAATACTTAAAGTTTACGCATAAATCTATACTTATACTTTTGTATATTAATTTTATGTGAGTAAATTAAGTATATATATATATATATATATATATATATATATATATATATATATATATATATAATCATGAATAAAATATTGAACAGCATTAAATATAAACATATTAAACTCAATTGAAAATACATTTATTCTCTTTAAAGAACAAGAATCAATCTTTGGTATACTTTATTACCAAACAGAATTGATTATCTAACGTGTACTAAAAAGATATTAGCATTAAAAAAATACTGAATAGACTAACTTTATATTTAAGAAGATACGAAGCAAGAGGAATATTTGAACAATAAGTGTTGTCTGGCGAGTATACATGTCTGGAATGAGAAAATTCCTGTCACGATTGTCATTGGACATACCCCATCCATCAATGCACTTCTCATGCTGTGAAGGTGTTGCTTCATTTACCATCGGTATTTAAATTGGATAAATCCTAACAGTCTACGAACCAAGTAGTATGATTATCGTAATACTGATTTTTATAACGTTTTCCGGTAAGTGACGGTGCTTTAGTAGTAAAAGACAGAGACTAACAAGTTGGGTGTTCTGTTCGAATCCAGTTGGTTCCACAAAAATCACTTTCACTGAGGATATTGGCAACCTTCTCGTGACCCATCCTGTAAGTACCTGATGCCTTTCTAGAAATAATTCTGATTGGACAAATACCAGGGAAACCAATGCTAACAGTATAATATTTGGGTTCATAAGATATGATGATGATAACGTGTTCGTATTTACGCATTAATTATGAAATGCTAGGTTAATTAATGAATATGATAATTGAATAATAATTTGTCATTATATATTAATATCTATTTATATAATGCATGAGGGGCAAAAGGATGCGATAGAAAAAAGATTAAACATTCTTAGGGTGAGTTTATTCACTCTTCGAGTTTGATTATGTTGCATCATTGCTTGTCATAGTGCACGGTTTTCATCTAAGAAAGGACGTTTATATTCATAGGCCGAACACGTAAATAAGGGATCATTATAAGAGAGGTGTTTATATTTATAGGCCGAACACGTAAATAAGGGATAATTATAAGAGAGGTGTTGAGAGTAATGGAATGGTGTAAATAATTACGGACGAGAGAAATTAGGAAATATTGTATTCCTAGTAGAGAGACAGAAAAAAGGAGAACAACTGGAAATGGTCACACTGAAAGATAACGGAACCGAAAAGGAAAGCATAAAAAGTAGATTATGATATCACAGGAGTTTGAGAGATATTTATAAATTTTAAAATGATTCCACAAATATTTAGAAATTAAAAATTATATATAAACTAACCTTTTGTAATTTGAAAATATAAGCGAGAGGGAGGGGGAAGAGAGAGGTCCGAAAAAGATATGCAGAAAGAAAAAAGTGCTGAGAGACAGGGAGAAAATAAGAAAGAGAGTATGCGAAAAGGGTCTATCATGATACCAGAAGAGGGTCTCATATTATTTGAAAATTCCAAAATAGTTTCCTTAATATTAGAAAATTAGGAAGTTTCAAAAGTTAATATATTTGGAAATTCCAAAAACGTCTCCATAAATATTTAAAAAAACACAATTTTAAACATCTTTCAGAAATATTTGACAATTCCAAAAGATTTTTATATTGGCTCTAAAGGTGAAGGTAGTTTAGTCATTTTTAAGACGAAATTGTAAAAAGGAAAATGCTATTTAAAACGTAACTGAGTAACACGAGAAAATTCTAGTTAAAATATTAAGCGTGACATGCAGATAGACGGACAGTGGCTTCTAGATAGATATTTCGACAACAAATTTCGAGGAATTTCCGCTTATTCGATATGCGCGTTTCTTATGAAAATGTTCTTGTAAACAGAAGCGTGACAGAGCGAAAAACCAATTTATCGACCTATAAACACCCAGAGATATACAGACGCATCTCAAATGTTCACTTCTTGCAGTTTGGTTGCATTTATTTGTCATATTCGTTAAATCACGCACTGCCTTTGTTTAGCCTTTATAGTATTGCTAAGTGGTTTCCCATTGAAGAGACTTGTCAACCGACTTTTGACTTATTAAATCATCCAACGTGAATCAATGGATTCAGTTGGATTTCACTGAAGTCATAATAGATTCTTAAGGGAAGCTTGTCTACACTTCAGATCTCAATTGGAATCGTTGTTCGAACTCTTGTGAACTCATCAAATGCATTGTACTCGAAAATAGAAATAATTTTATTGTGAACATTTTTTATGGATTTTTGGCAAGAATTTCGTGGGTCACATTTTTCTAGTGTATCTATATATTATATAAAAATATACGTATTATCATTTTTACGCAATATATATATATTGATTACTCACTAGGAATTTTCATATAGGCCATCATCTAAGATATCTCTCTGAAAACAACCTTGGAGTTTTCCTTGGAGTCTGCGTGCCAACAAGTCTCCCCAGATTGCCAGTACTCTCCACCACATTCGATAACCTTTGCAAATTTAGTTACATTATTGAAACAGCCGTCTACCATTGATTTGTCGTTATCAGTTACTATTGGCTTTCACAGGGATTTGGGTGGCAATAAGCCTCCCTCAAGGTCCCATTTCTTTTCGCACTCATCCAGTGGGCGACTGGTAAGTTCTTACTTTCCTCGGTCTTTCCCTTCTGCTTGTCCCTCCTCGATTAATTGGTGGGGGAAGGAACTTAAAATTATATAATTTCAATTTTCATGATTCCATGTGCGGTTTATTTGTGTTTTATTTCTGTGGCAGCTTTTATGCCCGGCTCATGTGCATTCAAGAGTTTTCTTTAATATTTCAGTTGTTTTCATTATTGCTTTGCGGTGCATCTTCTCAGCCATCCCCTGGTTCCAATCTCTCCCATTCTTTTTTTTTCGGAATTTTTCCTAGTACTGCAACTAGTATTGGCGTTATCCTGACGACATGATGTGGATCAGACGAACAATTATTATTATTATTATTATTATTATTATTATTATTATTATTATTATTATTATTTAATAATTTAGGTATCCAGATGTGATGAGGTAATATTTTAAGTGATGTTTTTTGTATTTATTTCAACAGTGCTCAGTACGTGAGTAGAGCTATGAAATACATATGATGGTTAAGCTTCAGAGAATTGTCCGCATTTTATCCTCGTAAGGTCCTGTCTGGCTAAAATACACACAAATACATATATATATATATATATATATATATATATATATATATATATATATATATTGCGTATGCGTAAGAAAACTAGATGTTTTTATGCATATATATATATATATAAATATATGCAAACATTTTAATTAAGAAAATGTAAATATGTGTATATATATATATATATATATATATATATATATATATATTTAATTTTTCTCGCAAAAGCAATCACGTTTTACACTTTACTTACTTTATCCAAGCTCAAATTGATTATGAATATAAAAGTTCGGATAATGGAATGATAAGAATAACTGATTTGTTTTTCTCAACTACCGGCTGTCCGAATTCATTTGTTATAATCATTTTATGTCCGATACGATGTAATCATTGAAACACTACTGCAGTTGCGTAAAACAAATTCAGTGTTTATTATAATAAATATTTGTAAGTTTTACCTAGTATTGGCCGCTTTGGAGAACATTGTTTTTAAGCTAATTTTATAATACATCTGAAATTGTTTAATTTTATATATACCACAAAAGAATATATATATTGTCATAAACCAATGGACTGTTTCCCTGTTTCGCAGCTCTCGACTACGCATAGAGTAGTATCTCGCTCATGGCAGGCTCAAACCTTTAGCCATCGAGTTGATATTACGTCACCAACGGAAAGCGCTCGTAAATGACATCTCAAATGTTTATTTATATAAACACTACATCGCCGCTCCATCGTGCTCAATTTGTTTATCTACAAAGAGCTCTGTGACTCGCGAAAATGCTGCGCAAAAACCTAATTATATACCATACTTTCTTTATAATATATAACTGTTTTCATCTTATTTATTTACTAGCAGGGCTATCCGACGTGTAAAGTAAAAATAGACTAACGGCTAGTGTCCAAAAAGCGCAACTTACTATAAAAATAAAAATATATTTTAAAAAATCACGACGCAATGAAATTGTGTAAGAAAGAAAACAAGAAGAACACAAAACAGACATGCATTTATAATAAAAATAGAAGGTTAAGAAAGAAGAAAAAGAAGAAGAAGAAATGTTATTGAATTGTCAGACGCATGCTCAACCGAACACATGTACACAAATATACACATGCACGAAATATAATAAGAACCATTAGGGAAGGAAATACGCGCAGTGATAGAGAGAGAGATGGGAAGAGTAATCATATTACTCACGCTGTGAACTCCGCAGAATATAGGGAACAGCAGTGTAACAGCAACAAAGCCACTATTAGAATGATTTGTATCGTTCCCACACACACACACACACATACGACTGTAATAACCTATGCGTTTAATGAACTTGACGCCAGGAAAAATAATATATCTCTTAGTGACGCCATATTTTAATTGGAGTAACTGTTCGTTTATAAAACAAAGAACTTAAAGTCCAACGTAAACAAGTTCTTGGTGAGCTGTTCCTCTTAAGTAATCCTATTTACCAAATTTACACTTCTTACAATTACTATGATATTATGCCTTTGACTACTGTACACTCTTTAACCCTTATCCTCAAGTGGCCTTTGAGCCTTGATAAGTGGTGATTTCTTTGTAAAAAACTAGATTCTTGAATATGATAATTTTCAGGGTTCAACCAATCAGAATGAATGGGTTTTGCGAGGAAGCCTTTATTATTTATAGATCGGAACTTAGAAAGACTATGTTAGGTCTGTGTATGTTCGAGCCAGTTACGGTCGGTGTAATCATAGAATTTGTGGAACGTGTAGAATTTGTTCCGTTGACAACTGCTAGCAGTAGTAGGACTGGATATTTAGAGAGAAAATATGGTCTCCTTTCTCTAACAATGTTGCGATTGTGATGGTGTTGCTCGTATGATATGATGTAGCATTTTCTTATCACGTCTGAATGTGTCTAAAATGGTGTTCGAAAGCTACATAAGATAGTTGCTATTAACCTAGATGTATGAATTTGAATGTGGCATCTGTTGCTACTTTATTAGATTATTATTTAGAGCTTTTATTTATAAATTGTTATATGCAATATTTTTAATGAATAAATAAAATAAAATAATATCTTTGTTTGTCTACATCCAAACTGTGGGCATCCTTTAGGCTCTAGGAAAGGTGATAGGTTTCCCCGATTTCCTAGGAGAGGACGACGTATAATTATCGATAGAAAATCATCAAAAGTCGATACAAGTATTGTAGTCGAATAAATTATTTTTTATTAAAATTTAATATTTATTTTGATTTCAAATTAGATAAAATTAAATTTAAATTATAAACTGTTATAAACTGTTAAGGGTTGCAAAGTAAAACAAAAAAAGTAATAATATGTATTGCAATACATACGTTAGGTGGGTTGTTTGTCGGCTACGACAAACACACCTAAGTTGGTCCATCGGATATCGACTAGTTATTTATTTGTTTCCCACGAAACAAAATGTGACACAAGGTTGGTTGTATGTGGGAGATAACCAGCTTCCCTCAAAAGGTGATTCTGCAAAAATAGAATTGCCCCAGTATAGAAAGGTTTCCCCCTCCATTGACTGAGGACAATTAATTTGAGTGCAGCATCTGTGCAGACACCACACTTCAGTGACCAGCCCAGTACAAGTACTGGGTGCCGAATGACACTTTATGACTTAGTCTTCCAGTATTTATTGAGAATGGAATAGTCTATTAGTAGGTAACATAGATTAGTTTCACTACAAAACACCCTCCCAAACTGAAAAATCCGGACGGTGTATTAGTACTTTTTCCTTTTTAGGTGAACCATGAACGGCTCGGTGATTTTCATTTTCCTGACCGAACGTCGTGGTTCAGGTGTGATCTGGAGAGGCTCACTATCAAACGTGTCGTAAGCGGTTTCTATAATTTCTACTTCTTCGGGGATTCCTTGTTCTGGGTTAATTTTTTTTTCTTTTGACCTTCAAGAAAGATGTTTTATTGCCATTTTCTCGTGTATTAATCGCGAGAATTTAATTAAACAATTGATTACTTGCGTGGGTAGACGCGCTACAAGTAATTAAAGGTCAATAAATCTCACCTAAGACTTCGCTTGTAATAATCTATCAGACAAGGGGCAAATTTGTCCCAGGGTTTCCACTAGTGTTGTTAACCTGATGAACTGTCTATTTTGAAAATGCGCCGAGTAAACCAGTCCAGCAGTTATTCCACATTGTGAAAAAACAGTTTGAGTGTTATTATTTTGCTACACGTAATATTGCGATGTAGCTGAATGTTTTGTATCCGGTTAAAAATCGCCCATAGTCGCATAGACATTTACGACTGAGTCGGTTGGCGAGGGTGTTATCACTTTAGGTTTATAAGGACTAGCGATAGAGCATCCTGTGTGATTTTAGTTTATTGGTTTGTGGTCAAGCGCCGTTCTCATTGGGGGAGAGCAATTTTTGTTCGGTCTACAACATTATCGGTTTGTTTGCGCCTTCTGTTTCGCTTTTCATGGCCTAGAACAAGAAAAGTTTCCTTTTAATTCTTTTTTCAATGTATGGACGTCTGTTGTACTTTTTATTTTCGTTGTGCAAAAATTATAGCTTGGCTAGTTTCATAGTTTAAATTCATGAATCCAGTCCGAGTCCAGTAAGTTCGTGTTATTTCTTAATGCATAAGCTTTTAACTTTTTCGTTTTATCCAATAATGTTTGCTAAGAATTCACCTTCGAAGTAAATTTGCGTAGTGCTAACAGCCTTTGCTGTTTTGCGTGTTCTCAGCATTGTGGGTTTATTCAATTGCTCACAAGTATTTAAATTTACTATCGAAAGGTCTGAACTCGAATCGAGTTTCATTTGTATTTCTTTATCATAAATTTCCATCGTCACATATTGTCGCGATCCTTCTTCGTTATTTTCAGTCTCCGCCAAATAAATTCGGGTTTTGTATTGAATTGTATTTCGGAAATGAGTACTTTTGTGTAGTATTTTTTTCATTTACATATTAAACGTTTTCAGTATAAATATGGACAGTTCTTAACCCGATGCAAATTACAACATCGATTACACGAAAACAGGATTTTTCTTTCTTTAAATTCTTTCTTAGTTATGTGTCGATATGTGTGTCCTTTTTCCCTAACTTATGTTTTCTTTTTACGGGTTTTTTTATTGTCTGTCTGTTTCTTTTATCTGCACGACTCCGGCTTCAATGTCCATCGAACTGTTTTAATAATTTCTATTTTCTGGCGGTCTTCTGTTAACATTTGTAGAGTTAGATGTGTTTCATTTTCTAATTTTGTTAGGACGGACCTTCTAATTTCTGCATCTCGACCAGAAGTCAATCCTTGCAAAATACTAAACATTGACAATTGTCCGCACTGAGGTCTACAAGTTTGCATTCGTCGCAATGCTCATTTACCATGGCCGCGTATGTTGCGAAATCTTCTTCGTTATTCTCCTGCAAATTCAGACATAACCAACGCTTATGAAATAAAACGACTTTCGGGTTAAATAGTTCTGTAAGAAGTTCCACCGTCTCGGCGAAAGATAATTCTGACTTTTTTCGTGGTAAAATAAAATCCACAAACTTGTTATGCTCAGCTGTTTATGTAATAGTAAACGAACCTTTTTTTCTGGTATGACCAGTTTCACGTCGATACTAAAAAAATATCTTATCGATGAAAATAAGCTCCAAATGATTTACCTTCTTCGCGTCCATAGCAGAAACTGTCAATCGCATTCCATATTGAGTCTTGTGAAAATGCGGTATTATTATCGGTGAAGGCATTATGTTTATGTCTCGTATAAACAGCTCTTCCACACTCTGTTGTCTTTCATCTGAGCGTTTCTGATGTTCAAATAATTGTTGTTGTCTTTCATATTGCTGGAACTCTAGCCTCTAGCCTCTTTAGTTGTTTTTGTTTTATTGTTGTCTTTCCTAGTGCGTTGTTGTTACTTAATTTACATTTTTAATAATTGTTCCAATGTACTTTGTAAGGAGTTCATTTTTGCATGATAGGTAAAATACTTAATTTACGGAAATTTAAAAACATTATGTTCAGGTAAACGAGGTTTTAGTATTTTAGAACAACTGGGGGAAAGGGGAATAACATTTTGTTTCCTTTAATAACTTTCCAAAAAGAATGCTATTTTATATGCAGGAATAAAGTATATATCGACAGAAAGAATTAATATTTTTTCAAAGCAAATGTTTTTCCATAGAATAGATAAAAATTGTTGACCGCATCGACAAATCCAAAAACCGTATATTTTTAGTGAGAAAAAGTTCGCTGACACACTTATTTAATAACGAAATAATTCCTATTTCTCTATTGTTTGTATTCATGTGTGCGCCAAGATGTTATGACAGTGCCAAGCAAAGAGAAGAAAAACATATTAAAATGTTCTTACTTTCTAGGAGTTTGTAATTCAAACTTTTATGTCCACGCACTTATCTGTTTTTTTTTGGGGGGGGTTGCGAGTTCCTGTTTTTCTCCTTTCATCAGTGTTTTATGAACATTTGCTTGGTTTAATACAGATTTCGGTCGTGAGTTCTTTGAAGGCTATTTTTCTCTTCTTTGAAGAGTATTTTAAATTCGAGTGACATCTCTGAGTTCGAACTCCGACCTCACTACTGGTATAGCCCTGTTAAGGGTTGTAAAGAAAAACAGAACACCAAAATAAAGTAACAACATGTATTGCAATACATACAATAGGTGGGTTGTTCGTCGTAGCCGGAGAAAGACCTAGCTTGATCCACCGGATATTGACTGATACCTTACAACTTAAGCTTCTGGTATTTATTGAGATTGGAATAGTCTATTAGTAGGTAACGTAGGTTAGTTCCACCACAACATAAATCAAACCTAAAATAACTTTGAGAGACTTACTGAACCCATGACGTTATGTAGCTGATCGTTATTTATTTCATATCGAAACGGAAAATTTCTCGCTTAATTTAGAAGATTTGCACAACACGGTTTTAGTGTTAACACTAAATTAACATTAAAATATTAATTAATTTTAGTGTTAAATGTAGTTAATACCACGCGAGAGAAGGCTGACTTTTAAATTTCAGTATGAATGAGATAGAATAGTTACATGTTAATTTATTTTGCTAACACAGGTTTCAAATTTTTATGAAAATTACTTCTATTTCAGTTTTTTATGGCAAATAAACTCATTTTGAGTTATTTGAGATTGTGGAAGAATAAAAATCGTTAGAAATAGCTGAAAATTAATCAAGAAATTTTGCATGCAATATATGTAATTCTTAAATGTTCATCAATTAAGTATTGTCCGCGGTAAACGGCGCTTAACTTGTGTGATCATACGGGAATCAGAGTATCAACATAGCTGTATCATGAGAAATTATAGTGATAATTAGGGTTATGACAACAGCATATTCTTTTCATTGTTTTGACTCTCGAGTATATATCAGGCACAGTTAGACACAATGAATCAACGGAGAATCACACCACTCTACATAAAAGCATATTAGATATCAATGTACCTGAGAATCAAAAACAAGGAAACGAATATGCTCTTGTCATAGCCCTAGTAATAATTCATCTTTTTGCGTTTTATTGTGGTTTAATCGAATAGGATTTCCGTATTCTCTTATATGATCCAAAATCATTCGAATACATTAAAGGTCATGACAATTCATGAATTTCAGAATTCTAAAAATATTTCGTTTTCGTTTCGAATGAAATTAATAGCAAACAAGTAACAAATCTATTTTCATACTTAGACGTCTAGACTTGCGGCCGATGGAAAGTAAACATAAAATTCACGTTTTTTTTTGTTTGTTTGTTCTTTTTCTTTTCGTGTATTTGATACCAAAGACACGAATTTGATATCTAATGGTTGGTAAGATTTATTGTTAGAATGTTGCAAGGTTTAAAGTGTAAAAAATGTTGATCAATATGTGTCTTATTCTATGGATATGTATGCTAAAGTCGAAACATTTTTATACTGATCACCTCTCTTCAAGGCCAAAAGCTACTTATGAATAAGGGTCAATGCGATAGAATGATTTCTAGTTGAATGATAAAGAACCCCATAAAATGGTGAATGATGATTAATGGAATGATCTAAGTTTTATTACTGGTGGAACCGGTTTATGACAGAAATTGCTTGACTTTGGATTTGAAGATGACGATATTGTAACCTGCAGGAAAGCAGTTCGGTAGTAACGTGTTTCATATGTGAGAAGCGTCTGCAAGAAAATGATAGTTTCTTCTTAGTTTTTTTTTCTCTATTCGTTGAAAAAGATGTAAATTAGTAGATTAACACACACTACTGAATCACCCTCCCACCCCTTACAAAACAATGTTTCTACTTTTTTAGACTATTACGTGTGAACTCCCTGAGTACTGAATTTATTAAATAGCATTTATTGTTACAATGATGTGAAGTTCAAAGTTGAAATAATTTAGATCCGTATATAATTGTTTTTGTTCATCAGATATGTATGCCAAAGTTTATGACCTTGCGAACTGAGAGAATAGTTTCCTGTTTGTATATTAATGTTTTCGTGAAATTTCATGCTGACATTTTAGTCAATAATCAATAACCTTTCAGCCACAATAATATAGAACATTGTTTATATGTTGAATTTCGAGCTGGATGGGACGGTGGTTGAGTGGTTAATGGCACGGAATAACAATGAATTCCGTCCGTTACACAGAAATATCTTCACTTAGAATGTTGGCAACCTTCACATTGTCCCTCCAATAAGTAGCTAATTAATTTTTAGAAAGCATTTAAACGAGAACGCTATTGGGGAAACCAATGCCAGCAGTAAAGTAATCTGAGACGCACAAAATAAATGGATGAATGAATATCAAGTATGTCGATTAATTTTATATAATGTCTAGCAGAAATATCCGACGTTGCCCGTGATTGGATGATAATCAATAAAGGTTCAATACTCCTAATTTTTTATTGTAATCGAAATCGGTAAAATTGCCCTTTTTCAATAAAATTTATTGATCGCCTGCTCTAATTAGGGGATTCACCGCACTATACCGGAAAGAAGCTTCAAATACCTATCCGCAGTGACTTAGCCCACAATACAATGTAGTCTACATTGCACTGTAGAGAACCTATTGTTGATTTTATGAAATTACTAGCAAGCCGCTCGACAATGACCGATCGTAAAATACGTTTAAATATGATATTTTGATTAGTGCAAATTTCGTATTTATTATTATATTATATAAGACCCAATATATAATAATGATTTAGAAAGTTTGTAAAAAATTACTCGTGCGCCGCCAGCGAGAACCGGAACCAAAACCTTTAACGTTAATGCCTGAGCTATGAAGACATGTTTGCTGCAAAGCTAAAAATTAAAACATGAATACCTATTACGTCACACATGCATATTCGTAATGCCATTGTTTGGCCTTCACCTGGAAAATTTAATTTATTTTATTTTCACATATCTGTACTGATTTCCCCCGGCTAAAACCCAAATACTAAGTTTCGCATGGGTTCGAATACCTTATATATAAAGTTTCATGTCTGTAGACCAAAAACTGACAGAGGAGTTTGGTAGGCATTATTTTAAAGAAAAATATATACGCATACAATAAATATATGTAGAAAGGGGTTTGTGTTTAATATTAGCTGTTTACGCAACTATTACGCAGGTATAAATCATGTAGAATATCTGCATGAATATAATTACACATAATAGTTAACTAAAGATGATAATCCCATAAGAAAACCGAAAAATCTAATAAAGAATTAATTAAAATGAATGTTTAAAAGAATATGCAAATTTGTTAGATCTTTCGCTAGTGAATGCAATTCCACGACCCATCTATATAGATATAACATTGAAATTGTCTGTTTGTGTGTATGTGTGTGTGTCTGTGTGTGTACATTTCTCTACTAAACTACTTTGTTAATTTTCAGTCTACAGACTCGAAATTTGACAAGGAGTATTGAGATTTGGGAAAATATTTTTAATCCGTTTTCTACTAGAAATTTGGCTGTCATGGGGTCAAAGTACGACAATTTGACATTTGAAAACTCTACCAAACTCCTTCGCTAATTTTGGGTCTAAACACTTGAAATTTTAGATGTAGGTTACTTGGAAATGGATCAAACTTCTTAATTTGATTTGAGCCCAAAACAGCAAATGTTAAAGGGTCAAAATTGGAATCAAAGTTTAAAAAGTGCACCTCTGCGGTCTCTACCAAATTAACCAGGCAATTTTGAGTCTAAACATTTGAAATTTTACATAAAGTGTATTCAGACTTGGCTGCCAAGGGGTAAAAATTCCAAAGATTTTATCTTTGCGGTTGCTAGCAAACTATTCAGCCAATCTTGGGTCTAAACATTTCAAATTTTACATTAAGAATAGTCAGACATGCAGCAAGCTTTTTAATCAGTTTTGGGCGAAAATCTGGCTTCTAAGAAGTAAAAGTTAAATGAGTTGATCTTTGCAGACTCTACTAAACTTCTCCGCCAATTTGGGGTCTAAATACTTGAGATTTTAGATGTACGTTACCCGGACATGAGTCAAACTTTTTAATATTTATATACATGTGCGCATAAACTTATGAACAGTACATAGCGCCCGAGCAAAGCCGGGCTGAACTGCTCGTATATAATAAAATTGTATATTCTTTTTAATAAATAGAAAACAGGGTTTTTAATATGAATATACATACACAAAAAATTATAGGAAGATAGAGTTTATGTATAATAAATTATATTATAATTTAAAATGCAAAAGGCAAGTATCATGGTCCAATTGTGCTTTAAAATAAAACATCCATTACAACTGATGATATTATGATATAAAAGAACCTATAGTATATTTTATGTGGCTGGCATTTCTGCCTTTGCAGTGATATTGGCTTGAACTTAAGTTTAAAATAAAAAAGTCAAATATATTTTTGTGATTCAAACAGAAACATTCATTTCGAATGCGCCTCTGTTATATCAAAGAACCTCATATTGATTTTTAGATGCCAGGCCTTTGGGCTTGTGTAGTAATAAAACTTTTCAAGTGCACTTATGATGTTGGTCAATATCGCATGGTCCTCCTTTCATAAGATTATTTCGGTTATCGATACTTATCGAAGACATTCTGCAACAAAACGTATCATTGGGAGATACATTAAGTTCATTTGTGTGAAACTTCATAAAAATCGGTCCACAGGGAACGAACTCACTCAGACACACACACACAAACACACACACACACACACACACACACACACATGAGCAAAGTTCCTTTTATATAATAGTAGACATACAGATCGATATTATATTCAAGAACAGCTTGCATTGTAGGATGTAAAGATAAAACGTGGAACCGAACAAAATCACTGAAAGAATAAGATAATCGTAAAGTTATTTGTCAACAATCGAATCTGAACATGTTTTAGATAGACTCATAAACCAGAATCTCTTTCTCTCGTTGTCTCAATGAGACACCAAATAAAAACGTAACTGCTTAATGATGACTCTTTTTTTTACGCAATATTATTCATTTAAACATATTGCTGAGTTTTATCAAGCCAGGCATGAAGTTTTCTCTACTAGAGAAGTTTGTTGATTTCAAATTTTTATGAAAATTACTTCTATTTCAGTGTTTTATTGTAAATTAACTCATTTTGAGTTATTCAAGACTGTGGAAAAATAAACAAAACGTTACAAATAGCTGGCAATTAATGAAAAATTTACGTGCAACATATGTACGAGTAATTCTTAAATGTTCATCAATTAAGTATTGTCCGAGGTAAACGGCGCTTAACTTGTGTGATCATACGGGAATCAGAGTATCAACATAGCTGTATCATAAGAAATTATAGTGATAATTAGGGCTATGACAACAGCATATTCTTTTCATTGTTTTTACTCTCGGGTATATATCCGACAAGCTTAAACACAATCAACCAAGAACCACAGCACTCTACATAAAAAAACATATTAGATATCAATGGATATATACCTGGGAATCAAAACAAGGAAACGAATATGCTCTTGTCATAGCCCTAGTAATAATTCATCTTTTTGCGTTTTTATTGTGGTTTAATCGAATAGGATTTCCGTATTCTATTAAGTGATCCGAAATCCTTCGAAATACATTAAACGTCATGACAACTAATTCATGAATTTCAAAATTCTAAGAAAATTTCGTTTTCGGTTGGAATGAAATTATTAGCTAATAAGTGGCAAATCTATTTTAAACTTATCTAGAAGAGAAAAAAACATCGCAACGATTACAAAACACTTTAGTCTATCACTAGGAACAGATTGGTCGCAGCTATGCCCAGTATATAGCACACGTATCTATGCGATAGGTTTGGTAGCTAAGATAGTTTATCCTTTATCGTTAATACGAGTTTTCAGTACTTGATTTTGTGCAAAAACTTAACGGGGACATATACTTCAGGTTGTGTGTATTTGATTGTAGTCAAATATTTAATTAATTATACGGAACAAATGCACACACAAGTAAGAATGGTTTGCATAATTTTAGGAAATATTTTAACTACTTTAAGTTATTTGAATTTTTAAAAATATTTCTCTTCTCTATAACGCGTATATTTGTTATACAAATAAGTCGCCATTTATTGTTAGAGATAATGTTCCTTCGAAATAATACTATGCAGTAAAATAAAATAAACTATTTTTCACATGTCTTACTTTTTATAAATAATTAAGTTTTCTCATTGGGTAAGAAGAAAAATTTATCTTTGCGCTAGTCTCATTTTTATGAATAATTTAGCAGGCGTTCTTTTTTTAGTAAAGAAGATTCTTAATAGAAAAGCGGTAAAAAGACATCTCTTCATAACCAACGCTTCGATAAAAAAGAAAATATATGTGAAAACGACGTATTCTTCGAAGAAACTCCAAAAAAAAAACAGTTAAATAATTTTATTTTGCTTTAGTTTAGATATCTATCTATCTATTATTTATCTATCTATATATCTCTCTTCCCCACTCTCTCTCTCCATATATATATATATATATATATATATATATATATATATAATTGTGTGTATGTGTGTATGTGTGTATATCTGCATATAGATCCATGTATGTCTGCATATACATTGTTTATATGTGGGTGTGCCTATGTGCCTGTATATGGAGGTGTAGAAATGTACATATGTATGTATATGTATGTATGCGTATTTGCGCGTGCGTTAGCGTATATATTGACTCTTAACAACCCATTGTAAACTGGAATGAACAAGTCGACTTATAGCGACAACGAAAATTTTAAATGGAACCCTGTACTTGTCAAACACATGACATCTACACTAACCCTTTCCCTCTCTCTTTCTCTCTCTCTCTCTTTCTCTCTCTCTCTCTTTCCCTCTCTCTCTCTCTCATCTACTTAATATACCTTGCTGAACAAGCAAAAAGCAATCAAAATTTAAAACCTTAAAATTGAAGCCCCTCCTCTCTTTTTCTTTACCATCCTCTCTCCCCCTCCCCCTCCCCCTCCCCCTCCCTATATATCTCCACCCACGCCTACCTGAATCTGCTACCCCCACACACACAATACAATCTAATGTATTTTAACCTTCAAAACTGAAATATTGTCAATACCCCTCTCCCTCCTCCTTATTATCTCCTACCCCGACCCCCCCCCTTCCCTCTTTTTTTCGTATTTCTTCTAAAACATTTCTTCCTAATACTAACAACCATTTCTGTAAGGTCTGGCGAGGCTGATGGATTGTAAACAGGGTCCAGCATCCGAAACATATGTAACCAAACAGATAAAACGGTAATAAAAATATTTAAAAAAACATACAAGAACAAGTAGTTAATAAGACATGTTAAAAACACTTTGAAAAAGAGCTAAAAACACATTTAATTTTAAAAAGGAAGCACAAAATAAGTGGATAGTCCTTTGATATTTCATTCCTTGCTCCCTGTTTCAACAACTGTACTAACATGCAAACATTTATAATATAACGCAAAGAAGCATCTGATTACGCAGCTTCCCAACCAGGTTGACTCATATAAATCGGTTGCTTCCACAGTAACCCCTTATTACTCAGTGGCAATAGAGAGAAGGACAGAGAGAGAGAGAGAGAGAGATGAGTGAAAGAAAGAAAGTGAACAAGAGAAAGGGGGTCAAATTATTTCCTCCTCTTCGTACAGGTCTTTATAATGGACAATCTGCCGGACGCTCAATGTTTTGATGAAAGTTGTTTGATAGATACACGCTCTTTCTCTCTTCAAACTTACAACGGCTATTGATAATTTGTTTCGACATTTTCCTAATAGAGTTATCATGGCGACAGATGGGTTAAAAATGAGAAATCAGTAATGATTGACTATAATGACAGAAATATGAAACGGGTAAAATAAAGATTGATTGACTCAAAAAGGAAGAAATAAAGATTGATTGACTTATAAGGGGGGAATAAAGATATGTTAAATTATCCTGGGCAAATAAAGATATAGCACATTTATTTATTGCGGACTATTTTCCTCATCTTTTAATTGTTGCTTCACGACGTTTCGGCCAACTATTCCCTTGGCCTTCATCAGGTGGTAACCGCGATGGTATAGTAACTCCGAATCTCCTAACTGCATCCTCAACAGTTACTGCCTTCCGTAGTTGTTTTTCGTCTCATTAAGGGAAGGGCAGAGGAATAGTTACCCGAAACGTCATGAAACAACAACTAAAAAATGAAGATAACAGTTAACAATAAATAAATGAATAAAAATACTCATTTCAATTAATTAAAAGATATAGCAGTAGTAAAAAGAAGGGATAAAGATATAGTAAGGGAATGATAAAAACAGATTAAATTATAATAAAGGAATAACGATAAATTTTGTTATATTGGAGAAGTAACGATAGATTGAGTTATAAGGGAGGAATACATATAAATTGAGTCATAAGGTATGAAATAAAAATAAATTTAGTTAATAGGGATAAATAAATATAGGCTGAGTTATAAGAAAGGAATACAAATAGCTTGAGTTATAAGACGGTAATAAAGACACAACGAGTTATAAGGAAATAATAAAAATAGATTGAATTATAAGGAAGGGATAAATATATATTGAGTCTTGAAGGGGGGGTATAGATAGATTAATTTATAAAGAAGCAACAATGATAAGGGACTTAATAAAGATAGATTGAGTTATAAAGGAAGAATGAGATATATTGAATTTTAACGGGGAAATATAGATAAAATAATTATAAAGGAGGAATGAAGATTGAATGGGTCACTACTGATGAATAAAGATAGACTAAATTATGAGAGAGAAAAATAGATTAAGTTATGAGAGAGAAATAAATATTGATTCAGTTATAAGGGAGTAATAAAAATGGATTGAGTTATGAGAATCGAATAAAAATAAATGTAGTTATAAAAGAAGAACAAAAGTCTATTGGGGTATAAGATTTAGATAGACTGAGTTATAAAGAAAGAATAAAGATAGATTGATTTATAAGGGAGGAAATAACAGATTAAGGTGTCTGGGGGAATGGAGATAGAGAAGGTTATAAGGAAGAAATAAAGATAGACTAAGTTATACATAGGACTATGACAAGAGAATATTATTTTTGTTGTTCTGACTCTCGAGTATATATCAGACACAGTTAATCAATTGAGAACCACATCACTCTATCGAAAAACATATAAGATATTAAATGATATATACTCGAGAGTTAAAATAATGAAAAAATACTCTCTTGTTATAGCGCTAGTTTTAAGGGATAGATAAAGATGGATTGGGTTACAAGGATGAAATACAGATGGAGTGAGTTATAACGGATGTATAGAGATAGATTTAGTTATTAAGGGGGAATACATTTTGAATGAGTTAAATAATAGTAATAAGAGTAGATCGAATTATAAGTGATGGATTATAAAGGAGGAAGAAAAATGAATCGAGTTATAAGGGAGGAAGAAAAATAATTTACTGTAAAGGCATGAATAATTATAGATTGAGTTATGAGGAAGAAATGAAAATAGAGTTGGTTATAGGAGAGGACTAAAGCACTGATGAATAAACATGAATTGATATATAAAGGAAGAAAAAAGATAGATAAAATTATAAGGGAGAAAAAATATAGATAAAGTCATCTTCTATAATATAAATCTCACCTGTCTGCTTAAATGTATGTATGTATGTATGTATGTATGCATGCATGTACGTCTGCTTAAAACTTTCAACGGATTTTCACGAGATTGATATCGACTTGACCCGACACTTCGGACGACAAATATCGAAAAATTGGCTAATAACATAATTTCTTTCAACTTCAATTGGTCCCTTTTCTACAGGGAGGGGTCGCTTTTTTCGCCGATGTTTTCGAAAATCATCGCCTCTTTTCGATTGACTAGCCTTAATTTAAACTTTCGTAACTTCCGGTTTGGCGATGGGCGCAACAGCAAAGACGTCACGTTTTTTTTATTATTTCACGTTCTTTTCCTCCTTCGCGGTACGGGTTTGAGCCTACCTGCCTACTGCCACTTTGTTTTTTATTTGATTTTGGCTTTGCTAAACACACGCCTCCAAACACCCGAGCAACGCCGGGAACCGA
Source organism: Euprymna scolopes (assembly GCF_053919585.1). Classification (NCBI taxonomy): domain Eukaryota; kingdom Metazoa; phylum Mollusca; class Cephalopoda; order Sepiida; family Sepiolidae; genus Euprymna; species Euprymna scolopes. The sequence continues at coordinate 142,626,831 of NC_136486.1, forward strand.
GGCTAGTAAAGCACAAAATAAAGCTTGATTGAGTTATAACGGATAAATGAATATAGAGTGCTTGTAAGGGAGCAATAAATATAGATTTTGTTATAAGTGGGTGGGATAGTGCAGTAGTTTACCCGTGATGAATAAAGATAGATTTAGTTATAATAGAGAAATATGGATAGAATAAGTTTTAAGCGTGCCAGAAAGGTAAAATTAGTTGTAAGGGGTAATAAAGCTGGATTAATTTTTAAAAGAGGGATAATGATGAAGTGAGTTTTAAGAGGATCGAAGCTAAAGTGGCTTACAAATGATCAATGAAGATAGACTGAGTTACAAAGCATGAATGAAGATAAACTGAGTTACACAGGTTGAATGAAGATAGATTTGCTTACAAATGATGAATGAAGATAGACTGAGTTACAAAGGTTGAATGAAGATAGACTGAGTTACCAATGATGAATGAAGTTAGACTGAGTTACAAATGATGAATGAAAATAGACTGAGTTACAAAGGATGAATGACGATAAACTGAGTTACAAAGGATGAATGAAAGAAAATAGACTGAGTTACAAAGGATGAATGAAGATAAACTGAGTCACAAATGATGAATGAAGATAAACTGAGTTACAAATGATGAATGAAAATAGACTGAGTTACAAATGATGAATGAAAATAGACTGAGTTACAAAGGATGAATGAAGATAGACTGAGTTACAAATGATGAATGAAGATAAACTGAGTTACAAAGGATGAATAAAAATAGACTGAGTTACAAAGGATGAATGAAGATAGACTGAGTTACAAAGGATGAATGAAAATAGACCGAGTTACAAATGATGAATGAAGATAAACTGAGTTACAAAGAATGAATGAAGATAAGCTGAGTTACAAAGGATGAATGGCGATAAACTGAGTTACAAATGATGAATGAAAATAGACTGAGTTACAAAGGATGAATGAAGATAAACTAAGTTACTAAGGATGAATGAAGATTAACTGAGTTATAAAGGATAAATGAAGATGGACTGGGTTACAAATGATGAATGAAGATAAACTGAGTTACAAAGGATGAATGAAGATAGACCGAGTTACAAATGATGAATGAAGATAAACTGAGTTACAAAGGATGAACGAAGATAAACTGAGTTACAAAGGATGAATGAAAGAAAATAGACTGAGTTTCCAAGGATGAATGAAGATAAACTGAGTTATAAAGGATGAATGAAGATAGACTGAGTTTCAAAGGATGAATGAAGATAGACTGAGTTACAAAGGGTTAATGAAGATTAACTGAGTTACAAATGATGAATGAAGATAAACTGAGTTACAAATGATGAATGAAAATAGACTGAGTTACAAAGGATGAATGAAAATAGACTGAGTTACAAAGGATGAATGAAAATAGACTGAGTTACAAAAGACGAATGAAGATAGACTGAGTTACAAATGATGAATGAAGATAAACTGAGTTACAAAGTATGAATGAAGATAAACTGAGTTATAAAGGATGAATGAAGATAGACTGAGTTACAAAGGATGAATGAAGATAGACTGAGTTACAAATGATGAATGAAAATAGACTGAGTTACAACGGATGGATGAAGGTAAACTGAGTTACAAAGGATGGATGAAGATAGACTGAGTTATAAAGGCGGAAGGCATCCAAATGCCAAGCTCATGAGCGGAAAAGATAAGATTTTTTTCTTTTGTGTTACAATCGCTTTGCTATAAAAGTTTTATAAGGAAGAACCAAACATTGGGGCTCCATCGAGTATAGTCTATAAAACAAAAGTATAAACAGACTAGCAGCGTTTTATTTGTGAGAAAGGAGTTGTAAGGAAAAGAAGAAATCTTCCCTAACAGATTTCGAAGTCTATTTTATACACAGCTAAGGCAAAAGATTAAACTGTTCTTAAAAGGTATTATTATTTTCAGTAATTTATTATTTACTACCTGCCCGTGTTCCGTCGTTGCACGGAAAGGAGATTAACAAAATAGATTCCAAGATAGTACAGAATAATTAACTTGTTTAAAATAGGTAGCTAAATAAGAATTGTATTGTTTCAACTGGATCTGTTAAATGCAGAATTACCGGGCGTTGCCTCTGCATTTTTATATGTATTTATGTATTGTTACGAATGTACGTTTGGGACTTCTGCAGTTTATTGACGGTCCCGAAAAAGTAACGTCCTGATGTAGTGAATCATTGTAAAAATGTTAATATTATGTAATTTCATGTAACATGTGCGAGTGCAGTGTTTAATTTTTTTTTTACTTTTGTAATTTACGGGACATGCTATTTTTCTAAACAACTGCAGTATCATGATTTCAACTGAAATATTCATATATCATTACATTATTCGTAGTTGTTTTGTTTTTCATTATTTGATATGGAAAACTGAATAATAGGAGTAGAAGTAAAAATTACTCAAGTCTAAAAGGACTTATTCCTGCGATGAGATAAAAGAATGTAAAAAGAGAGTCTGTGTCGATATTGACAAAAGTCGAAATCGATAAACCTGTCTAACGACGATTCCTTATTGTTAAGTTATAAAATAAGACATAAAATAAATAATGTATGACAATGTGGTAAGCAAGATCATGTATGTTACACAGACGATTATAATCTTGAAAGTAAAGTTCACCGAAGTTAAGGCTTCACCAGAATCTTTAAACTCGTAAGTGATTAAATGAGTAAGTGATTAAATGAGTAATTATTTGAGCATACAAAGTTGTGAGTGTAAAATCTGGCTCCAGCGCCTGCAAGCGCCTGCTATCAATCTGCAACCAAAATAAAAAATCTAAGTGAGGTTAACTATGATCTGTGCCAACCAGCCACTTGCTGTATCAATTCGTTTTAAATATGCAACAATCCTTTCTAACATTATTAAAATTATTGAAGAAAATTGTTCTCTCCGTTTATATCCGTTTTACTGGTCCCTTCTTCTAAATAACGAATTAAATGTTAATTAGGCTATTAAATCATAAGGAGGTGGGAAATTGTAATTTCCAAATTAAAACGTGGACAGAAGCTCGCGAGTATCAGCTGTGGAAATATTGACTTTTAATTCATGTTTGCAAATATAGCTACCGGGTTAACTTCTTGTTTTACAGATTTTTTTTTTTTTGTGTAACTAATTAAGACTTCATTGTTGATTTCTCGTTTATATCACATAAAATTGTATGCAATGAAATTTAGTGAAATATTTTGTCAGCTGAGACCAAATTAAATTTTATGATTTTCATGTTTTCTAAATTCATGTTTTATCATAATTCTATCTTTTGAATGGGTTCATTGTTTTGTTACTGCTCTTTTTCTCTTGCATTCTTGATAAATGATAATGTAAATTGAATTTCGCTGATAATAAAACAAGAGTTGGACTAACAAATATATGCTTCCAAAATCCATTTACTAGTCCAACAATTTTTTTACTAGAAATCGCCACTCATCAAGACCAGAATTCCACTTAAGGATAAGGGTTAATGAATGCAGATGGCAAGTGAGACAAGATGATTGTTATTAGTGGAAATTGAACCGAAATTCATTATTTAAAACAACTCAACAGGAACTTGTTTACATTAGACTTGAAAATTACCATGTTATAGTAAGCTTTGAAGCAATTCCACGATATTGTGTTTTACAAACCCGTAGTTTAAGGAAATCAACTTTTCAGAAAATCAATTATGAAAATATTTACTAATAGTTTCGACTACTGCGACGTAGTGTAGGTTACAGACATTCCGACAAAAATCTTTATTATCTTTTTTTTATATTCAATATTCACTTTAATAGTAGATTTATAATGTAGAGGTTTCGGTATTTAGAGAATATGATTTGTAAATATTCGACACCTTGCTGGAATAGAAACGATGAACGAAATAAATAACATCCGATTCCAGTATATAACAACAAAGAGATAGTTATTAATTATTCGCTCTATCTCGCTCCTATTCTACATCAACGGAAGTGTTGCACGTTTGCTTACTTCCTCCATCTCTGGATTCCTCAGAATCAACACTTCGCACTCATTGAGCCTACTATTGGCTTGCGTTAAAACGCTAATAGCGGAAGAAAAAATATGGTGGTTCATTTCACATCGATTAATGTTATATTAAGCTTTTTGTTATATAAATGTGATGATAATGACAATGATGATGATGATGACGATGAAGATGATGACGATGATGATGACGACATCAACGATGACGATGATGACGACGACGACGATGATGACGATGACGATGATGACGACGATGATGATTAGGATGAAGATGATTACGATTTTGATGATGATTATGATTGTGACGACGATGATGATAAAACGTGGGTGATGTCAAAATAATTAGCATCAACAGTGAGAAGGTAAATCTTGTTTTATTGACAAAATTGAAACAAAGTTTAAATTTATACAATCCTTGATTATTTTATATGGTGTCTTATAGTTTTCTGTTCGAATTCCTTATTATTTTACTAGTTTATCAGAACGAACGATCTATTTCACCTTAGTGATATGGCGTCATCTACATTTGTACGCTTGTTTGTATAAATAAGTGTAATTGGGTTTTACACGTTTCTGTGAGTGCATCAAATAATAGATAAATAAAAAATAATGTTATTTTATTATTATTAGAAAGTATTCCTCTTGTATTAGTTTTGTTTTTTTATGCATAATTCCTCTATATAAAATCGAATAACACGTATCCACATATATTTAATAGATTTTAAAAGGAATCGATCGATATTTAATTCATGATGTCGCTATAGTACTCAGCAATAATGTATCAAAGTAAAAAATATCTAAAGTTTGCAATAAGATTCAAATACAAAACATTTTTTTTTAATCTTTATTCACTCCAAATGAGATACATTGCAACTGAAGCGTAAATAACTATTGTGCTTATCGATCACATTTATTAGGGGTATTCTAAGCGGGGAGTTGAGTTTTAAAATGTTTTTTCTTCTTCTGTTTTAATTTTTGTTCGCTTATATTGTCAGATAAATTGGAGCAAAGGCGGAATTCCAAAGACAATCAGTCCAAGAAAAGAATGTTCTTTCCTTTGCATTATTTTAAAACATTTATATATGCCCTCACTTCTCTCTCTTCCTCTTTTTGTTTCAATTAAGCATAGTACAACTGCCTAGATATCTACAGTACATAACTGTACATATATTCATATGAACACTACATTCCATACAAACATATAGGTGCATGTATACACACGTCAACTAGCATTTATACATATCACAAACATATATATCTATATATATATATATATATATATATATATATGCATATATATATATATGTTTATATACATATATATGGGTATATATACATATATGTTTATATATGTGGGTATAGGTATATATATATGTGTGTTTATATATATATGGGTATATATATATATATATACATACATGTTTATATATATATATATACATATATATATATATATATATATATGAATAATATGATTTACAGATGCTTGGATTTTTTTTAATATATATATATGGGTATATATATATGTTTATATATATCGGTATATATATATGTTTATATATGTGGGTATATATATGGATATATATGGGTATATATATATATATGGGTATATATATGGGTATATATATATGGATATATATATGGGTATATCTATGGATATATATATATATATGGGTATATATATGGGTATATATGGGTATATATATATATGGGTATATATATATATATATATATATATATAGGTAAAAAGATATATATATGGGTATATATATATGGGTATATATGAATATATATACATTTATATATATATATGGTATATATATGGGTATATATATATACCTATATATATAAACATATATATATATGTTTATATATATAGGTATATATATGTTTATATATATATGGGTATATATATGTTTATATATATATATGTTTTTATATATGGGTATATATATATATATATATATATATATATATATATATATATATATATATATGGGCATATATGTATAAAAACATATATATATGGGTATATATATGTTTATATATATATGAGTATATATATATATATTTATATATATGGATATATATATATATGGGTGTATATATATATATATATATATATAGTGGTATATATATATATATATGTTTATATATGTGGGTATATATATATATATATATATATATATATATATATATATACACACATTCATATCAAAGTTTTCAGAATATGTGAGATGATATTAATAATTCAACAATCAAACTGCATCGAAGCTCACACGAACCATGAGAGCCAACAAACCGGAAGTTAAAGACACGATTTTCTCTCTTATTTGGGTTTATCAGTTGAACAAATCCAAACGAGGGATTCGAAATCCAAACCTCTTCCATGTGGGCGGAGTACTCTGCCAGTTGAGCAACAACCCCATACACAAAAAAAGTATATTTGCTAACACAGATCAAGCAAACGGCGGCGAAATCTGACTATGTTATGTACCTGCTTCGTTACAAACAGGGGTGTGGTCATCCACTTGTTAAGGCGTTGACATCCAACATATATATATATATATATATATATATATATATATATATATATATATATATATAAATTTAAAGGAGATTAGAATAATAGTCTAAAGAGCTAAGTGTATTTTAATGTAATAGTGAAATTACTAGTTTAATTAAAATACAGGAAATGCTCGTTGTAATTTAGATATATAATAAGCTCGATAGTTAAATGTCCTAGAGCTAATTCAATATTAAGTAATGTGATTTATAATTTAAAAGTTTTAAAATTTTTAAAATTTAAAAATCAAAATTTAATTAAATTAAAAATCAGTTTCATAAGAAGGAACAACAACAAAGTCAATTATCTGTACGATCGTTTCGGAAATCCGTGCTTTTTATTTGTGGTATACATGAAGTCACGTAGAATAATTATACATAGTTTTTTTGGTAAGCACGGTCTCCTCATCAGCAAATTTAGGAGGATTTCTATTGAATTGAAAAGACACCAAAAATAAACCTAGCATTAAAAGTAAGGCAGATGAATCTGAAAAATTGAAGTAAAAGGTTTGGATATAAAATTTATAAGAAAATTAATAAGGAAATTGGTATAGGTTAGAGATAGAAATGAGTAGAAAAAATATATATATTTTTGAATTTACATAATAAATTTGATTTAAAAATATATATATATATATAATTACCTTTTGGTTTTCATTTTTTTGAAATCAGGAACTGTATTTAAAGTAGTCATTTAGATGTTTGCTATAGCTTTTTATTTTATTGAATGATGAATTTTAAAAGGGCGACGCTCGTGCAGTAAATTGTTTCCGTTAGCGTATTTTGATTTAGAGACGCCACAGTTAATATCTATAGAGAGAGAGTTTTTTTTTTTTTTTTTTTTTTTTTGCAAGTTTTTAAGGGGAGATAATTGTCATGGCTTTATTTATTATTTGATTTACGAGTCTAAGGGCGGTAATTGGTTTAACTTAATTTATTAAAAAAAAAAAAAAAAAAAAAAAAAAAATCTATTTTTACTAATGAGTAATTTTTAATGATTTAAGGTGGTTTATATTTATTAAATTTAAACCAACGTTTATGATTACACGATAGAAGCTCGTGTCTTGAATTTACTAGTTTGGTTGTGCTTTTTATATCTTCATATTTTAAAATTTTTACGGTTTCTTTTGTACATAATGTACAAAATTTATCTCCTGGTTTATATGATTTGCAAGTCTCAATTATTTGCCATTTTAAGTTGAAAGAAATATTGCTATTTTTTAGTTGCCAAATATAGTTGGATAGAGTAGTTTGGTTTGATAGAGAGTTATTTTTAAAAGAATGTTTGTGCGTTGAAATTCTATGTTTTATTGGGCCAGATGTGGAACCAATATATATTACCTCTTGATTATTATGATTATTTTCCGTTAGGTCTATTGTTGGATTATAATGTGGTGGGTTGGTTAATAATTGATCGGTAGATTGATTTAAGTTGGTGTTATTATTTAATTCGGTAGTTGAGTTATGGCTGTTGATAGGTTCTTGTATATTTGGAGTTTTTGATACTGTGCAGCTATAGATAACATTTTTAATTTTACATGAGCCTTGTAGGGGACATTTATTTTTTCTTCTACAGTTACAGTCCGATGTATTTTGTATAGTTGCATTTTGTAGTTTATTAATTTTATTATTATTAGAGCTAATTATTTTCTGATGAAGGTTAGGCATAGTAGAGTAAGAGACTTTAATTGTGTTCTTATTGAAAATCTTATTATATCTATGGGGGGCTTTAAAGTTCTTATCTAATATTTTAAAAAATTCTCTAGCTATGTTTGTTTCTAGGTTTTTGGAATACGGGGGGTTGAACCATAGGATCTCCTTGTGTCTATTCTTACGTTTGCGGGTTTTAGTTTGTTGTTTATTTATATTATTATCTAATATTTGTAGTTTGGTTTTATCTTTTTTTGTCTCCTGGTTATTTTTCTTAACTCGTATACGGGAAGACATTGCCATATTATATGTTATTACGCTCTTAATAGGTTTATTTTTAATGCAGTTTATGTTTCTATCATTTTCATTTATGAATTTAATTTGTGAATTATATCGAGAGTTTTTAAGGGCTTCATTATAGTATTTTTCATTTTTGGTAAATATTGATTTAGTAGAAGACAGTCTAGAAATTCTTAGAGCGATATTGGGAACTATTGATTTTAATATTGATTTAGGGTGGTTTGATTGATTGTGGACATATAGAAGTGATTGGTTAGGTTTATGGTATGGTTCAAAGGTAGAATTTTCAAGATTTAAGGTTATGTCTAAGAAATTAACAATTTTTTTATTAGGGTCGATTTTTATACTAAGTCCATAATTTTTAAATAATTTATGTAGAGCTTTAATTGCATTTTCATAATTTTTATTAGTAGAATTCGTTATGAAAAGTGCATCATCTCTATATAGCCCTCCTTCAAGTTTGAATTGTTTATGGAGTATACAATGTATTTCATTTAAAAGGAAAAGGCCAACTAGATCAGTGACCTGAGTCGAGTCCGTCGATCCCATTAAAATGTTGAAGTGGTTAGGGGTATTTTTCCTGGTCCAATATTTATTATCAAATGTTATTAAAGACTGTCTAGCTATAAGTATTAGTTTAGTTTCGTCTTGAGTTATATTAGTTAATTTTCGTGCCATTAATAGAGATTTATTAAGTAGGATAGGTGATATAGATTGGTAATATGATTCAATGTCAAAAGAAAGAAATTTAATATTATTTTTATTTTGAATATTAGAAAACCAGTCGATTACTTGGTTTGAAGATTGCCATAGTGGGTATTTTATTATGGATTTAATTTTGGGGATAATTCTATCTAATATGTTTTTACTAACCAGTCCTATATCTGATTTCGAGGGGCAAATGAGTCTAATAGTAGGGTTGATATTGAAGCTGTGTTTGTGGTCTTTTAAAGTAAATCTCGGGGTACCTGGTACTGTTATTTCTGTGTATTTATCTATTTTAAGTTTAGTTAAAATGTTTTTTGCATCATTATTTATTTTATTTAGTGCTGATTTATTAGTAGTTTTATAATTTTTATTAAGTTCTTTATATATTAGATTTTTATATTGTATATAGTCCATTGTGTAGAAATTTCCAGTTTTATCTGCCGGTACTATGAGTTTATTTTGGTGGCTTGTAGAAATAGATTTTGAAAATTTATTTATTTTTTTAAGTGTTGGAGTGATATATTTTTTATTTTTCTTAAACTTAATATTTTTAATCAGGTTGATTAAGTCATTTTCAAAATTTTCAGTGTCTATGTTTCTCTTAGGGTTTTTGTATGTTTTTAGTCTGTAGTATTTCGCTGCTTTTCTTTCTTCATTGTCTTGTCTGAGGATGGTTTCTTTTATTTCTCCAGGTTGGTGGTGTATTGGTTCTGTGGTTTCACTTTGGTAATTATCAAAATGGTAGGCTTTCCATCTCAAGTTCCTTATAAATGTATTTATACTTGTAATTAAGCTGGTTATAAAGGTGTCTTTAGGGGGTATGGGGATGCATTTAGTTGATAATTGTATGTCCTTCTTATGAAACATATCTACAATTACGTATATAAACTCAACCTGTTATAGGGAGCTGATAATTTAAAGGAGATTAGAATAATAGTCTAAAGAGCTAAGTGTATTTTAATGTAATAGTGAAATTACTAGTTTAATTAAAATACAGGAAATGCTCGTTGTAATTTAGATATATAATAAGCTCGATAGTTAAATGTCCTAGAGCTAATTCAATATTAAGTAATGTGATTTATAATTTAAAAGTTTTAAAATTTTTAAAATTTAAAAATCAAAATTTAATTAAATTAAAAATCAGTTTCATAAGAAGGAACAACAACATATTGGACCAGGAAAAATACCCCTAACCACTTCAACATTTTAATGGGATCGACGGACTCGACTCAGGTCACTGATCTAGTTGGCCTTTTCCTTTTAAATGAAATACATTGTATACTCCATAAACAATTCAAACTTGAAGGAGGGCTATATAGAGATGATGCACTTTTCATAACGAATTCTACTAATAAAAATTATGAAAATGCAATTAAAGCTCTACATAAATTATTTAAAAATTATGGACTTAGTATAAAAATCGACCCTAATAAAAAAATTGTTAATTTCTTAGACATAACCTTAAATCTTGAAAATTCTACCTTTGAACCATACCATAAACCTAACCAATCACTTCTATATGTCCACAATCAATCAAACCACCCTAAATCAATATTAAAATCAATAGTTCCCAATATCGCTCTAAGAATTTCTAGACTGTCTTCTACTAAATCAATATTTACCAAAAATGAAAAATACTATAATGAAGCCCTTAAAAACTCTCGATATAATTCACAAATTAAATTCATAAATGAAAATGATAGAAACATAAACTGCATTAAAAATAAACCTATTAAGAGCGTAATAACATATAATATGGCAATGTCTTCCCGTATACGAGTTAAGAAAAATAACCAGGAGACAAAAAAAGATAAAACCAAACTACAAATATTAGATAATAATATAAATAAACAACAAACTAAAACCCGCAAACGTAAGAATAGACACAAGGAGATCCTATGGTTCAACCCCCCGTATTCCAAAAACCTAGAAACAAACATAGCTAGAGAATTTTTTAAAATATTAGATAAGAACTTTAAAGCCCCCCATAGATATAATAAGATTTTCAATAAGAACACAATTAAAGTCTCTTACTCTACTATGCCTAACCTTCATCAGAAAATAATTAGCTCTAATAATAATAAAATTAATAAACTACAAAATGCAACTATACAAAATACATCGGACTGTAACTGTAGAAGAAAAAATAAATGTCCCCTACAAGGCTCATGTAAAATTAAAAATGTTATCTATAGCTGCACAGTATCAAAAACTCCAAATATACAAGAACCTATCAACAGCCATAACTCAACTACCGAATTAAATAATAACACCAACTTAAATCAATCTACCGATCAATTATTAACCAACCCACCACATTATAATCCAACAATAGACCTAACGGAAAATAATCATAATAATCAAGAGGTAATATATATTGGTTCCACATCTGGCCCAATAAAACATAGAATTTCAACGCACAAACATTCTTTTAAAAATAACTCTCTATCAAACCAAACTACTCTATCCAACTATATTTGGCAACTAAAAAATAGCAATATTTCTTTCAACTTAAAATGGCAAATAATTGAGACTTGCAAATCATATAAACCAGGAGATAAATTTTGTACATTATGTACAAAAGAAACCGTAAAAATTTTAAAATATGAAGATATAAAAAGCACAACCAAACTAGTAAATTCAAGACACGAGCTTCTATCGTGTAATCATAAACGTTGGTTTAAATTTAATAAATATAAACCACCTTAAATCATTAAAAATTACTCATTAGTAAAAATAGATTTTTTTTTTTTTTTTTTTTTTTTTTTAATAAATTAAGTTAAACCAATTACCGCCCTTAGACTCGTAAATCAAATAATAAATAAAGCCATGACAATTATCTCCCCTTAAAAACTTGCAAAAAAAAAAAAAAAAAAAAAAAAAAAACTCTCTCTCTATAGATATTAACTGTGGCGTCTCTAAATCAAAATACGCTAACGGAAACAATTTACTGCACGAGCGTCGCCCTTTTAAAATTCATCATTCAATAAAATAAAAAGCTATAGCAAACATCTAAATGACTACTTTAAATACAGTTCCTGATTTCAAAAAAATGAAAACCAAAAGGTAATTATATATATATATATATTTTTAAATCAAATTTATTATGTAAATTCAAAAATATATATTTTTTTTCTACTCATTTCTATCTCTAACCTATACCAATTTCCTTATTAATTTTCTTATAAATTTTATATCCAAACCTTTTACTTCAATTTTTCAGATTCATCTGCCTTACTTTTAATGCTAGGTTTATTTTTGGTGTCTTTTCAATTCAATAGAAATCCTCCTAAATTTGCTGATGAGGAGACCGTGCTTACCAAAAAAACTATGTATAATTATTCTACGTGACTTCATGTATACCACAAATAAAAAGCACGGATTTCCGAAACGATCGTACAGATAATTGACTTTGTTGTTGTTCCTTCTTATGAAACTGATTTTTAATTTAATTAAATTTTGATTTTTAAATTTTAAAAATTTTAAAACTTTTAAATTATAAATCACATTACTTAATATATATATATATATATATATATATATATTAGCGGCCTGGCAAGGCCATAGGGAAGACAACCGAAGCAGCAAAACTGAAGCTGGCCTGCAGGACATTATATATACACAAGTAGGCAAATTTAGGAATATTTTATTGGTTTTAACATATGTAGGTTCTTTTTAACTAATCGTCATAAAATTTTAACCCTAAATTAGTATAATAATCTTCAAAAAGCCTTTATATTAGAAATATTTAACTGAATTTAGACAAAAATCTTCAAATACAAACTCTCATTTGTGAAGCAGCATTGGATTTCCTTCATCAGTCATTGCATAATTACTTGGGAATGAAGTAGTTTATTCACAAAGCTAGAATCAAGCAAATCTCGGTTGAATCAATGCATCGGTCAGCTGATATACATTTTCCTTCTTACTCTGGTCGACTTGCCCTCATTTATACGGCACATTGCTAATCCTTATATAGCTAATATTACTGTATAAATATTTTTCTGTAAAAATACATTGATGACAAATCTCACACAGACTTTTCAAGCGTAAATTCCCCAAACGTTATAAAATTATAATAGTAAAAAAAAAATAGGATTATAGAATAAAATTGAAGTTTCCGCTCAAAATCGAAATAAATTCATACAATCAAATCTGAAGTATTTTTAATACATAGGTATCTTTACGCTTTATGATAATATAAAATACAATACGATAATATTGGAGGTAATTAAAACTCTACCACAACCGTCTACCCGATTATATTTATAAAATTTTTCCTTTTTCTAATATATGTATATATATATATATATATATATATATATATATATATATATATATATATATATATATGTGTGTGTGTGTGTGTGTGTGTGTGTGTCTAAGAATTTAAGTTAAATTCTTTTAATTAAAATATATATTTAAATATATATATATTCAAAATAAGAATTTATTGTTTGAAGCAAGAAATATATGGAAAAGAAATATATTTATTTTCTTAATCCATTGATTTTCAATAATGACTTTTATGATCAGAGGAAAATGAGTAGTTAAGCATATATTTTGCTTATCAGCACATATATTAAAAATGTTATTAAAAATCAAATTTAAAAGGCATAGAAAAAGGATATCATCCAGCCTAGGGATTTTAACGTTGAAATGAGTCTAATTATTTGCGGAATATTCCTCCCAGGTTGGACGAATAATAATCCAAGGAGAAAATTGGAGGTGATAGAGCAGTCCGTAACCTATAAGAAAAACTCTACTATATAACACATATATAAACGTATACGCATATGTATTATATATGTAGATATATTTTAGTTTGATTGAGATTGTCGGACTGACTTCCTCATCTTGGTTGTTATTGTCACAACGTTTCGGCCGTTTTGCCCTCCGGCCTTCGTCAGGTGTTTTGTATCGAACTGGGGAACCGTTTGTTAGGAGTCTCGAACCCAACCCTTTATTATTATTACGGGGGTACCGTGTTCGGACTCCAGCTACAAAACACCTGACGAAGGCCGGAGGGCAAAACGGCCGAAACGTTGTGACAATAACAACCAAGATGAGGAAGTCAGTCCGACAATCTCAATCAATGAAAACACCTCATCTCAAAAATACAGACAATTAATATTTTAGTTTGATCGAAAAACCCATAGTGATGTCAAAAGAAGGGTTATTATCGCATGTTTCCAAGTAATAAATAAGTATAAATTCTGTACAATTGCTTAGTCTTTCTATTTTTATTTCCTAGTTGTGTAGGTTTTGAGGTATGTTTATGTTATCTTAGGGTAAAGCCATTTGATGTCTGTGTACGAAAGTAGAATTGTTTTGATTATTGATTTTTTAACCATCCTTTTACTTTGTTTGCCGATTTCTATTTATCTATTTTGAATTTCTTTCTTATTTTTTATTTTATCTCATGCGGAATAATTTTCTAGTTTTTTTTTTCTCGCTGTCGCTATTATTTGGATTGGTAATTCTACTTTCTGTTTGGGGAGATGTTTTTTTGTACTTCTATATATTTTTTATTTTTATTTGACATCGTTTTTACGTTTTTCCTTTGCGAATTTCGATTCTTAATCAGTTGATAGAATAAACAAAATGAAGAAATCTATGTTTCGAAACTTTCTCGATGAGAATTGAAAAGTTGTATTGTCTGTATTATGTAATACAACTGCGCTGATTTTGGATGTTATTTTCAGAGCGTTTTGGCCGATGTAATCTCCATCGCTTTTAGGTACTTTTGTCGAACTTAGGTATCTGTATGGAATTTTGAACGGAATCATTTATTTAATTCACAGAAGTAGCTGTCTTCGTTCCGCCAGGTATGACCATCTAGAAGTCTTCAGTAATCTGTAATTAAATTCTTAGTAGCTGCACGAATCCATGACAAAACGAATATAAGTTTTATGTAATAATTAATTCTCGGTGACAGTCTTCTTTTATACTAATGAGGTACCAAGTATCAAAGCCCAAATAACCGCTCGAGAACAAGAATTAAATGAGTGTAAATTGGACAGTAAGATAACACCGTGATGATTGATTCTGGTGGTCGTAATTAAGCAGAATATAGTCATGTAAGAAGTCTACTCAACAAGAATGTATTTACACTGCACTTGTAAACAAGCATGTTGTATTCAGCTTGAAAGCAGCCCAGTTATATTTTCTGGCATTTTCATGTTTAATCGTGTGGACGATGCTAAGAATATTACGAATTACGTAAGCTTTCCTCCAGGCTATTTGCTTAACTCCAAGAAACCATGGGCATTACCTCAGGATGTCCGAAATTAACTCCAACACAATGCCTATCAGTAATAAGGGCAATTGCACCACCCCACATAAGGAGGGTAGCGGCAACTCAAA
Source organism: Euprymna scolopes (assembly GCF_053919585.1). Taxonomy (NCBI): domain Eukaryota; kingdom Metazoa; phylum Mollusca; class Cephalopoda; order Sepiida; family Sepiolidae; genus Euprymna; species Euprymna scolopes. Next base: position 142,642,409 of record NC_136486.1, read on the forward strand.
ACGTCAAAGAGGACACCAGAAACTTACCAATCCAATAAATTTTAAAAGATGCCCCAGATACATTCATACTCAAGTCCCGAAAGCCCTTCTACAACTCAAAAATAAAAAAAGTTCGACCCAGTTGAAACATGGAAGGAGTTGTGGAGAAACAATGCTCCCAAAAGATGGAACATCATTGAAGGCCCAACTTTGCGGCTTCCAGGTTTTGCTACAAATATTAGGAAACAGTGCGTAGCCGCAAACCGGATCAGAACAAAACACTGCAGTAAACAAACACAGATAGAGGCTAATAGACTCTCAAATCTGGCCAAAGTACAAGGAAACTCGCCAGGATACAGACCACCTTCTTACACTGTCCAGTCACCCGACTTGAAGGTGGCTATACAACAGCCCATCTATCTGAAGAGAATTTCTCAGACTGGTTAAAAAATTTAGTTGTGTAGAGGTCTTACCTACACGATACTACTACATTGGCTTAAGGAACGAGAGTAAGTTAACTAAAACGTTGAAGAGCTACGAAAATGGGGGTAGTACCATTAAATTGAGAGAACTTTTGTGTTTTATTTTTCTAAATAGTCACTGTCATTTTCTCATGTAGATTTGATGCTTCGGTCATAAAAGTCTGGAGCGTACTTCGTCACTCATATCTGTTGCCACTCTTAAATCGATTAACCCATCTCCTAAGTGTGCTAACATCAACTGTATTGGCTTGGTAAACATTCACCAGGTTCCGGTGAATGTTAATAGTTCGATTTTTTCTGCGTGTAGGAATTCAATGGTGCATCTGTGCTTCTGGCGCACGTCCATGACAGCGGTTATTTTCTTAGCGTCTAACACCGTCAGAATCTGCAACAGAATCAGTCCGATTATGAATGCATAAGTTCAGTCATTATAACATTGTTATTTGCAATCCCTTTTGATTCATTCGGATTGAATAAAAATAGGAGGCATTACTTTTAGAACGTCCTTCGTATTTTATGTTTGATTTTGCATTTATTTGATTCTATGTCTCAGTGATATTATGAAGTTACTTTGTACATTTTATATTATTTTTATTAGAATCCTTTCACATGAATCCTTTGAGATTAATCCTTTGAGAATCCTTTGGGATAAATAATTTGTGTATTTATTTATTTATAAAAAACAACTATGAAGATGGGGATAACAGTCCTCAAATAAATAAAGTGTATACATTCTATTGGGTTCAAAACACATGTCTAACTTTTACATACATTGTTTTCGATTTTGTTTTATGTCTTTTTAAAAGTTGTAAGTGTGTGTCGTCAATTACTTTATTTAGTTTCAGTGTGATATTTTATGAACATTCGACACTATTTACAGCTAGCAAAGTGGGAAGTAATGTTTGTTATTCCAGATTATTATTATTGTTTTCTTTTCTGATAAAGCTTTACCCTTTACATGACAATGAGCGTAAATGATTGGACGGTTTTGTGCGTCCGAAACTCACATAAAGAACTATAATGTAACATTCAAATAAAAAACAGATTCATAAGTTTGCTGGTTTCAACCACTGATAAAACAAGGACAGGAAAATAAGTGGGTGATAATACACTAGCATTATGAAAGAGATTGTTTATACTAGCGTTGTGTGAATAACAAAGACAGCGTTCAAAGAATTGTCGGTACACTGTCATTGACAGGTGTCTTCAAAAACAAGATTCCTGGCAAAGATATTGTTGTTGGCCAATATAGTAAGACTCTCAGTAGAAAAAAGTTGAAACGATTCCAATAAAATAAAGCAAAAATATTATCAAAAAAAGTGTTGTGTCATTTCTTTTTCCAAATATAGGAAACCCTAGATCAGGAAACGGTGGATTAATCAATCCTTAGGTGATTTAACAAAGCTATCCGATATAAAAAGAATTATTAATAAGTCCATTTCCTCTTTTACGCTTTTTTTCATGCTGTATGTAAAATCCCTTGCAGTCTCTTTTGGTCACTTTTTAGATTGATCAGCGAAGCGGAAAATTTCTTTTGTCCTCTCCGCCATCAAACACGTTTTTGCGTACATCTTTAAGTCATCCATAAATAATAAATGGTTTACCCGATATCCCTTGCTTCCCTATTCATAACGCGCACTTACCTTTCATAATATGAACACCAAGGGTACCGTACTCAAAACAACCAACAATGGCAACAAGCTGTCCACTTGTAAAATTCCTCCATTTTTACATGCTGAAAAAAAAATCCCTTGCACTTGGTCACTTTTTTGATTAATCAGCGAAACCAAAAAATTCCTTCGTTCTCTGTGTCATCAAACTTAGTTAACTCGGGTTTTTATATCCTTGCGTATTAGAAAAATTTCTCGTGTGTTGTATATTCTTAGTATCGTCAAGACCATGGCACAACGGATAAAAGTGCTAAGTTATAATTAGTTCTTAGTTATAGTATTCTAGAAAGTTGAATGTTCAATCAAGAATACAATTATGAATTACTTAAGCCTTCTCTCCGGTTATTACATTAAGGAACGAAAGTAAGTTAAACTCGTGGATTGAAAAATGGGTTTACTTTTTTACACTACTACTATTATGTTGACTAGAAATGTCGTGTGGGATTTTAAATTTTTATTTCAAATGATGTATTTTCAAATATGTGTTCGTTATAATGCCTTTACCTCATATATCATTTTAAAGAGCTTTATTCGCTCTATCTAATCGTCGTAATTACACCCGTTTTAAAAACAATGATGTTTTCTTTTCATACAAGATGGAAAAAAAAAGCAAATTCGCACAATTTTTTATTTCAATTCAAGCTAGGCCGACAAACTGCTAAAACAGCTCGCGATATCAACAAAGCGTTTGGCCCAGGAACCACTACTGAACTCACAGCACAACTGTGGTTTAAGAAATTTCATGGTGGCGGCGAAAGTTTTGAAGATGATGAGCGTAGTGATCGACCATCGGATGTTGACAACGATCAATTAAAAGCCTTCGTCGAAACCAATCCGCGAACAACTGTTCGGGGACTTGCTTCTGAATTAGACGTAAGGTATACGATAATTTCCAACCACTTGAGAAATATTGGGAAAAACTTGATAATTGGTGTCTTACGAATTGAACGACAACAAACGTCGTTGTGAAGTGTCATCTTCCTTACTTTATGCAACAAGAACGATCTGTTTCTCGACAAAAATGTAACTTGCGATGTAAAGTAGGTTCTTTACAACAACCTGCAATGCTCAGCTCAGTGGTTGAACGCTGACAAATCTTCCTGATACTTCCCGAAGCCAGAGTTGTACCAAAAGAACGCCATGCTGACTGTGTGGTAGTCTAGGACTGGTCTCATCCATTACACTTTTTGGAATGAAGGCGAAACTATGACGGCGAAGAAGTACTGTCAACAAATCGATGAAATGCATCAGAAACTTCGACAACAACACCCAGCATTAGTTAACAGAAAAGGCCTAATTCTCCTTCCAAAAATGCCCAGCTGCACGTGTGCTAAACATACCCTGTAGAAGTTGGACGAATTGGACTGCAAAACTGTGTCTCATCCGTCATACTCTTCAGACTTCTTACCTACTTTTTCAAGCATCTCGACAATTTTCTGCATGAAACATGTTTCAAACAATAAGCAATATCCAAAACGCCTTCAGCGACTTCATCGCCATCAAAACGTAAACTTTTATGTTACGGGCATAAATACTCTTGTTTTGTTCATTCTGATGCTTATTTTGATCAATAAAGTTTTGTTTGAACTGAGATACGTTCATCTTAATTTAAAAGTTAAAAACCTTTCATGTCTTTTGTCAACCTGATACTTCCACTACTACATATAATAATAATGATAATTGATACCGCCAGAAATCCTATGACATGAACCTCTCTCGTAAAATCGTACACGCAGATGTAGTAACACACGCTTCGGTTGATACTGCACAAAATGGTCGAGGGAATCAAATGCACCAACCATTCCTAGAGTAACAAGAGTACTATAATCTTGGGAAGGCTCTTCGCCACTCACATTTGAGAGAAAGACAAATTAATGCTAAATAGCTGTTTCGACGCAAGCAATCCAAAAAGAGAATCTATGAGTAGAAATATTTCCGGCATCTGGGAACCTCCATAGCGAGAAGATGGAGTTTCGGTGATTGTCGGGTTTGACTAAGGTATTTACGTTGAGAGTGAGTTAGTACAGGTATTTAGTCGGAGCAAATTTTGTTGAAGTACTTGTAAATCAAGCAAATGCATGCAACATTGAATTGACGTGAGCAGGGGCTTCTAGTATTAAAACGTTGGAGCTGGAGCTTGGTAGACAGTGTGGGTCCTATTAGATTAGAGGATCTTTTTATCCTGTTTAAGAGGGTAAAACTAGTAGTTGTTTGCGTTAACTCAAATGTGGTAACAATATACTATGGGTGAGCGAATGGTAGGTTGTAGAGATACGGGATACTGATAGATTTGATAAGTAGTTAATAATTCTATTTACTCCATAGACTTATAATAAAATTCGAACAGTAGACAAATGTATTAATGATAGTCGATTAATATTTGACAGAAATAATGTCAGTCGTATATAAACAATAAATTACATTAATGTCTAGTTTTCTTTCTTTGTGCTTTATTTTGTTTTGCTGTGTTGTTGTTATTTTATTTTATTTGTAGTCGCGTGTTTGTGCCATTTGTATTTATCAATGTCAAAAATGTTGCTTAGGAATGATTAGTGGAACGCCCGCCGTAATTCAGTATTACATTCAACAATATATGTTATTCCATCTTCTACTTCACGTTAAAAAGAACCTATGCGACACATTTCCACTTCGTAATATAAAGATTGCTATGTTTTTTCTAATGATAACACTAAACAAGTGTGTCGCATGTGATTTCGTGGTTGTTAATCCCAATTGATTATTATTAAAGTTAGAAGTACAAAGTTATTCAGAATTATTTATTGTTCATTTGTAGTTCTCTCACAAGTCATTATCAGTATTCTGTAACTGGCAACAACAGCTAGTATTCCCTGGAGTTCGGGTTTTCAATACTATTACACCTTTCTTTACGCTGTGACGACAGCTGGTTACTATTGATTTCTCACGTATTACAGTCGTAGAGTTTCTTTGCAATTAGAGTGATAATAAGACTTCTCAGGATTCCAGCATTCTTTGTGCTATTCCAGTCAATGTATGATTATTTTCATCACTTTTGACCGTTCACGATCATTTTATGTTGTTAATGGATGCCGCAGACACATTTTAAGAAGGAGGGGGTCGGTTGTTTTCTTTTACGGTATGTCAACCCTTTTCGAGTTATTAAATGTTGTGTCAAGTAGTTTTGGAAAAAAAGTATTTATGCTTCAATTCTTCATATCTTCAAATATTTCTTAAAAATTTTTTTTTGTTATATTTGAGTGTATTGTTAGAAATTTCTTTGAATTTCTAACACTGAAAAAAAAATTGTCAGAACAAACTGGTGTCTTTTTTGTAAGTTTAATTAAAACCTAACAAGTTATTGCAATTTAAAAAAAATACTTCAAATATATTTTCAATTACAATGAAGGTAAATAGTCTTCAATTAGGTTATTTCAAAAACGTTTGTTCTGGAGAGTTTTCTTTTTTGTTAAAGAAAGTTCAGTAGTTTCGTTTTTGCGAGTAAAATAGTTTCATTCCTTCCAGCGAATTGTTTCTGCTCTTCTGGAGAAGGTTCACTTTTTCTTAGTCTTTTATTGAGAGCTTCTGCTCAACAGTTAATTTGCATAAATGGCTTTATGCAAATTGTCTTAAAGTCCGTGTCAAGATTATTTCTAACAGTATGTGTGTATGTGTGTGCAGAGGAAAATTGTTGTATTTCTTTTGACTTTGCAGGACATGATCGACTTTTTTAAAGAAAAAGGAAAAAAAACAATAACATTATTGTTTGGTGCATTTTAAATCAGACACCCAATGACTTCAGATAATCTGAAAGCCCTAATTTGGAGAGATGGGGAAGTCTTATTGATAAATTTTCAATTCCTTTATTAATTATTATTTTTTTATTCGCTTTGAGTTCTTTAACATATCTCTCAGATTTTCAGAATACTCCTTCGATAACCGTTACGAATCATTGTTGTGTTATTGTAAGAGCAGTTTACCATTGATTTGTCTTTTTCTACAATGTGAGTGGCGATGACCTTCCCAAGATTCTAGTACTCTCTTCATCCTTCCAATGGTTGGTGCTTTCTACTGCCTTGACCATTTTGTGCAGTACCAACCGAAGCGTGTTTTACTACATATGCAAGTACGATTTTAGGAGAAGGGATCACTTCATCGGATTTCTAGCGGCATCAATTATGGTTATTATTAGTAGTCGTTGTAGTAGTAGTATCAAAAAGCAACTTAAGTTATAGATTTTACATTATTACTGTTTTCGAGTTATTTTATTGAAAATTTTATTAGCCAATGTGTATTTTCCAGATATTTATCAAACCCCTTATTAATTAAACCATGTGAATAAAATGAGACGATCAAGAGGTTTTTGATTTTATCCGATAACTTATATTAACGATGCTTTTTCGTGTTGCTAGACCGTTAATATCTCGGAAACATACATGGGTCATTTGAGCCAATAGTAAAAGTTTGATTGTCGATTTAAGTAATAAGTAATCAGCTTCGCAACCACTGATATTAGTTTCTATGGTGTTTGTTTGGTATGACCCGGGAAGTAATTTATATTGCCACATTTTATTTTAATATACTTATGTTTCTTTATGAGGTAAATTAATATTAACTATTCCAGAAATAATGGAATTATTCAGCCAGTATATATATATAGTTACATCTTACATCTAACATGCTATTAGGTAGCAGTTTGTGGCAATTACTTCTGTAATATATTTTTTCTTTTATACTTTTTTGTTACTGTTATACCGGCCATTCTATGCATAAGCGAAATTACACCGGTTCTCACTATATATATATATATATATATATATATATATATATATATATATATATATATATATATATAGTGCCAATAATGTTTACACCTGTGAGAAGGAGAGACAGTAGTACTCCACTGCCTAGTTGAGTGCTAGTCAGTTATACCCGTATTCCTACCTTGGTACCTGTGATGTCAATACACTTCGTTTGTTAAACCAACCTCGATTTGATTTTCTTCTTTTACTATTGTGTTTGTCTTGTTTATTATCTGACTGGTAACAGCAATATTTATGAGAGTTCTGTCTTCCTAGTTTATTTTACATAGTTGTATGCTTAGATCCATAATTATCAGTCTTCCACGTGTTGCATTTTCAAGTTACTGGTTGAAACCATTGCTTACTTTACTATTAAGCAAAGAGCTCTGTGTGGTTCGTACAACTTCACAAATCTCATCATTCGGTTTGTTATTTTCAAATATTGATAGAAGCATATACATGTGCTTTTATAGGATAATTCGTTGAATTAATCTGAATCCGCCATTAGTTCTGGGTTGCGCAAAGTACATCAACGTCCGTTTCCGGATGGTGCATTTAGGACCAGGTCAATAGATCGCGTGTCCAATTTAAGATATTAAAGCGCTATCGGACAATGGTCAGAAATAAATTATTGATTATATAAATCCGTTTCTGTGAATTCAGCTCAGTTTTCATAACAAAATCCAAATGCTTATTATATTGATTACTTTCTTTCTCTTTCATCTGATTATGATATTTACATTAGTTTTTTACGTTTTAGCTCCTTTATTTTAGTGTAGACATTTCTTTCTATTATTATTATTATTATTATTATTATTATTTCACTCACTGAGAGTTCTCACACACATCATCATATGAGATTGCTCACAGACAATATCCAGTGCTATCTTTTAGTATGGATGACAAGAAGTTTTCCGAGATTACCAGTTCCTTTTACGTCTTTCGATAATCTTTGCAAATCCATCTGTAATCTTTTCACCTATCCAGTGGAGGTCTAGTTAGTGCTTTCATTCCTCGATATTTCCTTCGACTATTTGTTGTGCTGCCAGCTAATATTGGCACTCTTTGCCAGCCGATATTATTTTTTTTTTTTTTGCTGTCACATTTTGTGTTGCTGATTTTATGCTGGTAGTTAGATCATAACAAATGACTATAGGCTACAAGCATTTCCTTTTAGTCCTCCAGCACTTTCCGCAAGAATTTGGCAGTTTTTGGCAAAGCAGGGTTTTTTTAAGTATTTTTACATTACAATGGCTCCCAATTTTCTCATTCCGCTTGTTAAATCTTTTTGTCACACTCATTCGGGTTTCCATCACAACAAGTTCAACTTCCACAATCTCTTTATATTTCTTTTCAAGTTTTAGTACTTTTCGATCTTTATCCTTTTCTTTTTCCTCCACATTCACATCAGCTGTCACTACTACATCAATGATTTTTACGGCTATAACAACAGCATATTCTTTTCGTTGTTTTCACTCTCGAGTATATATTCGACACAGTTCGACACAATTAATAAACCGAGAACCACATCACTCTACATAAAAAACATATAAGATATAAATGGATATGAACCTGAGAATCAAAACAAGGAAAAGATTATGCTGCTGTCATATTCCTAATGATTATTGCCTTGTGTTCCATTTTTTTTTCAAACAAGATCAAATCTGGTCTCCTTGCTTCAATCCATTGGATATTCATATCCCACGATAATTTCATATTATCACTCTCAACCACCCCTTCTGGATCATGTGTGTACAATTTTTCTGCATTTCAATCTTTTTCTCTTGAGCGTTTCTCCCAACAGTTTCATGCCATCTCTTGCATTTCTTTTTAGCTAACTTTTCGCAACTACTAATGACATGTTGTACATTTTCACCTCTCTGCCTACACAGATCACATAGGAGACTTTTAGCTTTTTTATCAATGTAATACTTCATATAAATTAGTCTGAAACGCTTGTTACTGTGCAGCACATATCAAGGTTTCTGTCTAAACTCTTAAGTCACACACCGATAACCATCGCCAGGTTTTTCCTCGTTCATCGCCTCCGGTAGAACTCTACTGAAGCGATCATACATTCCGTTCCAACCCAACGGTTTCCCATTCTTTGCTCATTTATTGCCCCAAACCTCCTGCTCCCTACCAGCTCTTGCAACCTCAAACTTTGACACACTCTATATGAGATTTTTCTTACAGTTAAAGATGTAAACGTTTGATTATTTTTTCTTTGCTCGTATCGTTCTACACCTGTTAGTCTTCTTCCTCCCTCTGTTCCCCTCACATATATCCTATCAACAGCGCTCTCCGGGTAAAGAGTTGCATTTATTATCATCGTTTTCCTTATCTTCCCTCTCTCCATTAAATAATACTAAACCCACGTCAAACCATATGTGTACTCTCGATATTTTGTTTTCCCATTCAATCCATCATCCAGAAACCAACCGCAGTTTTCTCTTGTATTCTTTCCAAGCTTTTGTCAGTTTCTTTTTATCTACTTTCACAATTTCTAAGTATGTGTATCCTTTTTCTCCTACCTTTCTATCATTTTCCCACTCAAAATCTCTAACCTCTTCCATTTTCAATTTCAGGGCACCATACCTCTTCATGCCAAACTATACACCTATGTCATTACTGAACACTCCTATTTGAACACTCATGTTTGAACTAAACTGGTTTTCGTGATTTGCATACTTTAAGTCCTCCATAAATAATAAATGGTTTACCCGATATTCCTTACTTCTACACTCATAACATGCACTTACATTTCGTAATACGAATAACAAGAGTACCATACTCAAAACAGCAAAACAAAATGGAGACAATCTGAAAACTCTTCCCTTTACACGAATCTCTTCAAGATCCATTTCGCCCAACGTAAACAACATCTTCCATTGTTTCATACTTTTTTCCAAGAAATGTCAGACATTTGGCGTTATTCCAAATATTTTCATACATTCTTTAGTTCAGCTATGTGTAACTATGACATGCATAGATTTACGGATCCTCTGCAAAAATCCTGAAGTATTGTCATATGAATTAACAACAGGTCCTTGATCCCTCTAATTCCTCGTCTACATCCTTTTTCCTCTGGTAATACCTCTTGCTGTTCCAGATATTGGTAAATCTCATCTGCCAAAATTCTTGTCAGCAGTTTTCACGAGGGTAGATAGTTATCTATCGCAATATCCTTTGATGTATCCTTCTGGCAAAGCACTGTTTTCCTACACGTGCTCTATTCAGGAATTACATCAACATTCCGTCAATTTGATATCCTTCCATGTAATTTCGAAAGTTTTGTAAACAATATCTTGTATACAACTTAGGTGTTTGCTCGCTTTCACCTTGTACATTTTTATCACATTTTGGGGATGTTTTAACTTATTTTGAATGTCATTCTTAACATTTTCCAACAATAATAGAATTTTTTTTTAATCTCCAAATAACACTCCAAAACTTTCTGCACTCTTCTTACTTTGGTACTTCATTTACATAATTTGACTTTTTGGCTTAGATTAAACAACCTATTCTCTCTGAACTGTTCACTCCTCTTTTTTATATCTCTTCACTTTTGCACTTTTCGCTAGCATTTTTGGTATGATTTCCTCTAGGAGAGTTTTATTTCTCTTTCTTTTTACTCTGTACTTTTTATTCGATTGTTTCAATTTCTCTGTCTTTCTCGCGCCCAATTTTCCTTTAAACCCTCTTTCATGCAAGTTCATATCCTTTCTTAATATTTTTAATGGCATCTTCTATTCGTATTTTCCACCTCGATTCATTTCCATTTTGGCGTCCATCTCTTTTCAATCCAAACTATTATTATTATTATTATTATTATTATTATTATTAATACTAATAATAATAATAATAATAATAATAATAATAATAATAATAATAATAATAATAATAATAATTCACTAGAAGTATTCACACAAGCCATCATCAAAGATTGTTCTTTGAGAACAACTTGTGGTGTTCCTTGGAGTTTAAATGACAACAAGTCTCTCCAGATTTCCAGTACTCTCCACTTCTTTCGATAATCTTTGCAAAATATTTTGAGTTATCGCAACAGCCGCTAACCATTGATTTCTCATTGGCAGCGACCATTGGTCTTCACTGTAATTTGGGTGGCAATAAGCTGTCCCAAGGTCCCAGTCTTCTTTGCACATCTCCAGCGGAGGGTTTTTTTTACAAGCTAGTCACTACTTATCAAGGCCCGGAAGCCACTCGGGGATAAGGGTTATTGTGTGTACAGTACGTTAGTGTTGAAGATCTGATAAAGTGTCTTACTTAAGGAGGTGGTCCATCAGGAATTTGTTTACATTGGACTTGAAGACATTGAAGTTGTAGTCAGGTGGAAAACAGGCAAACGGAACAGAGTTCCAGAGGCGTGCACTTCTAAGAAAGAAGCTTTGTTCATAGAATCTACGTTTTGATTTTGGCACAGATAAAGAGTGGGGGAAATTTTTGATAGTGGTTTCAGCTAGACGGGTGTTTATCGTGAAAGATTGGCGAGAGGGGACCAGAGATTGGAGTTCAGACGAGTATCTGCCATATTAGTAACGATAAAACAAAGACAGGCTCGCAACGTCTCTCCTGTGGGAGAGAGGTTGCAGGGAAGAGAAAAGGGAATCCCCCACTAAACCACGAAGTCTATTTTGTACTCTGGATTTTTTTCTTTTCCCAATCAGTTGAAAATCATCATACACAATCAACTATAACCAAGCAATTTCTATAGTTACATACCTAGAAAATGGAGCTATTGAACCTGACATAGTGATATGGCACGAACAAAAAGAAGTAACCATAGTAGAAAGTATCCCCAATGATGCGTGGCTAAACAAAGTATAAAGGGAAATGGTAACAAAATACTAAGATCTAATGTACGACATTTAAAGAAATGGGAATCTTAGGAAGATCTCTAATTATATTAGTAATTATATTAGTAATTATAGGAGCAACTTGAGAGAGGTTGCAGGGAAGAGAAAAGGGCATCACCCACTAGGCCACGAAGCCTATTTTGTACTCTGTCAAGGCAGGATAGGCTGTTTTTAGCAGCTCCTGCCCAGATGTGGCAGCAGTACTCCATCCTTGGACGTACCTGGCTTTTATACAGATAGAGAATTGCATCAGGGCTGAGATATCTTCTGGAGAGGTAGAAGAGTCCTACCATTTTTCTACTGACTATTTCTCTATTTAATATGGATTCCAGCAGCTTACTCAGGTTTGGCTAGTGCTTTCTCTTCTCGGTCTTCCCCTCCTTCTTGACCATTTATTATTATTATTATTATTATTATTATTATTATTATTATTATTATTATTATTATTAGGAAGATGGCGACCGATCAGTGGTCAACGATATGAACTGACCACCGAGATGTGCTGGTTCAATGTACGGAAACATTTTCACTTGCAATATTGGCAAACATCACGTGGTTCTTTCTGTAAATACTCGATGTCTTTCTAGAAAATAATTCTAAGTAGAAATATATCTGAAAACTAATGTCAACAATAGAATCATCTGATTTGTGCGAAATGAATTATTGTTTTACTCACTAAGAATTTCCACATAAATCATTATCATTGGCAATTACCAGTGATGTTCCGACGGAGTCCGAGTGGTATTTCTCTGGAGCCTGAATGACATTATTATTATTATTATTATTATTATTATTATTATTATTATTATTATTATTCACTAGGAATTTTCACACGTGTCATAACCAGCGATCTTTCATTGGCGACAACACATGGTGTTTCATGGAATCTGAATGACAAAAAATCGCTCTAGATTTCAGTATTATCCACTTCTTTCGATAATCGTCGTAAATTGCTTGGGCTTCTCGCAAAAGGCATTACCATTGATTACCATTGATTTCTCGATGATCATGGCCGCTAGTTTTCTCTGGAATGTTAGTGGCAACAAACTTTAAAGCCATGGACAAGTTCACTTACTTGGTCAGTACACTCCTATAACCAGTACACATAGACGATTCAGTCGACTGCAGAATAGCCAGGTCTAGCGTTGCCTTTGGATGTCTTCGGCTCACTATGTGAGAGCGTAGAGGAATTAGACTGCAGCTCAAACTTCAAGTTTAAAGTGCTGTGATTCTTACCATCCTTATGTACGCTTGTGAAATTTGAACTGTAAATGCCAGACATGCCAATAAACTGAGTCGTTTCGACAAACCTGCCTTGCTAGAGTGTTGAAAATCAAGTGGCAAGACAGGACACAATATATAGAGGTTTTAGACGGTACAACATCCCGTCAGTATACACCGTATTGCAGCATTGGCGGGTTTGTTGGACAGGCTGTATATGTCGCGTGTCATATTCAAAATTCCAAGATAGTTTCTATATGGTGAGCTGTCTGAAGAAAAAGAAGACGGAAGCGGAAATTGTTTGATGACAGTCTGAAGGGCTTCCTGAAACAATTCCGTTCTTATTCGAACTCGTTGGAAAAAAACTAACCCAAGACAGATGTACTTGGAGTACCACAATCCATAAAGGGGCTACAATTACTAAATCTGCGCGCACTGCAGAAAGCGAAAAAAAATATATCATTAGAAAGAGGCAGCAACTTTCCCTTCAAGAATAATTACAGCACCACATAAGACAACCATTATTTACAAATGAGTAATATACTATATATGTTTATATATATATATATATATATATATATATATATATATATATATATATAAAACACTGAAACATTATAGAAAAGATTCAAATAAGATCACAATTATAGCACTACGCAATGTATTAGCGAAATGAGAGAAAACAAATCACTCCGGAATGATAGATTAATATCAATAAACTTCATCATGTATATGAATATATATTTCAAACAATCTAATTCTATATTCACATTGAATAGATCCAGAGGACGAAGAAACCACATTTGTATCCTATTAGAATCGAATATTCTTAAAGTAACCAGTCAATGGGAAAAATATTTCGTATTGCCTACTCAATTTCTTTCCAATTTTGTCTGAACTTTTCAATCTTTGACTACGGTTAACCTCTCAAGTGCAAACAATTATTACGTGGCTAGAAATAGAAATAACAGACAAGCGAGACAGATATACGAGAGAAGCCATGAATTCTGCTTCTCGCTTATAATGCGTCACAAGTGATAAAAGTGTAGGCGCCATTAGAGGTTCATCGATTCAGTTTTTTCTGCATAAAAAATTCTGACGCAGCTTCATGACTGAGATTGTTTACTTAGAGTCTCACACCGACAATACATGCAACGGAGGAATAACACTTTCAGATTATGAATGCATAAGGTCAGTCATCATAACAATGTAACTTGCAATCTAATCTGATTTATTCAGACAGAATAAAAATCGGGGGCATTATTTTACAAACGACAATCGTATCTTGTTTAATTTTTTTTTATACAAAGATGTAAAAAATACACATTATTGTACTATTCTCGAATCAAAATAACTGTTCAGATAGAAATCTTATCCAACCAACCTTAAGACGGCTAGATGCTTCTGTCCTAGAAAATAAGACGCATGCTATTTTTTTTTCGTACAATAAGTTCTTTTTTAATGACATATTATTGATATTGCCTAAAATGACATTGATATTTTAATGCAACATTAGTAATATCGCCTAAAAGAGGATATTTATATTACATTACAATATATAAATATTGCCTAAAAAAGAAATTGATATTTTACTGCAATATTATAGACTAGCTGACTCGCCCGACCACGCGTTGCTATGGTTGAATCTGGTTGACGCAAGTATTCAATTGATTTGTATCGCACAGATACACGCACACACACGCACACAGACTCTCGCACACACACGCACGCACAAACACATACGCACACGCACGACCAGACACACACTCACACACATGGGCACACACACAAAACACACACAAGCACACACAAAAAGCACAAACAAGCACACACACACACGTGTACAAACACACACTGACGTACATCCACACATACACACACGCACAGACATACACGCAAAAACACACGGACGCACACACGCACACACGCACACACGCACACACACGCACGCACGCGCTCACACGATACAAATAATCAGGTGTAGATAGTTTAAAGGGTTCAAAATCACACATAAAATCATTTGGAAGAAGATAAACCGTCAATTTCTGGTTATGATTAAATGTTAGAGTCAAGCAATATAGTTCATTGTGTAAGGTATCGGCTATATTATTCGCTGAGTCCGTATTATTTTTGTATTTAGTATATAAAGAAAAAATCTTTCAGTCAATCGTACTTCAAAAAAAGAAAGATTTATCTAGCTTTAAAACAGATAAATTAGGGCTTATCAGCATGAGCCGATGTGTCGAACAACAGTATTTAATAACAATATGTACGAGCTATGTAAACCCGAAAGATTTAGCACAGTAGCGTAACTGTAAAAGAACAATTATTTAGCGTATAAAAAAAGAATTTTAGTCAATCTTTCTTTTAAAAAAAAAGAAAGATTTATGTAGCTTTAAAAAATATAAAATATTGGCTTATAAGCATGTGCCAATGTGTCAAAAAGCAGTATTTAATGACAATATGTACGATCTACATAAACACAAAAGATTTAGCATAACTGTATGAGAACAATTAACGTCTACAGTATATGTAATGTAAAAAAAAAATTAATTCTTGGCTTATGAACATGACTCGATGTGTAACACTTATTATGTTTGTATTTAGTTTATGTTATTAAAAACGATTGCCTTTTGTAGAGAGTGACACCATATTTCGAACATTTCGGGAACATTCGTTTGTATAATAAGATTTAGATTCTGGAACATACGAATAGTTAGCTTTCAGCTATGAAATTTGACGTAATGTGAAAAGGGAGAATTTATTATTTTAGAATCGGGAAATGGAAAGATTATGGTATGTCTATGACTATATGATCTAGTTAATAAAGGTCAAATCCCATATTGGTCGAAAATGCGGAAATCCCTCGGTGATGAGTGGGGGCGGTAGAAGGACTTATTATTTAGAGTGAAAAATAGGAACTACTTCCTCCAAAGATGCTTGCGATTGTTATGATGTTGCTTCTAGGAAAATGTAGGATTTGATTATAACGACTAAATGTGTCTAAAAAGGTGTCCTAAAGTTATATAAGAAAGTAACTAATAGTCTGGATATGTCTAAACTATAAAAGTGGCATCTTTTGTTGCAAACCTACGGTACTTTGGTCCAGAGAGGAATTTCTGCAATCAAAATATTCTATAGGAGATATTGCCTAAAAGAAGATATTGATATTTTAATACAATATCATGGGCATTGCCTAACAAAGGATATTGAGGTTTTAATGAAGTATTATGGATATTGCCTAATAGAAGATATCGATATTTCAATGCAATATCATGAATATTGCTTTAAAAAAGATATTGATATTTAAATGTAATATTATAGATATTGTGTAGAAAAATTTATTGATATTTTATGCAACTATATGGATATTGCCTAAAAATGTATTGATATTTTAATGCAGTGTTATGGATATTGCCTAAAAATGTATTGATATTTTAATGCAGTGTTATGGATATTGCCTAAAAGAGGGTATTGATATTTTAAGTCAATATTATGGATATTGCCTAAAAGATGATATTGATATTTTAATGAAATATTATGTATATGCCTAAAAGAGGATATTGATATTTTAATGAAATATTATGGATATTACATAACAGAGGATATTGATATTTTAATGCAATATTATGGATATTACATAAAAGAGGATATTGATATTGTAATGAAATATTATGGATATTGCCTAAAAGAGGATATTGATATTTTAATGCAATATTATGGATATTGCCTAAAAGAGGATATTGATATTTTAATCCAATATTATGGATATTGCATAAAAGAGGATATTGATATTTTAATGCAATATGGATATTGCATAGAAGAAGGTATTGATATTTTATGCAACTTCATGGATATTTCCTAAAAGAAGGTACTGATAGTTTAATTCTACGGACAATGAAATAAAACCTTTTTTGTATAGTATTTGAAACATTTAGCTATATAATTATCTCTTTGTATATAATGTTAGGTATGTTTATATTGTGTATGTTAATATATACGGGAGTCATTTTCAACTTAAGTGATTTTTATAAATTTTGGAACATAAGTAGGTTTAAGGGTCGGTAATGTGTGCTATTTATTTAGTTCATTTTAATTCAATTTTATCTAAAGAGGAAACTATGAAGTGGAAGTGCTCTAAGCTCTAATATTTTTGAAATTTTGATTATTAGTATAAGGCAACCGTTAATGTTTCCAAAATTTTAGTTCCTTTGTAATATTTAAAAGTTTTTTTACAGGGTATAATCTAAATATTTCATATTCATATTAAATTTGATTCATAGTTACATTTAATAAATACTAGAAGAACTCATAGTAATTCTACGGAATGAGAAATATATTTAATTAACAAATATGCTTTAATAACGTTGGTATATTCTGGATACCGTCAAAAATAGTTATTTTTAAACAAAAGAGATTAACATTCAGAAAATATGAGTTTATTAACATTTCTATTTTTTTTTTAATTATTACAATTTCACCCCAAACAAGGCACATTGCCACTTTGGTGTAGGGGGCTACTATCAGGGGAAACATCTACTGGGGTACTATGTAGGGATTAGGGCAGCGAGATGTTGGTTCAGGTCAGTTGGGTTAGGGGAAGCCGAACAGGAGGTTATGCAGAATATCACACATGCATCACAAGTAGACCATCAGCTGACCCTCCATCAACTAGGACTGTGGCCTCATAGGAAGGTCAACCCAATCTAATTGCTCAGGCATATGTGGTACTCAAGCATTCTCAAGTGCCCAGCTTTAGGGGTGGGGTGTGTCGGGAGTGGGGAAACGGCGTTCATTGCCCTAGACAAGAAACAAGATCTACCACTGGGTGTTTCTGTCGAATCACTGTGATAGTATCTCTGCGCCTGACTAATAGGCAAAGAAGGAGTATGGAAGCCGGGCGATAGGCAGGACCTATCTACTCCTTAATGGAAACAGTTTCAATGTGTTGTAAATATAGAACTGTACCAACTGAGATTAATTAATAAGTGCAAATAATTACTCACATAGTAATATTGTGCTACATAGTTCAATTCAATAAATTAAATCAGGTTGTAAGAGACAATTTTTAATTTACTCCTTCAATTCAGCATCTCCTGGTACTCAATGGTCTTCTCTTTTTTTTTTTTTTTTTGCTTTGTTCTTTTCGTAACATTTCTTCCTTCTGTGAAGAATTGATGCACGTAAAAATTACTACTACTTTCTAATAAAGTTACAACAAATAATCATACGTTATTATAATGATATTCGAAAACAATGGAAGTAACTTTCATATTCTTGTCCTGGTTTTCCAGGTTGACCTTTATAAAGCAACATTTCGGGAATTTGGCTTTTTAAAGTAGTTTGGCATTAAAAAATTCTATTTAACCTTTTTCAAAACGTAACGTGCATATTAACTAGGGAAAGAACAAGCAAATATGATATAGCATCCCTGCATACAAATTATTCTTTAAACTATTTCAATTTAAATCTTAATTTGTAAATATTTTTTTAATGTAAAATACTTTTATTAAATTGGAATAAGCATTCTAAACATAAGATTTAGTTGTGTCATATTTTATTATGCAATCCGTATGTCTATAAAAGTGAAAATGTGTGTGAGGACAATCCTCAACCTATATACTCCACGAATTTTGGACTTGAAAGGTATTCAGACACAGAAAAATTTTAATTGGGTATTCAAGGGCTAATAATGGGTCAAAATTGAAAATTTGTTATTGGGCGTCATCGGATTTTTATGTGCTTATCAACTGTTTCACGACAGTGCATGCGTAAATCGGTCACACAGCAGCTTTCTTATGTAAAGAATAAGCAAGTTTTGAAGGCAAGATAAGGTACTCTTCTACCTAGCTAGGCAAGTTTTTAGTGTTTTTACTTAATGTAAAATGTTTATTCGGTTCTAAAAACAAGCAATGTCAACTGGTACGCGAGCATAAGAAAAGCCTCGTGTAAAAAATACATTACGGCCATTTTTCTTGTGCCAGTGTAATCGGTTGACATTGCTTGTTTTTCGAGCCGAAAAACATTTTACATTAAGTAAAAACACTAAAAACTTATCCAGACATGTAGAAGAGTATCTTACCTTGCCGTTGGTAACATTTATTTGTTACTTTTTCTAATAGATTTGGTTTGTAAAAGAAACCCACATTCTGATAATTCTTGAAAAAAAAGGGGCACAGTTGAAAATGAATTCAATCGATTTCATTTTTTAATATATTTCTCAGAAAACATTCTTGTTTGGCATAATGAATTGGGAACAGGACAGTGATTAAGTGTTTAACGACACGGACTGACGACCTGTTCGTTTCAGAAACATTAATTTCACTTTGGATGTCGTTCTTCCCGGAAGTACCCAAGGATTTTCTAGAAAGAATTTTGGCTACAAAAATTCGGGGAAAGCAATGTCACCAATAGAATCTTCAGAGTCATACGATGTTTCATTTTCTGTAAATATAGCTGGTGATGACGTCATGGATTTACTTTATTAAAGCATATGTACATTTATCACATGCCGTAGATTATAAATTTAATGTATTTTGCAATTTTATTAATTTTGAACACTAACAACTGTATTTCTCCTTTGCTTTTCGTCTAAGAGCAATGTCTAGTATATGTTCTGATACCACACCTCATCTTTTCTATTATCATTCAGTGAAGGAGAAATCATTCTAAACCGAGTGTTTTTTTTTTTGTTTTTTTTAGTTTTTTTTGGGGGGGGGCTTTTTGTTCTAATCCACATTTCTCCTGAATTTTTTGGAAGGGGGCTGAATTTTCTCTACTTTGTGCATAAATATGCCTTTTTTAGGATGGGGACAAGTAAATAGGAACTATTTTTTATATAAAATGGAATGATAGTTTTAGTTGAAATACGTGTTCTGCTGATGCATCTCTGTTCAAGCAGAAAGACACAGATAAATTAGGACTGAGATGACATGCATTAAAAGACATGTTAGCTTTATTAAGGAAAACATATTTTCTTAATAAATGTCTTTAGCAACGATGCGTGCCTTTTATGCTGAGTGATTTATGAAAAGGAATTTGGATGAGAAATGAATATATATAATGAGAATGTGTCTGTTTCAATTATTGTTGGGTGCACAACAAAATTGCACTCATTGAAGCAATATGAAGTGCTGTTTGGGACATGTATTAACGGTGAGAGATCAGATCGTGATTTCTAAGCATATTAGGACGAGGTAGAGCATTGCTCGTCTTCCTGTGCTTGTTCTTTCGCGAACAAAACAGGTTTCCATTTTATATCCTTCGCAAATATAATAAGAAGCAACGATTATCAGGAAAATTAGTCCAAAAATACATCAACTAATAAACTTTAAGTTGAACTGTATCCGTCTTCATTCCATATGTGAAAAGCGTACATACCGCAATGCTAGTTCTAACACAGACGAAGCTTATTATATGTATTTCTCTCATTAAGAAACAGCGTTTTCTCTATACAAATTTAAAGTTTGTGTAGACATATCTTTAGCATTTTAATAACGGCAAAAGTGTTTGCAAATAAGTGAAGAGACCAGAGTTTAATCATATGTTGAGTCATACTAAAGACAAAAATGATGGCGCTTGATACTTTCTTGGTAAATATTCAGAATTATAAAGTGATGATTAGAGGTGGGACAACAGCATATTCTTTTCGTTGTTTTGACTCTCGAGTGTATATCCGTTGATATCGTATATGCTTTTATACAGAGTGACGTTGATCTTGGTTGATTAACTGTGTCTAACTGTGTCGGATATATACTCGAGAGTAAAAACAATGAAAAGAATATGTTGTTCTCATAGACCTAGTAATGATCAAGGGGAAGTAAAGCAACCAAGAGAAAGATTGACGAAATCCTCTACATCTTGATATATGATGCAACATCAAAAAAGGCCGATAGCCATTAGTCGCGTGCTCTCGAGTAATGAATGAATGCGTGAATGTAGGATTGACATGAAATTCTTAAAGACAAACTAAAATGATCGAAAAAAGGACTGATATGACTTAAATAAATAAAAAGTAAATGACTTAGAATGATTTTAATGAACTTAAGGATGAATTGAATGACCTTAAGAATGACTTGAATGCTTAAAAAATAACTGGAATCCTTCAAAAACAACTTGAATGATCGGGAAAATTACTTGAATTGCTTTGAGACTGACTGGTTGTAAAGTGGGTGATCATTTTACATTAAATTAAGACAGAACAGTGATCCCCCACTTTATATCACAAACTAACAAACATAAGTATAGCATGTAGTAAAATCAGATACTACACTTTGATCTTGGCCAAAAGGACAAGAAAAAGGTATTTATTTGTTCCCCTACCGAGCAAATTAGGCACAAGGCCGATTTTTAATGTGAGGAGTGACGGGGAAAATGGGGACCAACTCCTGGGAGTAGGGGAGCTGGATAGTGACAATTGGTATGAAAGGTTGCCCCGACATTGACCAAGGTCTTATATGTGGGGTTTCCCCCACATATGGTCTTTGCTTGCAGTATCTGCCGGAACATATGGTATTTATTTGCTCCCCCACCGAGCAAATTAGGCACAAGGCCGATTTTTAATGTGAGGAGTGAAGGGGAAATGGGGACCAACTCCCCGGGGAGTAGGAGAGCTGGATAGTGACAATTGGTATGAAAGGTTGCCCCTACATTGACCAAGGTCTTATACGTGGGGTCGCCCCCACATATGGTCTTTGCTTGCAGTATCTGCCGGAACAGCTGGTATTTATTTGCTCCTCCACCGAGCAAATTAGGCACAAGGCCGATTTTTAATGTGAGGAGTGAAGGGAGGGGGAAGGAAAAAAGGGGACCAGCTCCCGAGAGGTGGGAAATGGGAGCTGGTTAAAGGTCAGGCATGTGGGAACCCCACATCAGGTCTTTGCTAGTCGTAGCTTGCAGCATCTGCCGGAACAGATGGTATTTATTTGCTCCCTCACCGAGCAAATTAGGCACAAGGCCGATTTTTAATGTGAGGAGTGAAGGGAGGGGGAAGGGGAAAAGGGGACCAGCTCCCGAAAGGTGGGAAATGAGAGCTGGCTAAAGGTCAGGCATGTGGGGTTGCCCCCACATCTGGTCTTTGCTAGTCATAGCTTGCAGTATCTGCCGGAACAGATGGTATTTATTTGCTCCCCCACTGAGCAAATTAGGCACAAGGCCGTTTTTAATGTGAGGTAAAAACCAGCTCCCCTAAAAGTAGGCAAAAAGGGGGCACTCTGGTTACCAAAAATAATAATTGTCCCAGTATAGAGGGTTTCCTCTCCATTGACTGGTACAAATTATCTTAAGTGCAGCATCTGCCGGAACAGATGGTATTTATTTACTCCCCCACTGAGCAAATTAGGCACAAGGCCGTTTTTAATGTGAGGTAAAAACCAGCTCCCCTAAAAGTAGGCAAAAAGGGGGCACTCTGGTTACCAAAAATAATAATTGTCCCAGTATAGAGGGTTTCCCCTCCATTGACTGGTACAAATTATCTTAAGTGCAGCATCTGCCGGAACAGATGGTGTTTATTTGCTCCACCACTGAGCAAATTAGGCACAAGGCCGTTTTTAATGTGAGGTAAAAACCAGCTCCCCTAAAAGTAGGCAAAAAGGGGGCACTCTGGTTACCAAAAATAATAATTGTCCCAGTATAGAGGGTTTCCCCTCCATTGACTGGTACAAATTATCTTAAGTGCAGTATCTGCCGGAACAGATGGTATTTATTTGCTCCCCCACCGAGCAAATTAGGCACAAGGCCGATTTTTAATGTGAGGAGTGAAGGGAGGGGGAAGGGAAAAAGGGAACCAGCTCCCGAGAGGTGGGAAATGGGAGCTGGTTAAAGGTCAGGCATGTGGGGTTGCCCTCACATCTGGTCTTTGCTAGTCATAGCTAGTCAGAGCTTGCAGCATCTGCCGGAACAGATGGTGTTTATTTGCTCCCCCACCGAGCAAATTAGGCACAAGGCCGATGTTTAATGTGAGGAGTGAAGGGAGGGGGAAGGGAAAAAAGGGGACCAGCTCCCGAGAGGTGGGAAATGGGAGCTGGTTAATGGTCAGGCATGTGGGGTTGCCATCTGGTCTTTGCTAGTCATAGCTAGTCATAGCTTGCAGCATCTTCCGGAACAGATGGTGTTTATTTGCTCCCCCACTGAGCAAATTAGGCACAAGGCCGTTTTTAATGTGAGGTAAAAACCAGCTCCCCTAAAAGTAGGCAAAAAGGGGGCACTCTGGTTACCAAAAATAATAATTGTCCCAGTATAGAGGGTTTCCCCTCCATTGACTGGTACAAATTATCTTAAGTGCAGCATCTGCCGGAACAGATGGTATTTATTTGCTCCCCCACTGAGCAAATTAGGCACAAGGCCGTTTTTAATGTGAGGTAAAAACCAGCTCCCCTAAAAGGGGACACTCTGGTTACCAAAAATAATAATTGTCCCAGTATAGAGGGTTTCCCCTCCATTGACTGGTACAAATTATCTTAAGTGCAGTATCTGCCGGAACAGATGGTATTTATTTGCTCCCCCACCGAGCAAATTAGGCACAAGGCCGATTTTTAATGTGAGGAGTGAAGGGAGGGGGAAGGGGAAATGGGGACCAGCTCCCGAGAGGTGGGAAATGGGAGCTGGTTAAAGGTCAGACATGTGGGGTTGCCCCCACATCTGGTCTTTGCTAGTCATAGCTAGTCATAGCTTGCAGTATCTGCCGGAACAGATGGTATTTATTTGCTCCCCCACTGAGCAAATTAGGCACAAGGCCGTTTTTAATGTGAGGTAAAAACCAGCTCCCCTAAAAGGGGTCACTCTGGTTACCAAAAATAATAATTGTCCCAGTATAGAGGGTTTCCCCTCCATTGACTGGTACAAATTATCTTAAGTGCAGCATCTGCCGGAACAGATGGTATTTATTTGCTCCCCCACCGAGCAAATTAGGCACAAGGCCAATTTTTAATGTGAGGAGTGAAGGGAGGGGGAAGGGAAAAAGGGGACCAGCTCCCGAGAGGTGGGAAATGGGAGCTGGTTAAAGGTCAGGCATGTGGGGTTGCCCTCACATCTGGTCTTTGCTAGTCATAGCTAGTCAGAGCTTGCAGCATCTGCCGGAACAGATGGTGTTTATTTGCTCCCCCACCGAGCAAATTAGGCACAAGGCCGATTTTTAATGTGAGGAGTGAAGGGAGGGGGAAGGGAAAAAAGGGGACCAGCTCCCGAGAGGTGGGAAATGGGAGCTGGTTAATGGTCAGGCATGTGGTGTTGCCATCTGGTCTTTGCTAGTCATAGCTAGTCATAGCTTGCAGCATCTTCCGGAACAGATGGTGTTTATTTGCTCCCCCACTGAGCAAATTAGGCACAAGGCCGTTTTTAATGTGAGGTAAAAACCAGCTCCCCTAAAAGTAGGCAAAAAGGGGGCACTCTGGTTACCAAAAATAATAATTGTCCCAGTATAGAGGGTTTCCCCTCCATTGACTGGTACAAATTATCTTAAGTGCAGCATCTGCCGGAACAGATGGTATTTATTTGCTCCCCCACTGAGCAAATTAGGCACAAGGCCGTTTTTAATGTGAGGTAAAAACCAGCTCCCCTAAAAGGGGTCACTCTGGTTACCAAAAATAATAATTGTCCCAGTATAGAGGGTTTCCCCTCCATTGACTGGTACAAATTATCTTAAGTGCAGTATCTGCCGGAACAGATGGTATTTATTTGCTCCCCCACCGAGCAAATTAGGCACAAGGCCGATTTTTAATGTGAGGAGTGAAGGGAGGGGGAAGGGGAAATGGGGACCAGCTCCCGAGAGGTGGGAAATGGGAACTGGTTAAAGGTCAGACATGTGGGGTTGCCCCCACATCTGGTCTTTGCTAGTCATAGCTAGTCAGAGCTTGCAGTATCTGCCGGAACAGATGGTATTTATTTGCTCCCCCACTGAGCAAATTAGGCACAAGGCCGTTTTTAATGTGAGGTAAAAACCAGCTCCCCTAAAAGGGGTCACTCTGGTTACCAAAAATAATAATTGTCCCAGTATAGAGGGTTTCCCCTCCATTGACTGGTACAAATTATCTTAAGTGCAGCATCTGCCGGAACAGATGGTATTTATTTGCTCCCCCACTGAGCAAATTAGGCACAAGGCCGTTTTTAATGTGAGGTAAAAACCAGCTTCCCTAAAAGGGGTCACTCTGGTTACCAAAAATAATAATTGTCCCAGTATAGAGGGTTGATATTTATTTGCTGCCCACCTCAGCAAAATGTGGCACAAGGCCGGAAAGTGGGAACCCCGCAGGCTCCCCTAAAGGAGGGGCACTCCTGCAATTTTAAAAATTGCCTGAGTAACCCCGTCGGCATTCCCCGGTCAGGGCGCCTCAGGCAGCAAGCAATAAACTTGCCCCACCGGAAAGCCCGGTGGCAAGGCCTGGGAGGGTGGACCTCCTAGGTATTACCCAGGCGATTGTGCCAGTATAGAGGGTTTCCCCTCCATTGACTGGTACAAATTATCTTAAGTACAGTATCTGCCGGAACAGATGGTATTTATTTGCTCCCCCACTGAGCAAATTAGGCACAAGGCCGTTTTTAATGTGAGGTAAAAACCAGCTCCCCTAAAAGTAGGCAAAAAGGGGTCACTCTGGTTACCAAAAATAATAATTGTCCCAGTATAGAGGGTTTCCCCTCCATTGACTGGTACAAATCATCTGAAGTGCAGCATCTGCCGGAACAGATACTACACTTTGATCTGGGTAAAAATGGCCGAGAAAAGCTTAAAAAGCTAAGAACAGCATCTATTAATAACAGACGTTTGATCTTAACCAATAAGACCAAGCAGAAAAGTGTTACGGACAGACCGACCAACGGAGTAACTTATAGAGTCGCTTGCACGCGACTAAAATGAGGCTTTAAATCGCTAGATATCAGCGGTATACGTATTTTTGCCGGTGACTATAGCACAAATAAATAGGCCGCCTGCATATAATGGAAATAAATACGACCGTTTACTTAATAATTAAGGTGTAATTATAAAGAGGCGCGACTACAGGAACTTGCGTTTGCGCTATGATAGAGGGGGCGTAACCCAATTGAGTGCGTAAGCGACATCATGGATAGGGTGGTGCCATTTTGCATGCATGCCTCAATATGTTAGAAGTCTAATGAAATGCCAAAGACAATGAATATTGAAATGCATAAAAATACAATGGAAGACAAAAGTGCATCAAGATCTATTACGAAAACCTGAAAGAATGCAACAGGCAACAACGTGCCAAATATTTTCTGGGTGAACTGATGCACTAATATATAAATAAGGAAGGTTCTGTATACTGGCTAAAAAGAGCGTTGTTCCATTATGATCAGATTAGGATGATATTGGCTCCTCAAAACAAGGATTGATGATCAATGCCTTTAAAGAGATGATCAATGTCTTTAGGGAGGAAATGGCATTGAGAACAATTGCAGGTTTTATTGGAAGGTTCTGGTGGGTGACGGCTACTACATAATACGACACAATGGAGTGTTTATATATCTCTGAGCCATCTGCAATAAGTTAAATATAGAATGTAGCAGCAAGTGTTATACTAGAACGAACTGTTTGAAATAAGTCATACATTATACATTGTGAACCTGCAATTCCTAGAGTTGCGTACATAGTAAATGTAGCGATTAAATCTGACATAGTTATATGGTGCAAGAATGAGAAGGCGCGATCCTAGCAAAAACTAGTATTCTCAATGATGCTGGGTTAAAAAAAAATGGCTCTGAGGAAGAAGTAAATGAAATGTCCAGAGTTTTATATACAACATGAAAAGAAACTGGAATCTTCATCGTTTTAGTAATTATAGGAGCAACCGAATTAAAAAAAATAATTTCAAAAACTACCTGGCAAATATACCCGGTTAACCAAGTGCAAGAGAGATACAAATCACTGCCCTTAAAGAGGCGATTAGAATCCTTTATAAAATCTCTCGATTAGAATGTCTGAAATAGCATGCGAATGTCTAGCATCGGGAAAAATGCTCCATCATCAAGAAAAAAATGGTAAGAAAATTGAAAAAAAAAGATATATTTATAGGTTTTACAGTAAAATGATATTTTTTGTATAACTATAAAATTTCTGATTCGTATATTTTGATCCTTTACATGTGTGTGTCTGTTTCAGTTTTCCTAATATAACAATGCTTAATTATGTTTTGTGACATCTAATACGACTATAATTTTATATATATATATATATATATATATATATATATATATATATATATATATATATATATATAAAATATAACGTTATATTTTTAAGTTTGGAGAGAGTGAAAGTTTAGAGAGAGAGAGAGAGAGAGAGAGAGAGATTATATTTGTCGAGATGTTCTGTGCTCATAGTATGGTTTATATGTTATATGTTTATATGTTAATACACTATTCCTGCAATGGATTGTTTGTCTGTTATGTTACCGTTCAGGGAAATAAAAATAAAACAGAGAGAGAGAGAGAGAGAATAACAGCGTATCTTCTATAAGAGGTTGTATGGAAGAGAAAAGGTCATTAGATCGATTTTCTACTCTGTCAAGGCCGGAAAGAATGCTATTTGTGATACCTCTCCACATGTGGCAGTAGTATTCGATTGCATGACGTAGCTGATTCTAATATGAGTATATGATTTCGTGTAGCATTATTTGCTGATATATTCCATGAAATCCTGTGAGAAGATTCTGAATGACCTCAGGTAGACTTATTTATGTCATCTTGACTTGCATCACAAAAATGATTTTCTTCAGAATTTGGTTGATCCTCTTAACGTCTTTCCTAGTCGAATGTCTAATACTTTCTCTCTCTCTCTCTCTCTCTCTCTCTCTCTCTCTCTCTCTCTCGCTCTCTCTCTCTGATTATTTATAAAAGTACATCCTAAATATATGTTGTGAAATCTGCTGCAACAAACTTCTGTCTCCTATAATAATACTATATTTACTATATCAATAAGGCATAACATTACATTTTTAAGTTTATCTGTAATCTACGTATATAAATTACTATACTTTCTTGGCTTTAGGGCTAGAATGAAAGCGTAGTATCTGCTAGGTTTTCAGTTGGCGAAATAGAGATCCTTTTAGTTTGACACAACTTTAATCTTTGTCCCAATCAAGAGTATCCCTTTTGGGGGCTTTTTCAGGCTTTTTTTTAACCGATCATCTTTTTCTCTGTCCTCGTGGGATGCTAAGAAATAAATTTGAGTTCACCTTACCAAATAAACAAAAATGGTTTTATTATTTGTTCAATGAAAGAGGCCTTTAAAATATTAATAAACTTATGTTGAAAACTCTCTTTAGCAAGTAAAGTATTATATTCTCATTATGCAATTTACAAAATTAACAGATTTTCAAATACACGAAAGATTTTTTACAGATTTTTTAATTATGGAATCATTCCCTATTTTAGTCACGTAAATCCGTTCGATGTAGAGGTTATGTTCGTGTACGAGGAAACGTTTGTTTGTTGTCAAAGCAGAGTAAGAAGAAGACAAAATGGTCGGAACTTTTCTTAACTCTCAGCGTTGTACTTAAGAAGCGTTTTCTTTGCAACCACTCCTTCGCTTCTTCCCCAACAAACCGTCGTATATTTCTTTTCATCCTCTTCCAAACTGACAGCAACTTCATTCCCATGCTCTTTTTTATATTGTCACCTCGAAGCACGATACTGCCTAAATTTTCAATTATCTTACTTTTTGTATCGGACGGGTTTCAGGTTCGAGTACCAGTGCTTCTTTACAGAGGGCAGAGTCCAAATATGGTCGATTTCGGTGTTTTTCCACAACTTTATTACAATAGATAAAAGTAAATAGAATAAAATAAAAATAACTTCAGACAAAAATATATTTCATTTTAACGACGTACTCAACAAAATTACTTCTTTTACTTCCCTCTTGTCTACCTGGTTTCTCCTCTTCTCTCTCTCTAGTCCTAGATATGACCTTAAACTATATCCGATGGTGATACCCCAGATTACGGGCTTTGGGTAAGGTGGAGCCACCTTTTAATTGCCATTGCTTCCAGGTCCATTTAGACCCGGAGTGGTAGTACCTGTTAGGGTTAAAACTATAGGTTAAATGGAAACAGACTTGAAAAAAAACAAATATATTCTATAAAAGAAATTCTCCAAAATCACTGGATGCGGCATTAAATAAGCTAAGAAGGGTTGATATGCTGTAAACAAAAACAACCTATCAGTCTCACTTTGTTTCTGCTCGCTCTCTTGATTTTTAAGCATCATCAATCCCCTGCCACTTTATTTACAGCCTTTCCTACGCTATCTAAAAACATTCCAAACATTTGGTATGAAAACTTCTGCAAATAATTTTAAAAGCTATTAAAATTTTTATCTGCTTCTCAAAGGAGCAACATTTCAGAGTTTATCACCACAGAATAACCACCTTAACGTATTGTGAAAGGAAAAGAACACAATAATTATATGTCTCTGAGAATTTAGATTAGCCAAGTTTGTTAAGATAAGGCGTAAAACTATCAACATTTCTGTTTTCTTTCCAATAGCCCTTTACAGCAACACTTCAATGGCCAATAAAGATCAGGATCTTGCAAATTCTCTGTTCTCCGACTTGGAGTGTGTAGTAAAAAAAGGGATAAATAATGGTTAGTTACGTTTAATGCATCCAAAACCAAACTTCTGTCTTTTCACCACCAACGTTCAGATATCAGCTTTGCTCCTATAGAAATGAATGCCTCTCGCCTCGATGAAGCATCCGGCTTTGACAAAATTCTGGAACTGATCTTTACCTCGACCTGAAATAGAAACCTCCATTAGATCTTGTTACCAAGATCACTGGAAAGATTATGAGATCGTTTTATTTCACACACGATGAAATCCTTTACTTATAAAGAGTCAAATACGACCCAAGATGGAGTACTGTTGCCACATATGAGGGGAAGACCCAAATAGCTACGTTTCCTGTCTTGATAGAGTACAAAATTTCTCTCGAAATTTAGTGAACAATAAACTTTTTTGCACTCTACTCATTCTTTCTTACAGAAGAAACGCTGTGAGTCTCTGCTCTATCGATACTTTTATGATAGGTATTCGACTGCGCTTCAATCTATGGTTCCCCCCATAAAAAGTTTACAACACAGACACGCACCTTTCCTTACTCCCTATCTGTACCCAAAAAATAAAACAAAAATTCCATGAGCAGTGTTTCTTTCCTAGAGCTGTCCGTTTGTGTAACTCAATACCATTTGTTTACTTCCCGGCTGACTATAACATGCTCCTCTAATGTGAATAAGTTTCTACTGAATCGTCCATTTAGATAATCCAGTCCTACCCAAATTTCACTGTCTGATTTTATCTCACCATCTACCTCTTAACCCTTGTCGAGTGGCCTCTGGGCCTTGATAATAGGTGATCCATCAACTAAAAGCATGCAATAAATATTTATTTGTTTGGTTTTTTTCAGCTCTTCCCTTCTTTCCCATTCTCTCAATTTTTCTCTCCCTTCTATGACGGGATGATGCGACAAGGATTGGAAAGTGGGATTTGAAGAGCCTGCACCATAGAGCCTGCACCATTCTGGTTTGCAAAAATATATGAACATCACCGTAAACATTACTCAGCAAAGTTTTTCAGCGATTAGCAATAAACTAATATTTTCTCAAAGTTAGAAGTAACGCTTAGGATTCTGTACCTCCAAGAACTAAACTAAAGCCATACATCAGTCAACAGGATACAATCCATCTCAACAATGGCATATGATGTGGTGTTGAGGGAAAACGCTACTGAGCTGAAATCTCTTTCTTCATCTCTTTCCTTTCCTTCTTTCCTTTCTTTTCCCATTCTCTCTCCCCCTCTCTCTCTCTCTCTCTATCTATCTATCTATCTCTCCCTCTGTCTCTCTCTTTATCTCTTTCTTTCTAATTATTTACATTATTCGCCTACTCTTACCACGTCTGTTATTCGTTTATTTACATTATTTAATCTTCCTCCTACCATCTAAAACATTCATGCACTAACTAAAAGTGTGTGCACTGAAAAGCAAGCAAACAAAATCATCATATTTTACCTATAGTCACAGCAGGAATCTACCTACCTTCTATCTAACTACAACATGTATAACCTTCAAATATCCGGAACATGGGCTCATCGTATAAGTACGAATTTGATCAATAAACATTATACAATACAACTCTCAAGTTTTATTAAAGCTCAAAAATCTACACTGATCTGACCAGATTAGGCTATATGAAGATACGGTCTCGTGGCTTAAAACGCACTGAACGTTAATATTGTTGTTTCTTTCCTTTCCCTTTGCAAAACTCAAACATGTGCTGCAAGTTCAAAAAAAGGAAACGACAATTTTCCTCTATAAAACAACCAACCAAACACCATGGAGATATAAAGATATAAAGTTTTTAAGAACTTGAAGCATAAAAACTTTATACAATATTATTTGATTAAGCATTAGTATTGATATGCCGTAAAACAAAATAACCAAACCAAACACCATGAATAAATACTTGAAGATATAAAGAACTTGAAGCGTAATTTTTTTTACCAAAATGACTTAACTCGAAAAGTATAGATATCCCGTAAAACGAAACCATCAAACCCAACTCTACACTGACCAAACACTTTCAGCTCATTTTTAAACAATGTTTAATGCAAGAGCCAGTAACCATGACATAACACATAACGTAATCCAATCTCTTTGAAGAAGCGAAGGAAATCGTGTACTATTTAAATTATCTTAAACGTTTTGTTCATGTATTTAATTTATTAAAAAAGTTATTTAGTTTGGAAATTAAATCCTCTAAATTAAATGCATCTTAAGAATATCTGTTCTTGTTTCATTAGAATCATATCTCATGGACAAAGCAAAATGTAAAATCCAAGAAGCAAAATGCAAAATACCAAGACTAATATTTGCATTTCTGATCAAATAGAAGCTCTAGTATTTTTAGATCGCCGTATCAAGTTGTCACCAGAAATTGATCTTTGTGGCAACATGTGTTGCTTGGATATCTTTTGTTAATTGGAGAAAGGATTGGCAATTCTATTAAAGCATCAGCGACAAAACGATTTGTCCAAAACGCACAGCACGTTCAATGTTTATTGCTTTTTTCCGATTAGTTTAAAGGTTCGACTAATTCATCAACCTATCATAATCTAGTTGTCGTAATCGACTTACTTTATTGAGCAGACTAAACAGTCTGATATGTTCATAAAAATGTATTAGACCGCAATAACTACTAATATTATTTTATCGGAAACTTCAAACCATGCATCTAAAATATAATCTTGTGAACATTGGCAGCTGCACTATTATTACTACAAAATTAAGCTTTAACGAGAAAAATTAGTTTGATGGCTCTTAAAATTAATACAGTAACTTTCCACATAGAAATGTAGCCTAATAGTAAAAACCTTGGTTAACACTAAATTTTGAGATAGTGTTCTCGATCTTTAAGATTCAATCGTAACTACAAGAGATAATAAAGAAAAAATGATGACGATAGCATGATTATATATAAACCCTGTGTATCGCTTTATTGCAGGTCAATATACTTTTAATTTGGAAATTGCTATGAAATGCAGAGAATTGAAATTTGATACGCCGGAAGAGCATAACAAGGGGCCTTATTTCCCTGTTTTTTTGTGGAATTTGAACAAATAGTTTGAAAATGATGCTAGTTTTTCTATTCCCTGGTAATTTTAAGTGTGTATCACTTTATTGCAAGTATCCCAAAAGGGTTGATTAAAAGCTAGTGAAAAGGAACGTGCTGTTGCGGGCCTTGCAGAAGGTTTATCTCTCGTATATCTAGCTAAGAAGCTTGGAAGAGATCGAAGAACATTGTCTTCATTCGTTGAAAATACAAACATCAAACCAAAGAAGAAGAAAATGCAAGAATGTCAGTTTCCGTTCGTGATGTTAGAAAAATCCGCCGTCAACTTATTAAGAAGTCGGGCAGCAACAGTGCTGCTATATTTGACAAGGCTGGAATACCTTCCTCATTCAGAAAGACACGCTGCAATGCCTTAAACAAAAATGACGTAGAAATAAAATACGTTTAAAATTGTTCGTACTCACGTACCAGCAAAACGAATAAATTTAATGTTGTATATAGTCTAGCCCACTTCAAAAGTGTCTCCGATTAAATAAATTTCTGTGAGCCTTTATCGTTTAGATTATAAAAGGTGATAAAATGTCTAGAAATTAATTCGATTTTGGACCATTTGATTCAAACACTATCTCCGCTCTAAAAGGTAATTTCTCATTCTTTTTCTTGAGGTTGATTTGCGTCAGTTGTGAGAAAATTATATCTGCATTTATTTCTTAACACTTTACCGCTTTCCTATTTCTTAATTTGAAATGCTTTTACTTTACAATTCGTACAATTATTATCGATTTCTACAAATACTAGAGATAAATATAGATTCACTGATAAACCTTCAGACAGACAAACTTACTCGTTCATTTCATCTTTCTCTTGTGTAAAATATAGTATTCTCTAGATTTGTAGCATTATTATTATTATTATTATTATTATCATTTATATATATACATAAAAAATAATAATGACAATAATAATAATAATAATAATAAAAAGATGATATATATATATATATATATATATATATGAGCAAACAGTTAATAAAATATGTTTAAAAAACACTTTGAAATGAGTTAAAAAGATATTTTATCTGAAAAGAAAACACTAGATAAATGGATAGTCCTTAATCCGCGGAGTTTCGAAGAAATACTCTCCTTCTCATCAGAGGGTAGGAATTAGCAAAATGCGGGATCGGATTTTGCATGCAGAAGTATTTGATTAAACAACAAGTAATATATATATTATATGGAAAAATGCGCGCATGAAAAGTAATATTCTTAAGATTTTATTAAACCTGGAAAAGTAAAGGACAAGAAATTCAACCTGGAAAATTAAAGAACAAGATATTCTAGTAAAGTAAAAAATAGGAATTTTTTAGACTTAAAATATTGCAGCTAAAAATAAAATTTGAATATTGATAAATATTTTATTTATTATTTGCATATGTTGTTGTTTATTGTTGAGTTAGAAAGGGTGTCAGTCGCTGGATTGAACTTATTTCCCCCCTATTATTTGCATATATTTATGCAGTGAAAATTGTTTGAATAAAATTAATTCATTAGTTAGTTAGTTAGTTAGTAGATGGAATTAATAATTTTATAATTTACATAAAAATTAATAATTTTATTATATCATAATTAGGATCATTTAATTCTTTCTAACTCAACAATAAACAACAACATATGCAAATAATAAATAAAATATTTATCAATATTCAAATTTTATTTTTAGCTGCAATATTTTAAGTCTAAAAAATTCTTATTTTTTACTTTACTAGAATATCTTGTTCTTTACTTTTCCAGGTTGAATTTCTTGTCCTTTACTTTTCCAGGTTTAATAAAATCTTAAGAATATTACTTTTCATGCGCGCATTTTTCCATATAATCCATGATTTTTCCAGGCATTGCTATTGTATTAATATATAAATTTATAATATTTATTAATTATTGTAAAAAGAAATTAGCTCTCAAACACACATTTATGCAATATTTATCATTCAATCATAGTAGTTCCGAGCCAGGGTCTCTATCGAGACTGCGGTTCATAAATTCGTGATCTGTATAGAGCGTAAACTAACAAAAAAGAAGATGGAACTCGGTGTCTTTTTAGATATCGCTGGAGCTTTCGACAACATACCCTTCAGTAGTATGTTCAAGTCGCTACGAGAACTCAATGTGCCACCAGTACTCATCCGATGGATTGAGTATATGGTGAGGCACAGAACAGTTCAAGTAGAACTACTGAGGGCAACTGTTAAAAAGGAAGTAGTTAAATGAAGCCCCCAAAGTGGGATTTTATCACCTTTACTATGGAACTGTATGTTGAATCCTCTTTTAAAGGAGTTTAAAAATATTTATGCTCAGGCTGCTGCTGATGACATCGCAGTGCTGGTCGCGGATTCAAAACCATCATTGGTCAGACGCATTGCCAAAATGGGACTACATTTTTCATCAAATGTGATAACGAAAAATTTGAGTTCATTCAAAGAATATGTATATCATAGAATTCACTAATATTTTTAATCGATAAATTCACCATTTTTTGCTATAAAATCATAAGGAGAGTTAAAAATAAAATTAGTTATTAAAAAAAAAGTTCGTTTTTCTAATTATAAAAAAAAAAACGATACACGGGATTGAACCTAAAACCTTTCCAACAACCCCCGGTACTCTAACCGTTACGCTAACATGTCATATTGGCAAAATCGCAGTAAAAAATATTTATATCCAAAATAAAAAAAAGCGTTAGTCACTTATGTACTTACTCTCCTGTTTGTGAACCCACATATTTTGTTGTAACGTTTTTTCTACTGAACCAATTTTCGAAATTTTTTTTCAAAATGTAGCTAATGAGGTGTTCTATCCAACTATATAACCTGTTTGAAATTTGGTTGCGAACGGAATTAGTGGTGGGGGTTTGAATGTTTCTCGATTCATTCAATTTCGGACTTAAGCATATATTCAACCACTACCGTGGTTGAATGATATACATATATATATATATATATATATATATATATATATATATATATATATATATATATATATAATGTGTGTGTAATAATAAGATATATATATATATATATATATATATATATATATATATATATATATATATAAATGAGAATGTGTTTTAAGGACGCTTCTCAACCTATATACTTAACGAATTTGTGATCTACTGACTCTAAATTTGGTATATAAGATATTCAGACATGTAGAAAACTTTTTCCTCCGTTTTTATCCGGAAAAAGGGTTGCTAAGGTTGTCAAAATTTAAAAATTGGTACGTGGGGACATTCGAATATTTTCTGTTTGCTAACTGTCTCGCGAATACGTATGCGCTAATCGTTCACATTATGCTAAGAATAAGAAGGTTTGAAAACACCTTTCGCAGATCGTGGTCAGTTAGGCTAACGGTTGCCGTACTTTACTAACTGTCCTTATATCTTGGTTTTGATCTCAGCTCAAGTATTTTTTTTTTGACTTACAAGAAGTGAACTGTTTAGAAAAAACGTAGTACTCGCATGTACATATCTTGGCTTCTTTTCGTAGTTTTTTTTTTGCGGGGGGTAACGTAATTTTTTAAAGGAATATAACGTTATGTTAGTACCGGCCAACTCCGGGTACATCTTCTAGTTATTAATACGAAATTACGTTTAAGATTTTACAAGATTAGATTTATAACTCTTAAAATATATACCTCTACGTAGAAATATGGTCTAATGATTTGAACAGACATTTCTTTTTAATTTTAAGACTCAATTCTTACTACAAGAGATAATAAATAAGAAAAATGGTGACTGTGTCTTAGTGATTAACGACACGAACTAATCCATAGGTGTGCCTAGTTCGAATGAAGTCTGTTCAACAGAAATACTTGCTTAATCTTCTAGTATCAAAAGATTGCTTTTGTCAGATATGTTTGAATAATGATCAACTACTACTCGAAACGTGATTTTAGACTCTATTTCTTTCCCCTTTCAAAGTTAATCGTGTTAATTATGTTTAGAAACTTGTTCAAAGATTCATTTGGTCAATGGTTTTTCATTAGAACTGAAATGAATGTTCACTCGGGGAAAAAAAATTTCTTTAGGATTAAGAATCGTCTGAGTTATTATTTCTTGTATTTTTGTAAGAATCAAATTTTTACAGTGTCTTGAAATTAACATAATTATTAGATGTCTGTCTGGAGAAAATATCTATTTTTTTATATTTAAATTATTTCTCAATCAATTTTTCTGTTCACATTATTTTGTCGTGTGTAACTAAAACGTAACAGACAATTTGTTTGCGTTTACATTTACTATCTGCTGGAATTACAAAGTCACGCAAAATTACTTATACATAGTTTTATTTTGCTTCTTTTTTATTAGGATGACACTTCTTATCGTATGCCACTATATTATAAAGATTAGAGGTTATAAGGGTTAAAGATTATAAGGGTTAAAGACTTTAAGAGTTTGAAGGCCAGTTTGGCGGCGGGGAGACAACACTATTGTGGTTAGTTATGATAGTGCTTAGTCAGAATTGACTATGTAAGATAGTGGCTCAACAAGTATTAATTTGTAGCTGTTTGATAACTTCGAACACATCGTCGTGTACGAATATGCCATTATAGTTTTCGTGTGTGTGTATGTGTGTGTGAGTGTCTGTGTGTGTGTGAGCACGTGTATTCTCAGGTACGTGTGTATATGTTCAATCTACTAGACTTATGACCCTGAACACTCATTACTCATTGGAGAAGAAAGTAAGCCGTATTTTCCGAAATTAATGATTTCTTCTTAAACCTATCCATGTATATAAGGTCTTTTGCTAAGTTTCAACACATCGTTGCGTGCGAATATGACAAGTACAAATTAGGTGTGCGCACGCGTGAATGTGTGTACGTGTGCGTGTGTGTATGCTCCTGTGTATATGTTCAATTTTATCAGGTTTATGATTCTGAAGGTTCATCACTTGGTGGAAAGAGTGAGTAGTATTTTCCAATAAGCACCATTCCTTTTAAACCTATTCATGTATATAATTTTGAATACATCGCGTGCGAATATGTCAAGTATAGCTCTCTGTGTACGTGCGTGTATACCATTATGGATGCGTATGCAGTCAAACATAACAGAAGGTGCGCATTGTACTGAGCTTGATTTTGATCAGATTGCATCAATGAATAATATATTCTATGTTAGAGTTCGACGTTAAGGGCGCGGTTTTGCGAAAGACGGCTGTTTATTTTACAAAATAAATAATCATTCCCCATTAGGCCTTGTATTTACTGAATTACCGAAATGCACGATCGCATGTTCGCGTGTGTGAAAGAGTTTTTATGCTAATGAAGTGATAAACGTTTTGGGCGTTTATGGTGATTTTATTTGAAAAGTTGAGTGCTGCCAGGGTCGCATTTGCATACGAAAGCTCGATGAAGGTTATTAGAAAAGACAAACGCAGGAGACCGACTTAAACTACTGTGTTTGAATTCCATGCGTGTTAATCGTTGAGATGCAGCAGAGAAAAAGTGTAGGCGGGAGGACAACACGGCTTCAAGGCAGGTGAATAAACTTCTTTCGAGAAGAAGTAACGGAAGTGCTGTCAAAATACAAATGTCTTTTAATTGTAAATTCGTGCATGTTTTACATGCATTTCGAACGTTATTTTACATTTGGAGTAATGAAGTTAATAGAAACGAACAAGAATTGACATTCATAAAGACACTAAATCCAAGGTGATGATTCCAAATATTCGGTTAGTTTGGTTCGTAGATAAACCGCTTTACTGTAATATCGTGATACACATACTCAGATAGAAAAACTATGTTATATATGTGTATGTGTGCGTGTGTGTGCTTTTAGGCAGCATTTTTCTCTTAACACATGTATACTTGAACAAGTCAAGAATAAACGAGAACTTAAAATACTAGTAACATCTATAATATAAATCTCACCTGTCTGTTTAAATGTATGTGTGTATGTATGTATATATGTATGTATGTATGTCTAAAACTTTCGACAGAGGCAACGGATTTTCACGAGATCGGTATCGTTTTGAAGCTCGACCCTTCGGACGTAAAATATCGAACAATTGGCTTAAATATTAATTCCTTCCCCCTCAACTGATCACATTTCTACAGGGAGGGACCGCTTTTTTCGCTGATATTTTAGAAAGTCATCCTCTCTTTTCGATTGACTAGCCGTAATTTAAATCCTCGCCACTTCCTGTTTAGCGATGGACGTGCCATGTATTTTTCTTCACGTTCTTCTCCTTCTTTGCAATACGGGGTCGAGCCTACTTGCTTACTACCATTTTTTTTTTGCTCAACATACACCTCAAAACTTCAAACACCCGGGAAACGCCGGGCATCCAAGCTAATTACTAATAAAAACTATTTTTTAAAAACTACCATAATTAATAATAATAACTTTACCTATAATACTAACATCCTGAAATGTTTGTAAAGTTTTTTTAAATAATTAACCCATGAAATAAATATACACGTTATTAAAATATATATAATTTTCAGAATATGAAAGATTATATAATAATTTCCACAGTCAAACAAGGTTGCCACTCACAAGAGTCATGACAGCCATTAAACCGGAAGTCCAAGCAACTAATGACTTTCGGTTTGTTGGCTGTCATGGCATTTGCAAACTATGACGTTTTTTACTCATGAAATTATATATATATATATATATATATATATATATATTGTTCAAAATAATTTAAATAAATCAAACTCTGACGATGAATCCAGAAGTAAGTATTGGAAAGTATACAGATTTATGGCAAATATGTCGATGACACCAGCCAGTTTTTGCCTGAAGTGAATAATACAAAAAATAGAATATATTTCGTTATGCGTTTCGAAACGCGCGTAAGATGGTAAAGAAGAAAATATAAATATTCACGGAAATAAAAAATAAGTAAACAAAATTAACACTGTGGGCGTATTTTAGCTCTTCCAATTTTATAATAAATTATTTAAATATTGATTAAATCCTATTTCAGTGACCTAAATTGGTTTCGACAATATTTCCAAACAACTTATTTGACTCAAGCTATATTTTAGTACAAAAAATAAAAACCATTTCAGATGGCGATTAATTTAATATTATTAAATAAATAAAACAATTAAATAATGAGGTAGATAAAGTAGGCCAAAGTAAAACACAAGATCGATTTTGAAGATTGCTATAGGCAAGAATTACCACATTCAGAAAGGGATTTGTCCTCTAAATTATAAGAAAATATCAGATATAATTTTTGTAATTAGTCATTCGAAAACAAAATTAAAATTCTCTTTTCCGTGATAACTTGGAATAATTTATTCACAAACACATATTATTTAAAAATATTATTAAATGATATCTTGAAAATTTCAAACACAAAGAAATTGAAATGCTTTGCTTTTCGAAGATATGTTTATAGTTTGATTGATCGAATTAAAATTTATTTTTTTAAGTAAAAATAATTTTTAAATGCAAAAAAAATATTTTTGGTTATAGTACTTTCATCACATCTCGCTTGAGTCCAAATCATTTTCAATATATGTGTGTGTATTTTTGTTTTTGTTATTACGAATATCTTTTATAGAATCTCTCGCGTTACAATTATGTTTTTTTATGATGAATACCCACTTTAACATCAAGCAGCCATCGAGAAAATTTCATCATCAGAATTTCGAGTAGTTATAAATCCAGATAAAATAGCATCCAATGATCATGTTAGGCGATTCAATTTACCAACATGTAACGAAGTGGCACCTTTTATGGCAGATGAAAGCTTTGGTAAGAGAGACATAATTCTTCATTCAAAGATAACATGCTGAAACTTGTATGTGGAAATCACAGATATTATGGCAGGCATCAATATCCCCTACGGTTTGTATATGAAGAAGATGGATACCATTTGGAGATTCCACAGTTTAGAAATATCACAAAACATGTTTCATGTATAAATTTTTTGCGTATCATTTTATGATCAGAGATAATTCCTTCAATCCTCTTCACAGATATCAAAATCTCTTCGATCATTTTGCAGCTGATATATTTCCAACAATCGAAGCAGAAAGACTTTTATATATCAAAACTCATCAAAACAAGCTAAGAGTAGATTCCTACATACTGGTCAATGATCATATAAACAACGATAGGCAAGTAAGAGATATAGGTCAGATATGCATTTCACCTTTAGCTTCACAAGTAGTCCACGGTATATGCATAGGAGGACCCAAGATGCAATGACATGTCGGAAATTAATGCAAAACCAGATCTATTTATCACATTCACTTCAAATCCAAAGTAGAAGGAAGTTCAAACGAACTTCTCCCTGGACAAACATACACTAATCGAAAAGATCTATTGGCTAGGGTGTTTAGCTTGAAGGTAATCAAACCGATGAATCTGATAAACAAATCAGAAACCGTCTCTTGCATTATATCTGAAAGATCTTGTACTGTATCGGTTTGGTAGTAGAAAGCAGACAAGACAATGTTGCATCGTATCATACTCTTCTCCATATTTATAGATTGTTGGCTCAGCTTTGCAGTCTCATTTGCTACTTCTGTGAATTTTTGTTGGCTTTAGGTATGCATTCGTTTTTATTTTTATGTATTAATTGATTCTTACGCTTTTTGACAATTGTTATCATATTTTGTATTTTTATTCTAGTGGAATACCAACATCTTTTTAATCACATTCCATGTAACCAATTCAGTGGCAAAAGAGAGGCCTGCCTCATTCCCATATCTCATGCGCATATATTATTGTGGTTTACCAGAAAAACCAACTCCAATCAAAGTAATTCCATTATATCAGTTGAGTTACCTGATATACAAACTTACCTAACCTTATTTGAAATAGTAAAGAGTAACATGGTGCATCAGCCTTGTGGTAATATCAATAGAAATTCACCTTGGTTGAATATACAAAAAGATACCCTAAACACTTTCTACTTGGAACTTAGTTTAGTGAAGATGATTATCCCTCTTATAGGAGATCGCCTGAAGATGGTGGCTTTGAAACTATGGTTGACACGCATGAGGTTGACAATAGGTGGATTGTTCCTTACTCTCCCTTACTTTCACAGACATTCAATGCTCACATAAATGTTTAATTTCGCCATTTTTGGAAGTCTATTTTATGTTTGCAAAGACATAAATAAGGGAACTAAGCATAATTATAAATTCATAAACTTTGTCGTAGAATATTCTGAAATAGCCAATTATCCAGTCGAGTTTTTGAATTCCCTCGAGTCAAAAAGTGCTCCTCCTCATTGTCTTCGAAACTAGGTGCTCCAGTTATACTTCTACGCAATATATCACCACCAAAGTTATGCAATGGCACTAGACTCATTATGAAGAAATTTATGAAAAATGTTTTAGAGGTCACATTAATTTCTTGATATAAAAAAGGCGAAGATGTTTGTATCCCTCAAATTCCTTAACACCTTCCAACATGCCTTTTGAGTTAAAACACATTTAGTTTCCCATTCATTTATTTTTTGCAATGTCTACCAATAAGTCACAAGGTAAGACATTAAAAGTTCCTGGTTTACATGTAGAAGCGGATTGTTTTTCACACGGACAGCTACATATCCTTGCTTCTAAAGCAGGGGGAAAGGACAACCTTTTCATATTCACTCATAATGGTAAAACTAGAAATATCATCTACGAGGAAGTTCGTTTTCTGAGAAATTAACAAACTAATAAGTAAACATTGTTTGCAAGTCGTTTAGACTCAGCCCTTGAATCAAGGGAAAACGATTTTACAAATTGGATTCTCAAAAGTGCAGCAGAAATTCGAAACTATCTTTTGTATATTTGTAGAAAACTTACCAAATTGATTTAATGAACGGATGAAAATGCTTGTTTTTTTTTTACATTTTTTTAACAATCCAAAGACTGGGTATATTTTTCTCGCCGTAACTGAATAAATATACATGTGAGTCCTATATATGTGAGTCCTTATTTATATTTTTAGTGTATCTTATACATCCTTTTTGTTTTGGTAATGCATGAAAATCTTCTATGCAATTCTATATTTTACAGCTTGATAATTTCTAATTTTAAAGCATTTATTTTTTTAATTCTTAAGTTTGCTTATTGAAACGTATCGCTAAAATTAAGATTATCCTAGGAATTCCCCATATATGGTAGCAATTTCCCACAGTGAAAAAACTCTCGTTTGATGTAATTTCAATACGTTCAAGTTACTTCTAGCATGTTTATTATTAAATTGTTTTACATGGTTTTACACTCTCTTTGTAATTTACAAATTGAAATGGGTCAATGGATGCGGATAATAAAATCTCCGTTGCTGTTTTCGTTTCTATTTATTTATTTATTTTTGCTTTTCTAAAATCATTATTTTGTTGGTCACTCTTAGCTACGAGGATCAACAAATTTGATACCAAAAATATATATTTTTGCAAGATTTTACTTTTTGTTCATCATATTTTGTTTTGGTTTCGATACCCCAAAATTTGAAACTATCTCTTTAGACGCACACCCCTTCTCACAACTGTTCATACTATCATAAATCAGAATCCATTTTTGAAAGCTATATTTGAACCCCGTCAACGATGGGTATTTCTGCTAGTATATATATATATATATATATATATATATATATATATATATATATATATATATATATATATATATACTAGGACATTTAACTATCGAGCTTATTATATATCTAAATTACAACGAGCATTTCCTGTATTTTAATTAAACTAGTAATTTCACTATTACATTAAAATACACTTAGCTCTTTAGACTATTATTCTAATCTCCTTTAAATTATATATATATATATATATATAGTAATTTATAAAATATATATGGCGATTAAGCTACACTGAATATTCTGCGTTTCATCCAACTATAGGATTCGTCAGGCTTATGCGCGAATTCTGTCGTTGCTTCTT
This sequence comes from Euprymna scolopes, assembly GCF_053919585.1. Lineage (NCBI taxonomy): Eukaryota > Metazoa > Mollusca > Cephalopoda > Sepiida > Sepiolidae > Euprymna > Euprymna scolopes. The sequence continues at coordinate 142,685,896 of NC_136486.1, forward strand.
GTTTTTATATATGTTGAGGATTTCTAGTCGGCTAATCAGCTTTCTAGTATCCACCGCGCTCCTTCCTACCAGCCAATGGGCATGCATTTTATCAAACAAAGGATCTGTTTTAGAACTAGGTTAGTGGGTTTAGGTGGTCGTTCTCCTTTTTTTTTATACATATAAATATACCTATGTGCACACAACAATGCACATACATATACATTTTTTTATACATATAAATATACCTATGTGCACACAAAAATGCACATACATAACCTAAACCCACTAACCTAGTTCTAAAACAGATCCTTTGTTTGATAAAATGCATGCCCATTGGCTGGTAGGAAGGGGCGCGGTGGATACTAGAAAGCTGATTGGCCGACTAGAAATCCTCAACATATATAAAAACAAGAAGCAACGACAGAATTCGCGCATAAGCCTGACGAATCCTATAGTTGGATGAAACGCAGAATATTCAGTGTAGCTTAATCGCCATATATATTTTATAAATTACTAACTAGCTCTACCTACGTATTGAGCACTTTTGAAGTAAATACTTAAAGTTTACGCATAAATCTATACTTTCATATATTAAATTTATGCGAATAAATGAAGTAGTTATATATATATATATATATATATATATATATAGAGAGAGAGAGAGAGAGAGAGAGAGAGAACAAATGAGACAGAGATAGATATTGTACTTTTATTTGTTTAAAGTGTTATCATCTTCCGCTTTGTATAAAACATATTAAAAATAGAATTTTTTGTGAGAATAAAATAAATAGGTGTTATGCGTTTACGAATGATAGAAAGCATTTTTAAGAACAAATATATTATTCACTCGCTGCCATCGATAAAATCTTAACTTTGCTCAATAGAAATATAAAAAACATAAATAAGAATTGTTTTATTTTCAATCGTTTTTCTATGAATTGCCGTTTTTTTATGTTACGCGACTTCATAGGTGTTCAGTTGCAAAAATATATTTAGCTTTTAAATGTTCCGTTCAAGAAATCTATTTGTTACCACGATTGTAGCTTCGTTTCGTCATCCGCGAAATACAGTGTAGTAATTGTTATTTTAATTATGTATTTAAAAACTATAAAGCAAAAGCTTTGTCCGCGTGTGTTTCTCGCCTATTCGTGACTTTGATAAATACTCATTGTATGCTTTTATTAGGTATTTAATTGAATCTTAAATAAAAGTAGGAAATTATTTAAATTCATTTAAATCCTATGAAAAGGATAAGTATTTTTATAAAATTATTCTTATCTAAGCTTTTAACTTGTCCGTATGTTTACTATGCTGGATTAGTTAAACTTTGCTGCGTGTTCTTTGTGTAAATTAGATTTTTAGTGACAGGTAATAAACGTAGACACTCCTGTTATAGGAGAGGACAATAAATATTTTTTAATGAGTTATTTAAATCAAAGGGTGCAAAATAGTATTGTTGCATCTATATTTGCACTTACAATCCATAAATCGCGTCAGTTATTATTTGAACGTGTTAGAATATGTTTTCTTCTGTTATAAATCTTGGAATTATTATCTACATATATAAGCAATATTGGGTTTTAAATGAGTTTTTAATTTTTTTTTAAATTCCTCGGTTTCCACTGAGTGGTTGCAAAGAGGATTGGGACGTTGGGGAGGCTTATTACCACCCAAATTCTAGTGAAGATCAATGGTTGCTACTAACGGAAAATCAATGGCAAACGCTTGTTGCGATTACGTAAACTAATTTGCAAAAGTCATCGAAGAAATGAAGAGTGCTGAAAATCTGGGAAGAGTTCTTGTCACTCAGAATCTATGTTGTTCTCGAAGAATTATGGCATGTGTGACTACTCTTTTTGAGTAAATAATAAGAAGAAGAAGAAGAAGAAGAAGAAGAAGAGAAAATTCCTCCAAAGCGGCTCAACTTAACGAGAACAAAGAACTATGAACCGAAATACAATGAAACTAATGGCCTTAAAAATGCACTACACCCGAAAGAAGATAGTAAACAACTCTACTTAAAAGAGAAAGGGGGTAGAGAGGACTAGTGAATATAAAAGATCGTGTTCATGACGCATAAAAAAATTAGAAAACGCATAAGCCAAAACACAAAACAAAAATCATAATTTCTGCTGCATACCGCTCAAATGAATAATATGATAAGCAGCAAAATTAGAAATAGAAAAGATTAGAAAAATAGGAAGAGAAGCTGCTACAAAAACCAGAATGAGATGCACGAAAACATCTGGACATAGCTACGAAAAGAACACTTGAATACAGAAACAGAATCGATATTACCAACCAAAAAGAATAACACGGGCAAAGATATGAAACGGTAAATCGCATAAATGAATGCAGAAAACAGGCGTATAAAGAGCGCAAAAACCAAAACGACTGTATGAGAAAAGTAGTCTACTGGTTGTTATACAAATGTAATTACTTGACTATGCATATAAATGGTGCAAACACAAACTGGAAACGGTATTGAAAACGAGTGATACAAAATACTTGAAGACATCGACGTACAAACAGACAAATTTATCGAAACAAGAAAACCGAACGTGATAATAGTCAATAAGAAGGACAAAATCTGCCGAGTTGTACGGTTCGCCGTCGGAAGATCACAGGGTGAATTTCAAGAGACCTAAAAACGAAGCAATTGCATTAAACTTGTTATATAACCGAAAAGTGGTGTGGTACATAGGGAAAATCAAAATAATAGCAATGCGATAATGGATAATGGGAAAATTTGAATTAAAGGGAAGAGTGGCATGATTCAATGTACGGAAATGGTGTACAGCTGAAAAATATAGAAAAATCATCGAATGCGGAAATCAACTAACATCCAGTATAACCAAAATACACTAACAAGCTACCGGTTTTTAATAGAAATAAAAGCAAATAAAAAAGATCATTATACAAGACCAAGAGAATTGAAACTAACAGAAATCACATAAATACTTGTACTGTTTCGCCAGCTTGAGTTGACACTAGATAAAATGCTTCTTGATTCTTAACTAGACAAAATGGTCCTGGAGGGTTAAGGAGGAGGTTAATAACGGATGGAGGAAGCCCATTCAGACATCGACGGAAAAAGTAAGGAGGTGCTGAAATTTTAGGAGGAAGAGATTTATTGTCACTCAAATTCTGGAGAAGAACAAACAATTAAACAATGGTAAACAACTTTTGCTATAACAAAATATGATTTGCAATGGTTATCGACAGAAACAGAGGGAATTGAAAACCTGGGAAGATTAGCACTCAGGTTCCAGGAACTTTTAATTGTCAATGACCAATCGGTAATAACAACTTGTGTTAAAACTCTTCAGGGGTAAATAACAGAAAACCTCTGTTTGTGTCACACCAAAATGATCGTAAAATATTTTAAAGAGTAAAGAAATGCCGAATTCAAAAGAGCATCCGCCATACCTCCACTTGAAGGACACGTAGTATCTCAAGTTATTGCTAGTAAAATCTTCGAGAACGCGATCGTTGTTTATCAGGGAGAAATCAATGGTAAATAGTTGTTGAACGTAAATTGATTATCTATAGAAATCGATTAGATTGGAGATTACTGGGATCTGGAAAGGCCTGTTTTTCTCAGACTTCAAGGAGCATTTTTCTGGGTTTGCTAGTGAAGCAATGCCTTTCAGTCTATTAATGATTTCTGTAAAAATTATTATTAAAAATAAGTAGGCCTCCCCTACAAAATCAAAGTGTAGAGACATCAACTGATGGTTATCGTACAGAGTGCTTGAGAGAATGGAACGAAACAAAGAGGGGTGCCACCATCTAGATATCGACTGAAAGGAAACAGAGAATACTGCGTAACGGAGCGCTTATGAGCGCGATGGAAAATATCAGCAGTAGCTGTACGAAAAAAATGCATATGCAAATTAGGAAGTGTGCGCGTGCGTGGGTGCTGACGGAAGAGAGAAAACGGACAGCGCGTGCTCTACAGAAAGAAAGTCGGCCTAGAAGAAAGTGGGTGTGTAAATTCAAAGACGAGAAATGGCTGGCTAATACCGGCGTGCGGTTGGAAGAAATGGAAACGTGTGCCAGATAAAATGGACACGTTTCAGCGAGAGAGTTGTTTTTTAAAATAATATCGAAAGTAACGGGAATAAAAACTACCGACTTAGATTTTTATTGATTTATTTCCTTTTGTTTGTTTGTACTTGCAATGTTACAACTGAAATATTGTGGATGCCAGGAAAGCCACCTTTGTGAGTCATATTACTGGTCATTTGGTGGATGCCAGTGACCGAAACTACTTGTTTCACTGTTAATCCAGCTGTTTCAGTTTACATACAGACTAGTTAAAATCTCATACAAAATACGCAATATCATCACTACATATAATTATTGTGCAATATGTATTTCATTTTCTAGATGAAAAAAGAGTTTACCGGAGTTAAAAAGGCATTTCACCTTGTAACATAACGCTTATGGCGTGCGTATGAGAAAATCAGCAGCAGCTGTAGGCTAGCTAACTAGCGAAATATTAGCAGCAGCAGCAACAGCCGTCTTAACACATGCAAATTAAGCTAGTATGCACGCGTTGACGTCACGGGAAGGAGAAGAAACAAAGGAGAAAAAAGAAAAGTAGGTGGTCGAGCAAAAAAAGAAGGGACTAAGTGCGTATGGAGAAGATGGACGTGTGAAGCCGAGGGCGAGAAAGCGCTGGCTATCGTCGACGTCAGGTGGCAGCGTTGTAAAAGACGTAGGTGTGCGAAAGATAATGAAATGCGTTATTGTTGGAAGAACCACGAATAAATGTTTTTCATGTGCACTTAAAAAATGTAGAGTCAGATTTTTATTTCTTTCCTCTTGTTTGTTTATTTTGCGACGTTATCAGACAACGTGTGGGTCCGAGTGATTGAAATGTAACGACATAGTAAAAGTGTAGCGGCCACGTTACAATCAAAATAATAATTTGAAGAAGAAGAAAAAGAAGAAGATCATCATGATCATCATCATCATCATCATCATGGCCGGTGGTACCGTCTGAAATTTAAATGACAATAAAATCATGTGATTACAATTCTCTGTGTGTCGTTCTTCTTATTTTTCCTTTTCTATTACTACCACTATTACAATTTCTACTGACACTAGTACTTCTGATTCGTATTAGTTTATTAAATACATAATATTCTGCTGGTTGTTAAGTTTCGCCATATACAATTTTTGAAGACCAAAATATATATATATATTTTTTTAAAGCCAAATCTGGCAATTATGAATCAGACGGGATGATATCATTACTAACGAACATATACTACACTACGGTCCCCAAAAAAGATTTAATGCCTGAGTAAATTGTTTTATGACAAGGGAACATATACCACACTACCTCCAAATGAGCAGGTAATGCCTTAAAGTATAATATCATGACGAAAGAATATATACTACATTATCCGCAAAAAAATAGTCTTTTGACAACAAAAAAGATACTAACCTACATACGAAAAATTAGGGAGAAAATAGTGCTGGACATGCGTAAAATAGAGACTACACTACTCTTTTTCCTGAATTGAGCAGTTAAATATAGTATAATAGTCAATGCATAGGAGTAGTAGTATATTTCGAATTTAGACAGATACCAAATTTCTATTAGCAATAAAGATACTACTATAGTGCGATTAATAGAAGCAATATTGTAGTTTCAGCTTCAGACAGACAGATACCAAATCTTCGTATTATTTAATTATTATAATAGTATTTATATATTAAATATTGTTATGTACAAGGTTTTGAGTAGCCAATGCAATAGAATAAGCACATTATTTCCTAAAAAATTATAAGAAGCTCCATCGGCGTTACCGTGTAGGGATGCATCAGGCGACTTGCTATGAACACACGCCTTCTCAGAAAGGAGATAAAGTCCGAGAGAATGAACCTCCTAAGACTGTACATAATCCTCATCCTAATCCGACAACAACAGAACTACTGTCAGATTCATTTGTATCAAACCTTCAATGGAAATAGATTATTATTATCAGATTACATAACAAATTGCAAAGCGAACTCAAACGCATAACTACATTAATTATATACAAAACTACAGATACACCTGTACATAATTGAATTTATGTGTTTTCTGTCTTGTTATCTAACAAGTTAGTAGTGTCTATGAATGCATACCATCTTCAAACGACACTCAACAAGTCTTCAAACAGATTCCTTAAACATGCTTAAAATATTCAGAGAATTTCTCGAACTTCAAATTATAAATGCGGATTGCAGATTCTGTAAACCTTGTAGAAGATAATGAAACGTGCGTGTAATTGTACGAATACATTTATCTCGTACAAAAGCATATTGGGCCATTTCGAATAGGCTTAATGATAGTGAGCTCTATTAAAGAATCTATCTTATATGACTCTTAGTGTGTACGCCTCTTTGTCAGTTCTGCTTTTTGCTCACAAACTACTGAATTAATGTGACGGAAATTTTGTATGACCCTTAGATATGATAAGGTGCAGTGAAGTAAATATTGTGGTATCTATTCGATGCAGATTTAGGGATTAAAGGGGATTAAAGGAGTTTAGTGTTTAATGCAAGAATAGGCACAAATTTAACCGTATTCATTCATCGATTTGGCATATTCTAAGATAACTTTTGACCATTTTTATCAAGTAGGTAAAATATTATAGACAAATCTCATCCTTGGGGAACTGATGATGGCCTATATAAATTGTTTTTAGCTTGAATGTATTAATATATGTTTAATGTATATGTATATATTCATATATTTATGTGTGTATTTCTAGTGTATAAATGACTCCAAAATTTTTCTTTATGATATATATATATATATATATATATATATATATATATATATATATATATATATATCGCAATCATGTAGGAAAAACTTTTATAATTCATGATTAAAAGCGTTTTAAAATAAAGAAAAGGGGGTAAAGAAGAGAAGAGAAAAAAGGGGGAGTCAGTTGACCGGTTTCGCCCTCGCTTTTTTAAAGCTGTATCGTTGGATTTTAAAAAAAAAGAGGGGGAATCGAAAATATGTACAATTTAAAATAAAATTACGTTGCGTTCCGTTATGTGTGAGGGAATAAAAATTGGGAAAAGTGATTAAAATAAAGCAACGTTATATTACTCGAAGATCCTAGAGACTAATCAAGCTCAAACCCAAGAGGCATTCTCTCTGTTTACAGAGAGAATGCTGCACATAACAAGTTTTTCATGATAGTCAGTGATTGAACACTCGTATCTGTTGGCAAGTACGCTGTTGCTTAGTATGTCTCATTTCTGATTTTGGTAGGAGAGTGCTCAATGTTGTTCGACCGATATAGTTGGCACTGCAACTACATTCAAAATTGTAAATTACATTATTATTATGATGGAAGGTAGAACATCTTTATGAGATGATGACATTAACATTTTCGTAAAGAACACAACACGCACATTTGAAGCAAAATAACAATTTTGCACTGTTTAGCTGATATGCTTTGCGAATTTATCACTTACTGTCCCCAACCACTGTAAGCGTAGACATATTGGATATTTATTAACTGGTTGAATTTTAGTTACAGAGAACTCAGCTATTTTCCTTCGCATAACTGACTTAATCACATCTAGATGGTACCCATTCTTGGATAATGTATCAGTAATTATTGTAAATTCCTCATTCAATTTTGATTTGGAGCAAATTATGAGGGCACGATGTGTTAAGGTCCAAATTAAATTGATCTTACGTTTACGGAGGCAAAGCGAATCCCAGCGTGTATACAGTCCCATAAATGTAGGTTTGTGGTATATTGATGTAAGGTAACTAAATGGTGTTTTTGTTACCAATACATCAAGGAAAGCTATGGACGAGTAACACTCTCCTTCATAAGTATACTGCAACGTGCGATGCATCTTATTAGGTAGGAAGAAAAAATTATTTGCCTCTGTTTGATTATTTAAGAGGCAAAATGTGTCGTCCACATAGTGAAAATAGACTATGGGGTTCGAGGGTCCAGAGAGTAATTAAGCTTCATGGAACTCCACGAAAGATTCGCCATTATCGGCCCCAGGACTGAGCCTATGGGCACACCTTCTATTTGCTGATACATTACATCGTTGAAACTGAATTCAACAGATGCAGTGGTAAATTTCATTAGCTCATCAAATATGCTCTCAGAAATGGGAGGAGGCGATATCTGGATACGATATAAAAAAATCTTTACAAATATCTATAGTCACTAAAATTGGGGCACAAATAAATATCTTATGATATTAGTAACCTATTATATTATGTTACTAATATCATAAGAACACATAAATTTAGTTACAGCGTTAGACTTGAATAAAGTTTGCAAAATGTAATGAATATTAAAGGCAGTATTTACTGTAACGTTTTAATACAGGTTGTAAAATATTTTAGATCCATTTTGCAACTTTATGTTGTGATGACCCTGTCATAGATAAAATGGGCCTTAAAAGGATACCTATTTTGTGAGTTAAAGGTAGGTCATACAACATAGAACAGATCGATTCTGAGGGTCTAATCTCATTCGCTATGTTAGACGGAAGTACACCAGTTCAGTGTGATAGACATTTTGTCGACATACTACAACCCCTGAACCTTTATCCGGTTTGGTAACGACTAACGATTTATTTTCTAATAGAGTTTTAATAACTGCATAATGCTTTTTGCGCCATTAAAACTCTGAATAGGATATTGTTTTACTTGCATAGATGTGGGCAAGGTTATTTAATATTGCTTTTAAACCCCTCACTTTAATTTCAAAGACAGATGAAAGTCTCTCTGAATGGGCATTGAGAATTTCAAATTCGGAAAATAACTTTTCCCATTTAACAGCGGGCAATGGAATACAAAAGTCTAAACTATGATCAAGTATTAATTGTTCGGGAGACAAATCATGGGAAGAACTTCTTGCCAATACTTGAGTGCACTTAAACTTTTTGTATATGAAATATTGCAATTTAGTGTTGGTTTTAAGAACTAGTTTTTTTATGACCTCATCCTTGTAAAAGTGCAATATACTTTGCGAACCGAATTTTATCAAAGCACGATAAAGTGCTCACTACTTCGCTCCATAATTGTACCACTAATTTATCCAAATAATTATGAATGAAAGCATTTTCAAATTTATCTCCTTTTTATTTTAAAACAAATAAACGGAGGACATACATTATTATTTACACAAGAATGTAGAAATGTTATATTTTCTTGTGTTGATCTTATTTTGCTTTTAATAAGCAACATCGAGTTTAACTTCATAATTAAACTAGAATTGTATTTGTCATGAGATATGTCATGATTCTGTGGGGGTTGCAGAATTTAAATATTGCAATCATGAAGAGAAGACTTTTATAATTTATGATTAAGAGCGTTTTACAATGAAGAAAGGGGGTGAAGAAGAGAAAAAAGGGGGAGTCAGCTGACCGGTTTCGTCCTTGCTTTCTCAAAGCTGTATCGAGGGATTTTTTAAAAAGAGAGGGAGATCGAAAATATGTACAATTTAAAATAAAATTACGTTGCGTTCCGTTATGTGTGGGAAAAAATGGGGAAAAGCGATTACAATTATCATAGAGACTAACCACGCTCAAACCCAATAGGCATTCATCCTGTTTACAGAGAGAAGGCCTACTCAACCGAACATGAACAGTCTCCAATATTTTAAATGGAATAATGAGTGAACACGATTCAGAATTGAAAATGAGTTCGTGCTAAAGTTCGCTGCACATGATGGGTTATTAATGAGACGATCAGTGATTGAAGAGTGATTATTCGAATAATATAACCTTGCTTTATTTTATATCTTGAAAATGTTGCTTTGTGATTAAAATATGGTAATTCTCAATATCAAATTAAATAAAGTAACATTTATTTTTTGCTATTTTCGATATTAGAGAACAAGATAATAGTTTCAGACGTGTTGATCCACAATTTAAGTTAGTAAGTAAATTGTATCGTATTATTCAGCTTTTATAAGAGCTTTGGATAATTTCACATATTCTAGACTTAGTCAAAGGTTTGTTAGAAAAATCTGATTTGTAGCCTTTATAAAGGATGTATGCTGCTGTTTTCCGTTATGATTTTGCTGTCATATATATATATATATATATATATATATATATATATATATATATATATATATATATATACTAGTAAAAGTACCCGTCGTTGACTGTGTTCAAAAACAGCCTACAGAAAATGGACTCTGATTTATGAAAGTATGATAGGTTATGAAAAAGAAGGGTTGTAAATTTGGGGTATCAAAACCAAAGCAAAATATGATGAAAGTAAAAATAAAATAGATAAACCCCATAATTTATTATACCATACCTGTTCACACTGAAACACTTATCACAATATTCTGTGGATCTATATTAAAAAACCTTGTTAAACTTTGTGACATATTTCCATTCAATGGAGGTCAGGTGCGAACGAACACTCCATAATTTTATTATACCATATTTCTTTTCTTCAAACTGAAACATAATTATCAAAGTATACTTACGTAGATAGATATGAAAAGTCTTTATTAAAGTTTGTGCCTATTTCCATTCTATGGAGGCCAGGCGCGAATGCAGACCCCACAATTTTATTATACCATCCCTATTCAAGTTAAAACATACTTATCAAAGTATTATTATGTACATCTATATCAAAAACACTTGTAAACGTTTTTTTTTAATTTTTTAATTTTTTATTTCCATACTTTGTGGACCAGGCGCGAACGGAAACCCCAAAATTCTGCCAGATCAAACATAACCATTCCTGTGTCTCGATATATCTTCTATCATTATATGTAATTAGTTTTTTAAAATAGTCAACCATATAGGAGCCTATTCGTGACCACACACACACACACACACACACACACACACACACACGCATTCAGCTTTATATATATATATATATATATATATATATATATATATATATGTAACACAAGTAAATGTTTACTTTAACTACAACAGAACCCAGAACAATAAAATTTGATTTTTATAGGTTTCGGGGTCGCTGACAACGAATCTGATGTTCAAACTCGTCGCAAATTTACCTTTGCATGGTATTAACTTTAGAACCCTCGCGCTATTTTGTGCTAACTCACCGCCATCGTTTATGCTATACTTACATGATGCGTTCGCGCATGGACACGCCTAATAAAGTAACTTGTCACATCGCGGAAGAATTTTTAAGCAGACATTTGAAATAACAAGAAAGTTTTCAAAAACAAAATGTGGTTCATTTTTCTGTGTTACGTAGTTTTTGATGCTTTTTAATTGATCTAAAAAAAATTAAGTTTTCACGAGCGATTTACAAAAACATTTTTATTTTCCGTTTTTTTATTTTTTTGCAGGGGGTGTATTCAATTATAGAACTTGTACAATATTTAAGAGGTGCTTCTGCAGTTTAATTTACCGTTTTACCGTAAGTAACGCGCCGACATACACCAAGCAAAAGAACTGTTTAATTTTTTACAAAAATTCTGTTTACATTGGGGGGGGGTACGGCGACACCACCCGCCCCCTGCCCCTGCCCCTACCGCCCTACCCCTCAATGTAAACAGAATTTTTGTGAAAAATTAAACAGTCCTACTGCTTGGTGTATGTCGATGCGTTACTTACGGTAAAACGGTGGGGAGGGATGCGGATATTTTTATGTACACATAAATCATTAAATTGCCTTCCCACTACTGAAACAGCTGTAATGGGAAAAAATCCAGGAAATAAACGAAGGTTATTAAAAAGAAACCGCGAGTCTTTGAATTTTCAACAAATTTTGCACTATATATATATATATATATATATATATATATATATATATATATATATATATACATATATATATATATAGTAACAATATGAAATGGGGCATGTATAAATGGTATTTATTTATTATTAAAAAATAATATATTATTGGTTATGAGTTTATATGTATATATATATATATATATAGAGAGAGAGAGAGAGAGAGAGAAATATATAGTAAGTTGAGAAAAACAATAAATGTCTCAATCATATGTCATATAAGAGACTATAATAATAATAGAGAGAAGAATAACAAGAGAGAATATAATATATTTAAGATAAATACTGTACATTGCAGTGTCTATTACGTTTACCCAAATTTTATCAATCTGACCATACTGGATTTCAGAATTTTTTAAAATCAAATGAGTATTTCAGAAGTCCAACGTGTACATATATATATATATATATATATATATATATATATATATATATATATATATATATATATATATATATATAGTCTTGGAAGTTTATTAAGACAATTCAAAAATTACCTTCGTTTGAAAATTTTTTGTAAGTCCATCAATGTACTGCATCGCTAAATATATATATATATATATATATATATATATATATATATATATATATATATATATATATATATATAGGGTTGGATTGTTTCAATGTTGTCAATCCTTCCACTAACCCTTCCTCCACTGAAAATGAGCCCAACAATTTAAAAGAAGTTATTAATCACGTACACAACTAAAGTTCCATTTTATGATCATCTGGGAAATATACATACACATGTGGATGGCGTAGCTATGTGTTCCCCATTGGGACTAACATTCGCTAACTTTTATATGGCCAACGTGGAGAATAAAGTGTTCGATTTGATATCGAAGCCTTCTATTTATGTTCTATATGTGGACGATATATTTATTTTTACCGATAACATAGAGGATACAGAATATTTAGAGAGTACATTTCAGTGTAATCCCGTCCTTAACTTCACATAATAACGAAGTGTCGATAATAAAATCTCGTTTTTAGACGTTCTCATTGACTCTAGTAGCGACGAATTTCTCACCTCCGTTTTTAAAACACCTACATCAGCTAATTTCTGTATTCTAAATTTTAAAAGTGAATGTCCATATCGTTATGAAACCAATATAATAAAGAATCTTATACATCGTGCGAAGGTGATTTCCTCAAACAAAAATATATTCTTTAATGCATTAAAAAATATATAACAAGTATTTAGTCAATAACCACATTCCAAACTCTCTTGTAAAACTAGCGATCAGCAACTTGAATGAAACTAGTAATAACCAACAGGAAAACTCTCAAACTATTCAAATATATTAGCGTAATCAGCTACACAAGAACTCCAAAACTGATGAAAAGATATAATCCGTCGATACGTGACTCCCAATGATTACAAAAAAAAATTATTATCTATTATAAAAAATTGCAGCCAACTAACCTCGTAATCAAAAACAACATTTCGCAGACAACTAATTTGTTAGAAAAAAAAAACAATGTAGTTTACCAATTTAATTGCCCAATATATCTCTAATAATACTAACTATATGGGCTATACTGCAAACATATTGCGGGAAGATTAACTTTCCACTTCTCTGACTCTAGTTCGGTATCGCAGCATTTGGGAAAACATGGCTGCCAACATTCGGAATTCCAAAAAAACATGGTAGAAAACACTAAGGTTTTGCAAGGCGGGAAAAATGTTAGTAGACTAAAAATAATCGAAGCATTGTATATTAACACAAAAATAACGCAGATCAATAATATCAATTACGAATATAGTCGAAATATTTTAACATGCTTGCGATAACAGATTTAAAATTTTAAATATGCACATACGTAAATATACAATAAATTAACATACTTTATATATAATATATAAAAAAAATTAATATTATAATAACAAAAGTCCAACCACCTAATTCATAATAAGCCACGTGACTATAATAAAAATATGTATATATATATAATTAGGAAAAAAAATTTCTACAACATGCATGAGAAGAGTAGAGGTATCTCTGTCGAACGCGTTCGCTATGAATCCGACTTATACAAATGTGAAAAAAAAACACAAAAAAAGAATTCGGAGATTGGAGATGAAAAGGAAGATAATAAAACAGAAGAATATTCCATGCTCTTTAATAACATTTGTTTGAATATATATATATATATATATATATATATATATATATATATATATATATATATATATATATATATATACATTAAAAACAATCTACATGTATACTATTTCTAATGTTTCTATAATTTTAATAATGAAAGCTCTACTTTGTGTATTGGTTTTAAGTTTATGCTATCAATATAAATATATATATATATATATATATACATATATATATATATATATATATATATATATATATATATATATATATATATATATATATATATATAAAGTTTAGAAAATATATTTACGTAAATTAAGCTACAAACGCTTACGTGTCTCATCCCTATAAAGAATTGCCGGGCGATTTCCTTAGATATAAAATGTGGATGCTTCTATGTATCCATATATATATATATATATATATATATATATATATATATATATATAAAGGCGGCAAAAAGACAGTCCGCTCTTGTAATTTTTTATAAAATCTGAAAATTTAAGCTAAATTCAATGTAACTATTTAAACAAACAATACCTCATTTGATTGGCGTTTTATTCTTCTATAAATTTACCTGTTCATACTTGACTTTTAATTGAAATATTCTAGTGTTCACGTCATTTTAAAAAAATATCTTCAAATTGAGGAGGCAAAAAGAAAGTCCGCACAAAGGAAAATTGTTATTTAAATGTAACTTTAGGACATTAATGCAACACAAATACAACAGAAACACAATGAACTAGTTAATATTTAGTAGCATAGCCCTTCTTCAATTTGACAGCCTGCAATCTTTTGGGAATTCCTTGAATTAGACGGCAGCAATACGCCGGGGAAAGGGCATCTTACTTTTCTTTAATTTTTGTCCAAAATTCTTCCAAATTTGAAATTTTATCATTGCGTAGCTGTTGCTTGATGTAATGCCATACATTTGATAGTATGAGGTTTGGAGATTTTGCAGGCGTATCAAAACACGGCATATCATGCCCTTCCAGGAACCTCTTGACATTCCCAGCTGTGCGAATGGGAGCATTATCCTGCATGATGATGGGATTATCATCCAAATTCCGACCAAAATAAGGTAGAACATGCTCAGTCAACATATTAATGTACTTCCTCGAATTAATTCGACCTTGCAAGCGAAGTATAGGCCCTGGACCATTAATAATGCCCCACACCAAAACTGAACCGCCACCACCTTATAGCGTTGAAACTGAGCTCCTAGGATTAAATTCTTCAGACGTACTGCATACTATCACTGCCTAGCCTATTGTACTTGCTTTCGTTGTTAAAAAGCCCTTTTGACCAATATGAAGAGTCATGATCTTCATTGCATCTGACGAAGTCCAACGGCGCTTTCTGTTCTTTACAGAAATCATTGGCTTGCGTCTTGCAACATATCCTCGCAAATTAAATTCCTTTAATCTGTTCTTGACACTAAAAAGAGAGCACTTTTTAACAAGACTCCACTGTTGTTGGATTTGGGGAGCCGTTTCAAATTTATTTCTGAGGCTGCGGATCTTGATAGCATTGTCTTCCCTGTTAGAAGTAACTCTAGTACGACAAAATTTAGGGGCATCACGAACACTGCTGGTGTTTTGGTGCTTTTGAACAGTTTTTCCTACCGTTTTCTCATCACATTTCCATCTGCGGCCGATTTTTCGGATTAGATAAACTAGAAAGATGAGGATTAATGAGCTTCTTACGATCACTAAGAGCATATGGACTAAATGTTACGTTGTATAACCTGGAACAACAATACGATTAGAGATGCTTTATTGCCTGTTGGTGGACATTTTAAACTGATTTAGGTGCGATAATTTAAGCTGGTTTAAAACGAATTTGTTGCTGCGGACTTTCTTTTTGCCTCCTCAATTTTAAGTTATTTTTTTTAAATTAACGTAAACACTTGAATTTTTTAATTAAAAGCCAAATATGAACAGATAAAATTATAGAGGAATAAAAAGCTAATAAAGTGAGGTATAGGTTGTTTAAACAGTTACATTAAATTTAGCTTAAATTTGCAGTTTTTGAAAAAATTACAATTGCGGACTTTCTTTTTGACGGCACTATATATATATATATATAGCTTTGTTTACGTATTTGGAGTAAATACTGAAAAGCAATACATAAAATATATTTCCTTACAAAATCTTTAAGTGGACATATCAAATATTATTTATGTTATTATGATAAACAAAATAATCAATTTTCATAAATATACATTTTTAAATCTGTAATTTATTAAATTAATAGTTGTTTAAGTATTTTCATTGTCTGTGCATGCAACATAGCTTAAAGATAAATTTTCTTTGCTCCTAATAGTAGTATTGAGCAATGTGGAATGTACTTATAGCAACAGTAATACTGATTTCCTATTTACGTTGTCATTAAATGAGAGCAGAGTTTGACACAAGGCCAGTTTTTGTGAAGGTAAAAGCTAGATCCCGAAAAGGGAGTACTTTGGATTGGGATAAAAATTATATTTTCTTCAATCAAAAAGGGATTTTACTTACATTTGCTAAAGAGAGATAAAAGTTAAGTAAGCGTATTATAACACTTATTAAAACTTGGTCGAGACAAATAATAAGCGATTAATGAGTTATAAACCTTAAACTTATCAAATTTGGTGTACTATAGGTTTTGTGTGTATGTGTTCCAGAACGGTGACTCCGTACGATATTTTTTTTTTTTTACATAGGCATCATCACTTATCAAGGCCAAGAGGACACTCGAGGATAAGGGTTAAAGAGTATACAGTAGAAATTGGACAATATAGTAATCGTTAGTAATGGAAATTCGGTAATTTTTTTAACAAGTGGAACGGCTCATCAAGAACTTGTTTACGTTAGACTTGAAGACAACCATATTGTAGTCAGCTGGAAAGCTGGAAAACGGAAGATACTTCCACAGACGTGCAGTTCTAAGAAAGAAGCTTTGTTCATGGAATCTACGTTTAGGTTTAGGCACAGATAAAGAGTGGGGGGAATTATTGATAGTGTTTTCAGCTAGACGAGTGTTTCTTGTGAAAGTTTGTGCAAGGGGGGGGGCATAGACTGAAGCTCAGTCGAACACTTTGCATGATATTAAACCAGGTTTTATAATAGAATGCCTATCATAGCAATAATAAAGTGCCTCATTGTTTCAGTGTCTTAATGACGTACTTTTCATTTTGACACAAGATCCTTCTTAAGTCCTTAACTTGATGTGGTTAAGTCTTGCTACATGACAACTATGGGTGTGCACGCATCTGTTATTACTTTATGCATAGATGTATGCACGTAATGAAGCTACCGTTTACAGACATTCGCGTCAATATGAGTTAAAAGTAGAGAGCCCAGCACTCAGAAAAAGAGAACTCTTATAAAAAAATAAGTATGTTCTAACCAACCGACATTTTTATTTTTATTTATTTTTTTTTTTTTCATGAAAGACTCGATTGAGAGGCAATAAACCTATCTCAATTTCCTACTTTGGAGGAGACAACGCAAGAGAGGCTACCACTGTGAGCAACAAGCGAAAATCATAATTATCGTCATCATGTATACGGTGTCAATTATATGTTCATGTGTGAGCGCTATTGTCTGCGTTCAAGTCACTGTGGGTTCAAATATAAATTTTACTCTCACGCACTAAACTCAATCATTTTGAAGAAAACTTTTTAATATGCTCGCAAGTAGTTACTTTTTTCTAATGCACAGACATGTACACACATTCACACACACACTCACTCACATACATACATACACACACATACACAAGCGCCAACATAGTTATGACGCATGATCGCATGTTAAGATATATAATTTCTTCTTTTTTAAAAGGGCTATATAAATCAAAATAATTTGTATATAAAAACCATCAACATGTAGTAAAGATTCAGTGATAAAAACTCGGTGATATATAGATATATATATATATATATATATATATATATATATATATATATATATATATATATATATATATATATATAGTTACGTGGGCTTTTTCAAGAAAATAGCTAAAAATGGTACATTGATATTTTTAGCTATTTTCATCGCGTTTGAAAAAGCCCATCAAACAGTGGGCGAAACGTTGAGTGATTTGGCCTTTCCACGCCATTTTTAATTCATATAAATATATGTATATATAATTTTTAATTCACATCCTCGGATTTGTTTTGTCCTTTTATTAGCATAAACTAGCAGGGAAATTGGACGTTGCCTTGTTTTGAATGCGGATCAAGGAATGTCTCACTCAATACTTTATTGTCATCGAAATCGGTGAAATTGTCCATTGTTCATTGAAATACAATGATTGCCTTTTTGAGTTGGGGGCCGACTGCCATGCACAAGGAAAAACATTTACTAGCGTAACCACAGTGACTTAGTTCATAATACATCGTAATCTACATTGCAATGTAGAGAATCTGCTGTTGATTTTATAAATTATTTTATATAATGGCCTGAATAAAAGTTTAAAATTATCAAATATGATGATTAAATTGTGTCCTAATTGTCTTATGAAATAACCTACTGTTGATTTTATAAAGATGCTTTAATTGTTATATAATAGCTTGAATCAAAATTTAAAATACTAGTATCAAGTATCATGGTTCAATTGTGTGCTTAACAGAAACATTCATTTCGAGCGCGCCTCTGTCTAATAAAAGAATATATTGGGTTCTTCTGCTTGTGCTGTGATTAAACTTCTCAAATGTACATATTATGTTAGGCTTTATAAGGTGTTAACTTTGTTCACAATCTAGTTTTTAAAAAAAATTAAGTAAGATTTTTCGATTATCGATTAATTATTTTCGATACTTACCAGAGACATTCTGATAGAAAAGCTATCTAAGAACTCTCCCAGACACATAAAGTATATTTGTGTGAATTTTCATAAAACTCTACTCAAACGTTTCGTAGTCCATGGGAACGAACTCATACAGACACGCGCACAGACATATATATATATATGAGACAGCTTTATATATATATATATATATATATATATATATATATATATGACAAACAAGCCCTGCAATTAGAAAGAGCCGATAATAGTGGTATAAAAATAATACACTCAACCTCATATATTGAGTATTGCTGCAATAAATACTGAAATACACAGTATATACGTAATATATCATGTCAGAAAATCAGAGACATACTCATACACACACATGTATATAATTTTTGTTTCGATCCTTTTCTAAAAAAATATTTTATGGATTTATATGCGTCTCTGATGAGTTGTTTAGGATACCATTCAACGGGACACATGTGAGACGTACCATATATCAAAGAAAATTATATGAATGTTATAAACATATGTGGTATTTGAATCGTTTATAAATTATATATATATATATATGATGATTGCAACGTCTTGTCAGACGAGTGCCACTCCCTCCGACATTTAAAATCCATGAACCCAAATACGTGAGGGAGTATCTATACAAAGATGATGTTACAGAGTCTTAGCTTTGTACGACAGCTAAGTCTCTCTCTCGGTTCAAAATGTTGAGATCCAGCAACAAGCAAGAGCAAGATAGCCAGCAACAAATTAAACTGCAGACCAGCTTAATGCGGGTACTGGTCTTCCGCTTTATGGTTTTTTTAAATCAGAGATTTGCTTCTCCTAGAAAGGTTGCCTTCACCACGGCTTACGGGAGCCCTCTCCACCCCAATACACTTATACAGACACACATAAATATACACGGTGCTAGTTGGCCGTTGACCCAGAAAAAGAGTTCATTCGCCCTTTGGAAGGTCTTGTTTTTAATCCTTACATACATACATACATACATACATACATATATATATATATATATATATATATATATATATATATATATATAACACTAATAATATACATGACTATATGTATATTTGCTTTTTAAGAGAAGGCCAAATGTATGACGACCTACTACAATGCACACACACACACACAAATATATATATATATATATATATATATATATATATATATATGAATTTTTCGAATTGAACTCAGTCAATTAAAAATTTACTACAAATTCATCATTGAAAAAAAAATACAAGCATTTACTGTTTTCTCATTATTCCATAGAGTTTCAATAAATGCATCATATCATTAGAGATGTTTTTAGCAAAAAAATATTTATAAGTAAATATTATATAGATAGTATTATACAATCTGTAATCTGAAAGTATTTCGAAATTTTAGTTAATTTATATATATATATATAAATTAATTGAAATGCCAACTCATATATATATATATATATATATATATATAAAAATATATTATAAAGTTAGATCATATCGAAAATTCTCAATAAATAAACATAAACATGACTCATCAACTTGCAAATACCAGTGGCTCAATATTTAGTGAAATCGAGCTTAATACCTGGGCTTATGCACTTCTACTTGGTATTTGAATAAAAAATTGTTTTGAATTCCCGATATACACACACACACACACACACACACACACACACACACATATATATATATATATAGATTCATATATATATATATATATATATATATATATGTATATATATATATATATATATATAATCTAGAAATATGTAGCATTAACTAGTTATTGACTTACTAAAAGTAATAATTGAACTTTCTAATATGGTATTTATGTTACAAAGTGGCTGGTCAATTGCATTTACTAGGAAGGAGAATATTTTGAAAACAGATTATTTCTATAACTTTTTTTTTTGTAATTAAAATACCATTTTTTGTTCATCTTGTTATCATGTGTGCGTGGGTGTGTCTGTTATGATTACAAAAGACTATTTGCATATTGCGTTGTATTTATTTATTCTCTGGTAAATAAAATGGACTTTTTTTTATTTTACTATATTTAAATTCGACAAGGGTTTTATTCTTAAATTAGGCATTTTTATTTTAGGTTCCAGCTGCATTTAAATATTGACATAAATTATCTTATTAAAACTTTCCAAAGCACATAATATTAAATTAACTAAAATAAATGAAATGTTAATAGCGATTAATATATTTTCTATATTTCAACATGAATTTCATATGCAAAAGAAGAATAAATACTAAAGACAGAAGTGTTTTCCCCTCATGTTTTGTTCTCTTTTTTGCGTATCTTCTCTTATTGGAGTTCAGGTTTTGTTGTGCGGAATATTAAGCTAATAACGTTGAGAAATGATAACAGATACAACAAAAGTAAATGCGAACGAAAGTCATTTTAATAACATTTTCTTTTTCTTTTAGCCTTTTAGGTTCTTCTGTTATTATCGGGTTTTTTTTAAATGTCCAGTATAGGTTCTTTAATAAAATCGTAATTTATTTGTACATACAATGCTCAAAAGAAAACTTTTTACATGCAAAAAAACACACACACACAAACACACAAACACACAAACACACACAAACACATATTCGTTCGTCTTGAAATTTCATGCTTGCATATATATATATATATATATATATATATATATATATAAATAATTTGAGAGCGACGTGTGTATACACACACACATACATACACACACACACATATATATATTGTAGTTTTCAAGGTTAAAGCGCTTCCAAGACTATATATATATATATATATATATATATATATATATATATATATATAGTCTTAGAAGCGCTTTAACCTTGAAAACTACCTAAAAAAATTATAAAGATTTAATTTTTAATACTTCGTTGAAAAATTATTTTGTCAGTAAGCATAGATGCATATATATATATATATATATAGAGAGAGAGAGAGAGAGAGAGAGAGAGAGAGAAAGAAAGAGAGAGAGTCAGAGAGAAAGAGAGAGATCAATAAATACTCCAATTATATCCATCTCATTTGAACATTTATTATTTTTATAAAACTATTTGTAAAGATTACAATCTCTGCGTGTGTGTGGGAGATCTGCTATTTTTTGTCGGGTCGCTATTTTTAAGATTTTTTCTATTGCTATACACCAATAAATAAAACTAAAATAAAAAAAAACATAATTATTTATATATTTTTCATTTTTAATTTTTTATGCATATATATATATATGTAACCATATCGTATCTAATGTTTTTACAACCTTGTCAAATATGAAGTATATTTTAAAAGTCTGTTTACTCAGTATTATATTTGAATATTTTTGTTGATGACGTCAAATTAGTTTGTCATAGACTAAACTGTGGGCAAAACAGCGCAGTAGATCACAAGCAACGCAGGACAGACAAAGTGTATATCTACCTGAAAAAGATAAATTCATCGCAAGTGTCTCGATCTTTAAAACGAAACGATATTTTGTGTCGTAAATGTCTCTTACTTAATATGATACACGAAATGTTGCATAAATAAAAGTGATTTACTATTGCAAATCGCGATACAAAGAAAAAAAGAAATTGTCTTACCGCTTCGTTGCTTTTAGGTCCGAGATCTTTCCACATTCTATTTTCTTTAAGAACGTCATAATCAGACATATGTATACAGGTTTCTCCAAGAAATTCGGGCACAAGGTTTTTCGGTCTATTCATTAATTTTATTTTCAGATGCATTTGCTCTAGGTTATCATGTTGGGAGATTTGAAAACAAAATTCTTTATTAAACACAGGATTCCTTGAATGTTTAATAGTGTCTGTCACTTTCTTTTGTGTTTTACCGGGCATAAGAGTGACTTTTGCAAACGCGTTAATCTGACTGTCCCCTTTGATTTTTCCGCCTAAATTTTCGGCGCGAATAAGAAGAATTTTTAATTGTTTAGTCTCGGGGCGATATTGGAAAGAAAACTTGAGTTCCCCGTACTCGGCCACAAGGTGTGCCTGAAGCTGGGAAACCGATCGTTTCCTCCCGAGGGTGTTGTCAGTTTGAAGTTCAAGTCTGTTGACTGGTGAAACCGGGGACGAAGGGCTAATTACGTTGAACGGTCTATGCTCTATCAAGGGTGAATTCTGCTTATGAAACTTGCGTCTTGGCGTCGGAGAGGGTCCAGCTGATTTACAACCAGAACTTTGGCTGGCCAGATCGGATAGGTACTTTGCCTCATCCACATTCAGGTCGGACAGGGACGAGCGTCGTCGGTAGTAATTGTGTCCACGAACTTTATTTTTGTGCGGACTTACTGTCCCTGGATTGGCTTTATTATGGGTCCCAGAGTATCTGCTTCGCTGTGAGTGTTTATTGGCACCTTCTTCTGTACAGGTTACTCCAGGAGAGGACACTGAGATTGTTGGAAAGGGATCCATTCTAGTTGAAGCGGAATGGTTTGGTGAGGGCCCGTTCTGGTTTAGAGGTAGAGTAAGTTTCCCTGCACTGGCCTTGCTGCTCGCAGACCTCTTGTGGCGACCATTTACTGGCACCGAAGACAAGGTACAGATACTACCACTGACACCTCTCACGTTACTACCACTGTAATCCTCTCTGGCCGGCGCAGAGATTGATACACCAAATTGATCAACTGCTAACCCCCTTGTAAGCACCGGGCTCTTCTGTTGAGCTGTGGTGAAGGTTGCAGAAAGAGATGGGGTAGAGTTTGTGACAATAACATCAAGCGATCGTCTGGGTAGAGAGTATGTGGACTGATTAGCCGAGGAATAGATACTTTGGTCGTACCCGTCTTCCCTGAAAGTGTCGATACTAGTCAGCGAATGTCTGTCGTTTCGTGTTCCTATGCGTGGTTTACGTTCTTGTCGGGGAGTGACCGGCGCTGAGCGGGTCACCACGGGGCTTTTTGGCAAGGCGAGGCATGAATAGGACCCGCTGAGAGAAACTGCGGGACTGTTACGTTCTGAATAAGGAGCACTGCTGTCGCTTGTCACACTTCGCGCGTCGTCATCCCGCGAAAACTTGTCCTCACTCGATTGACGAGACACGTCACCCGAACATGGGATAATGAATTGCGGGATTGAACGCGGGGTGACAATATTGCCCCCATATTTGCTATCTTGACCACTTGCTCCGCCGGTTAGTATCGCGGAAGCTGCGGTAACTTTACACTTACTCACAAACCAGTCACGAAATTCCTTTACTGAATCCATGAGAAAAAATAAGTACCTACACAAAATCCAAGATGTAACATGTGCGTCTCTCACTCTTCAAATAATGACGAAGGAAGAAATTGCTTAACTTATTAATTTTTGTATACGTTTTAGCATATTCTTTTTTATAGCAGTTTTTAATATAAACGTCATTTATTGTTGCACAGACACACCCACACGCAACACGCAAACATATATATATATTTATATATATATATATATATATATATATATATATATATATATATATATATATATATATATAAGCGCAATATATATATAGTGATTGTATTGTAGTTTTCTACATATTTATTGCATATATTTATAAATATATGTAAATAAATATATATATATAAGTAAATATAGATAGATATAAGTAAATATAGATAGATATAGATAGATATGTAACGGGAGAGAAAAAAGTTTCCCTTTTCGTCTGCTACTGGCTTCAAATTCAGCGGGATTTTTTTCTCAAATTTTAATATAGATATTTTTTTTTAAATGTTACCCTCTAAATACATTTATTTACAGGAATGTGTAATTATAAAACAAACATCTATGTTGAATAATTTTCGAATTATATAATTTATTCACTTTTCTTATTTAATTCTATTTTGTAATTTTTTCATTGGAATTGATAACAAAATAAAATAAAATTCATGTTTCACAAATCCTCTTCCAGTAATCCTAGTCAAAAATGAAGCATACTGAATATTAAATAATAACATAGATTAAGACTTCTACATAGCCTTGGCTAATGGAACAAGAACAATCTACCCTCGTGGATGAAATAAAGGGTTCAGTTCAAAATTTCGGGCAGGTTACCGAGATCGGCATAAAGATTCCCAAGTTTGATTAAAAGGTTCCTAATTTCTGAAAAATTAACTTGAAAAAGGTTGGAGATTGCATCGGCCGAAACGTTGTGAATATAATTATCAAGATAGGAATAGTAGTTCATACAATCCAGATCACGATACAAAGATTAAAACAGTTTTTGTGTTTTGTTTGTGGATTTCGAATTATAAGTGAAACCATTGAACTCTATTTTTACATTCGATCTTTTTTCTTTTCAATTTTTCGAAAATTTTTATGCACAAATGCAAACATTTCTTTGTTTTTTCTTCCCAAAATGTTTTTCGCCTTTAGTTAGGCTACATCCTTTGCATCCGTATTTTTCGTCGTTTCGGACTCCTTGGAGAACAGTGCGTGTTTGTTGAGGTATGGGAATAAACCATGTGATTGGCGCGAATGCGCCAGTACAAAATTAATTTACCTTGTTCTTTTCTTCTTCTCTTTTTTTTTTTTTTTTGTCTTTTCTCGTATTGCTATTTAGTATTGGTCATCTTACTTAAAAGATTATCGAATTTAAAGAAAGAAAATAAATGAATATCTTTTACAGGTTAGACCTCCGTTGACAACGTGTGCATGTTTGTAAATATCAATATTCTTACGAATGGCAAGAGTGTGAACGTGTGTGGGTGTTTATTTTGGTTAAAAATGTATTAATGTTTTTTTAGGCGAAATTTTATTTTCAGTATCGTCAGCGCTTTTATAAGATAATGTGTTTTATCTTATTTAAGAAGTGTGTGTGTGTGTGTGTGTGTGTGTGTCCAGAGCTATGCACACATACATATATGTATATATATATATATATATATATATATATATATATATATATATATGCTCTTAAACGTATGTCTAATTATATTTTGTTTATCATCAACGCGTCAGTGTGTGTGCCCAGAACCGCACACACACATACACACACACATATATATGTATGTATGTATGTATGTATGTATATATATATATATATATATATGCTCGTGCACGTGTGTCTAATTTTTGTTACGTATTGTCAGCGCGTTTGTAAGATTACTTGGCTTATTTTATTAAAGAAGTGTGTGTGTACGTGTGTGTGTTTATATATATATATACATATATATATATATATATATATATATATATATATATATATATATATATATATATATATATATATGCTTTTGCACCTGTGTCTATGAATGCGTTATGCGCTTATCGTATTCATCCTGAGGCAAATATATTTATCTGTGGATTTCCAACACAAATGAAATAAAATATTTCACTTCGACTTGTTCGGTAGTTTAGTTTTCTTTTTCTTTTATACTTGTTATTAGTGATCACATTTTATTATTGGCAGTCAAATATCGAACTGCATTAATAGTTTTGCAATCTTTCATACAAATTAATATTTTACTTGTAAACAATGCCACTTGTTCTTCTGTTATCAACATATTGTGTTGCTTTTGATTGGATTTCTACTTTTACTTTAGGAATCTTATTTTGTTTGTGTAAACTATTTAAACGACACTTTTCAACCTTGACATGATGTAGCAAAATAACCTTTATAACTACAAAAAGAAAAACAATATGTCTGGCTACTTCTTTCTGTTTCACTTTTTATTACTTTTTTTATATACTTATTCCATTTCGGATCACTTTTTAGGTTTAATGTTCTTGTGCAATTTACACCATTTTTTTTTCCTGGTGTTTAAAAACTTGTAGATAATTATTTCTTTTTCTTTTTCTTTATCCTTGTTTAATCGTTTGCCGTTTGTGTATTTTCCCGGTTATCCCAGCAGCTTTCCGATTCGGCATTTGTGCAATCCAAGTATAGGGGGAGGGAGAAAAAGAGACAACAAGACTCCGTGCCATAGCAGCCGCTCCTTACGCTGCTGCCGCTACCGTTCCGACCGCCGCTACTGCAGCTACAACTACCGCTGCTGGTGCGACCGTCAACCCGACCACCCGACGAGCACGCGTTTCCACGTCAGCCGATGCAAAAATAAAAATCGCCTTCTCAACTTCAGTCTTACTCGTTGCTTTCCCCGTTTGGTGCGACAGTTCGATAATTCAACCGCTAACTACAACAGATGCTAACAAAAAACATGCCCATGTGGTTTCACTTCAGCTGAGTAAGCATGTTGTTTGCACGACACGAAGAAATATAAAAAGCAGTTTTGCATTCAGAACTATTGCAAAATCATTTTTAGTATGCAGCTACTAGTTTTTGTCTCAAGGGACTACTACAGCTGCTGGACATAATATTAACACATATGTCATGGGTTAGCGACTGGGTTAACTCGTGTTATGTTACTATATACCGAAACCATACGTATGGTTCATATACGATTGTTTTGTAGATCAATTTGTCAGGTGGGCGTATATTTTGTAAACAATCAGTAAATAATAGACTCTATTTACCTCACAGATGGAGCTCTAGCGTGTACTAGTTCTGGCTCAGGTCAGGATAAATCGGGTAGTAGTGTTACGTAAGGGGTGGTTCTATACCACCCCAAAGGTCCCAAATTGGGGTATCTCTACTGAACGCATTTTTTAAAATTTGTTTTGTTGTTGTTGCTGTTTTTTTTACTCTTATTTACCTCAAACAAGACAGACTACCATTTGAAGGTAACGGGTTACTAACTAGTTTTCTAGCACAGTAGAGGGAGCCTACTTTCTTTGTAGCAGCCTCGGCAATGTCTTCAATGTAATTATTCCAACTCATGTTGCCTGGGAATGCTAAACCGACATGTTTTATGGTTGAATTCACGGGTAAAGTGCTATAAGTCATGGAAGTCAGTGTTTGAGAAGATTTATTGTAATTGTTGAAGGACAGCAGCTTAGTTTTAATAGCATAAACTGGTAAAACGGATAAACAGAAAGGTTTGCATTGTATTACAAAAAAATTCCAAAAGAAAATCTGGATAAATTACTTTGTTATTTCTGGTTGTTCGTGCAAATTGTTTCGTTTTAAGTTACGAGTATTATAATCTAAAGAACACTAAAAAAATAAAAATACTGTGATAATAATTTACTCTGAAAAATCTGATGATGCCAGATCAGGCTGTCTGGGGATATTGGATTTCTGGTCTAAAATGTACCAAAAAATGATTTCATTGTTTTTTCTTTCCCTTTGAAAAACTCGATCCTGCAAAGTCAAAAACAAAAACAACAATTTTTATTTACAAAACAACCAAACAAAACACCTTAAAAATATATTTGAAGATTTAAAGAACATGAAGCATGAAAACGCTTTCAAAATTACTAGTAACCAAAGAAAGGTGTTTATGCTGTAAAATAAAATAATAAAGCTATTAAGAGCATTAAATGCTACCATCTATTTTCGTTCCACTACAGACTGGGGGTCATTTTCTAAGGGTTTGACAATTGCCTTGAATATCTGTACATTGTTTTTTTTTTATTTGTTAATGAGTGTGGTGTTATAAGCAAATATATCATGTAAGGCACAATTTTATCAGAGAAATAGTTTATGAATATCAAAAATAATAAAGATCCCAGAATCGACCCCTGAGTCGTACCCGCATTTATATCGTGCTCTTTGAAGTATTTTATACTGCATTTTAGTGCGATTCAATCTACCCTTTTCCGGGTGATTTCCGAGTACATTTTAGTAAAATTCAAACATAAAGCTTCTCGGCTATACATTTAAGGCAACGTGAATTGGAATAAATATATTCATTTGAGTGAGATTCAAGTTGCCCTTTTTAGGACAACTTTTCTACAAGATTTTTGTGCGATTCAACTTTCTCTTCTCTGTTGACTAGTACACACACATGTACAATACAATGTCTATGTCCGAACTAAACTTCAAACAGCTAGAATAATAGAACTGCTTCTCTAACTTAAGTGAAATTCACATTTAACCACCAGCATTTAGAAGTGGTAAACCAACCAGTAACCTCTAATTTGCAGCTGATGCAACATCCTCCATTAATTGTATATTTAAGTTAA
Source organism: Euprymna scolopes (assembly GCF_053919585.1). Taxonomy (NCBI): domain Eukaryota; kingdom Metazoa; phylum Mollusca; class Cephalopoda; order Sepiida; family Sepiolidae; genus Euprymna; species Euprymna scolopes. The sequence continues at coordinate 142,714,577 of NC_136486.1, forward strand.
TTTATTATTTAATCCTATGTTTGTTATATTTACTGTTACCGTCTTTGTTTAGTGTCTCTAAATAGATGTTAGGTCCACAATCATCATCGGCCCCTGTTTCCGGAGCTCTTCCTTTGTCAATAAAGTATGGCTTTAACATAGACATTATTAACACGGACCTAAAACGAATAATTATATTGTTAAAATGTACAGTCCTTACCTTACATAGAGATTTTTTTAAGTTCTTATTCATGCTAATAATAGAATGAAGGATTATGAATGGTTAATGTGTTATTTAAACACATATCTTGGGAATAGTGAATTATCTGCAGTTCAGTTCCATGTGTGTACAATACAGCACAAAAGAAAATTTGAAATTATAAGTAATTAACTATCGAACAGATTTGAGACATTAAATGTTAAACTTCTTGGAGGAATATGGAGGAGTTGTTATGTGGCTTATACACTGTTTATTATCTACAACCTTGTGTAAAATAGTATTTTAAATATATCTATATCTAACTGCCGACGTATATATATATATATATATATATATATATAAGTGAACGTGTCTGTGTGTCTGTGTACATTTCCCTATGCAATAACTCTGTCAATTTTTAGTCTACAGACCGAAATTTAATATACAGAGTACTGAGATTTAGAAAAATCGATGGGATCGGTTTTAGGCTGTTAAGAGGTCAAAGTTCAAACTCCTCCGACAATTTGGGGTCTAAACACTTGAAATTTTAGATATAGGTTCCTTGGACATGGATCTAACTTAATAACCTGATGTGAGCCAAAAACAATAAATTTTAAGGGGTCATAATAGGGGTCAAAGTTAAAAAAAATTGACCTTTTTTCTATCTTTGTTTTTTGTTTTTTGGCTCAGCATACACCTCCAAACATCCGGGCAATACCGGGCCGAAATGCTAGTATATCTATAAAAGTGAACGTGTCTGTTTGTCTGTGTACATTTCCCTATGCAATAACTCTGTCAATTTTAAGTCTACAGACTTGAAATTTGATATACAAGGTACTGAGATTTGGAAAAATCTACATGATCGGTTTTCGGCCAGAAATTTGGCTGTTAAGGGGTCAAAATTCAACGATTTGACCTTGGAGAACTCTACCTAACTCCTCCGACAATTTGGGGTCTAAACACTTGAAATTTTAGATATAGGTTCCTTGGACATGGATCTAACTTAATAACTTGATGTAAGCCCTAAACAATAAATGTTAAGGGGTAATAATAGGGGTCAAAGTTTAAAAAATTACCCCCTATTTTTGCTCAGCATACACCTCTAAATACCCGGGAAACGCCGGGATGAAATGCTAGTATATCTATAAAAATGAACGTGTCTGTGTGTGTGTGTGTCTGTCTGTCTGTGTACATTTTCCTTCGCAATAACTCTGTTAATTTTCAGTCTACAGACTCGAAATTTTATATACAGGGTACTGAGATTTGGAAAAATCTACGTGATCGGTTTTCGGCCAGATATTTAGCTGTTAAGGGGTCAAAGTTCAACAATTTGACCTTTGAGAACTCTACCTAACTCCTCCGACAATTTGGGGTCTAAACACTTGAAATTTTAGATATAGGTTCCTTGGACATGGATCTAACTTAATAACTTGATGTAAGCCCAAAACAATAAATGTTAAGTGGTCATAATAAGGGTCAAATTAAAAAAAATTGACCGCTTTTTTCTCAACATACACCTCCAAATACCCGGGCAACGCCGGGCACTCATGCTAGTATATATATATATATATATATATATATATATATATATATATATATATATATATATATATGGAAAGAGAAATACCGAAATGATTTATATATGCATAAACGTTTTGACTACATTTTAAAAATTCCTTAAGATGCATGATTTGAAGAAATAACATACTAGTACAATACTTAAAAATAGTTGGTGCGTGTTTAACGTGAAAAGAATTTTTCTTCCAAAAAACATAGTCTTTACAATTCCCAAAATATGTGATGCGGTTATGACGTGAAAATAATGATTGTGTTCATTGTGCTTTTGTTTGTTTTTTGTCATATCAATGTTAGTTTAAATTCGTGTTCTGTTTAGTTAGTATGTCGGCTGATTTAAGAAGACAAATGGTAGCATCCTTTGCGATGTTTAATTATGTTAGAGCTTTTATACTGATTCAAGTCATACCCGTCGAGATTTTTAATGAATTTAATGGGTCTAGATTGTAAAGTTAAAAGTATGATCATGTTGTGATGTTGAGTGCAATAGTAGTGCGGTTAAGAGACAAAGAATGATATTTTGCATTACATGGCGCTCGCATAAATTACGCCAAACATGCACTAATTTGAGTAGCACTGTGATGTTAAAATTGAAAACATGTATTTCTTATAAAATGTATCGTATTTATAATGTGTTGTCTGTTTCATTTAAACGGATCGCAAGATTTCGATATCCTATATTGGTTATATTGTTATCACAAGCGTTTTTCTCTTATGGTGATGTTGTATTTTATAAATAAACATTTTACGCGCATTAGCATTCTTTCTATACAATTACTTAAATGTTGTATTTTACAACAGGGGAAAAAAATTAGATAAACATAAAGGCCCACAAATGCACATAATGCATGAACATAATCCTTTTAACAAATGAATTTTATGAAAAACTCATCTTCTTTCCTGCATCTTGAATATTATTTTAGTTGCGATCTGTTGTTAATCATTCAAACAAGTTAGTGTTTGAATATATGGTTAAGTATTAGTTTTACTCATTTATACCTTTTTAAAGCTTCACAGCTCACTCATTCTGCGACAAAATTTCAATTAATTTTTACAGTTCATAGATGACCTTCTCTGCTATATTTTGAAATAAAAATTTTCAATTTTCGTTCATTAAAACAAACATTATAATAAAATTACTAGTGTTGAAAAGTCGTCAGAATTAGTAAGGAACGTGAGAGATGGTTTCTTCTAATTGGCTGTTGGTTACGATAGCAACTTTGTCAACATTGACGTTTTAGAGGCAATTTCTTCTGATTGGCTGTTGGTTACCATAGCAACATTTTCGTCGTTGACACGTTCATAATCATAGCGGGAATGTCGATTGCATGCCATCTAATTTGGGTTATATAGATAGAGTTAACAAAAGTGATGTCGTAGTAGGGTTGATAATATTTCGCTTACGACGTTGCCCTTTAATTCTGTTTCTCTCTATTTTGGTCTCTTCTGTCTGTTTATTTACTTGATTACGTTTTTTATTTGATGTTTTTTCTTTAGTAAACTTAAGAAGTTTGTAATAATTTTTTATTGATTCTTGAAAATGCATGTGATATTAAATACAAAAAAGAAAATATTATTTAAAAGTAAAGCCTGGTAAAATCATTGATTCCATAGAAAAATGCGTGCATGAAAAGTAATATGGTTAATATTAAGCTTAGAAAAGTAAAATGACTAGTTATTAAAACTGAGGGGAAAAGACAAGATATTCTAGTAAAAAATATAATAAATTTATAACTAAAAATATTGCAACATTAAGAATTTATATATGATGTTAAATTGATTTTTTTTTAATTCTTAATGCTGCAATAAATTTATTATATCCTTTATTACAATATCTTGTGTTTTTCTTTTCCAGTTTTAACAACTAGTCTTTTTACTTTTCTAAGATTAATCTTAACCATATTACTTTTTATGCCCGCGTTTTCCTATGTAATAGTAAATGTGTAAGGATTTAAATATTCACAAACCTGATTTGAAAATGTTGCACCCTTTAACTTCTTAGCGTTTTCAATTTTAAGACAGATTTACAGCGTCCCTACAGTTTCTCGCCGTTGCAATCAAATCTCTCTCGGTTGTCTGCTTTCAGTTCTTTGTTGGCCTTCTTTTTTTTTTCTATTTCCGTTTGCGTACTTGGTTTGGCAATTCTCTCTGGGACCAACCTTAGGGAATTTTCCGACCAGCAACTCACGTTCGATGTTAAACTGGTGCGCTAATAAAATAACTTGTTAATTATCATAACTTCTAAAGTTTAAGGCTGGTTACATTAGAAAGTCGTTCTTCTATATGCTTGAATGGCGTAGTGACTCCTCATACTCTTCGTCGAAAACTTTGAAACTTTATTCGTAAAATTCTGAAAGTTCAGCGTCTAATCGAGATCAATTCTTTAAAAACAGAAAAAAAGTTGAAGGTAATGTTCTCTTTTTTAGTGTACTAACAATTCACCGCTTATCAATGTCTATAAACCAGTCGAGGATATTTGTTAATGTGAGGAATACAGTTAAAAAACAATGTGAGGATTGATAAAAATAGTTGAGACTGGTCCGATATTGATTATTTAAGAGGGCAGCTATAGAAGATCTTCTTAACATTGAATTGAAAACGAGCATGCTATAGTCGGTCTTGTGGTATTGTTATCCAATACAGGGGTAGTTCTTTTAAATAAATATTGCTTATAGAAGTTCTGTATAGTTTTGTCTACACAGATAGAAAAATGCAAATCGTTTCAAATTCTTGTAGGTAGATAAGTTTTATTGTAAATGTTTTACAGAGGACATATATTGAAGCTTAGGACATAGATTGAAGCTTAGTCGAGAATCTACCATGAACATAACGATTGAGAAACACGTTTAATCAGAGTATAGAAACCTATCAGACAAACGTTTAAGATACTAATCTGGTAAGTTAAGTAGCAGATGAAGGGTGTTAATCAGTTTCAGCTGCTTTCAAGTTAATTAAATCTACATAAGCTGCAGAACGTCAACAATGAGACCCTCCTCAAAACATTAATAGTTGAGACCACTGATACTCTTTCCCCTTCTTATCGACTTTTGCTGATTTTCTTTGCTGACTAACTTTCTACTACAGTAGTTTTTTCATTTGGCTTTGATCAGCATGGTGCGATATCTAGATGGTTGCACTAATGGTTACACAAGAAATAAAACTCCTCCAAGACGGCACCTCAATACGTGTCGTTGCAAGAAGGTTTGTTGTTTCCCTCAGTATCGAGAACATGAAAGATATTTCGGGAGAAAGGTAGTTACTCCAGAAGAGTCAGACAGGGCCGTAGAAGATCTTTAAATCTACAACAGGATCGGTATTTGTGCCTTTGTACAAGAGGGGAATAGAATAAGCATTGCTAGAGGCCTATAAAATGATATCTTAAATGCCACTGGTGTTAATGTTTCTGACCAAACAATCAGTAACAGGCTCCTTGAGCATGGCTTGAGGGTCCGACATTCTCTAGTGGGGGGGGGGTCCTGTGATCACTGCCCACAACTGTAGAGTTCGATTCGCATTTGCTACAGACTACAAGAATTAGAAACTACGCCACCGGTGTCCTTTGCTATTCACCGATGAGAACAGGTTTAATCTGAACACATGTGACGGATGTGAAAGTGTCTGAAGATGCTGTGGAGAACGTTATGCTGCCTACAACATCATTCAGATGGCCAACCTGGTAGTAAAAAGGATGGTTTGTGGAGACATGCCCCTGTATGGACGCACAAACCTCTACAGGTTAAATAAGGGCACACTGACTGCTATAATGTATAGGGATGAAATCCTGGGTCCAATCGTCAGAACCTACGGTGGTGGAATCGGAATTAGCTTCTTCCTGGTCTACGACAATTCCCAACCTCATGTAACTGAAGTATACAAGCAGTTTCTGGAAGATGACAGAATTGATACCATTAACATACGTTTACCAGACCTAAATCCAATACACAACCTCTGGCGCATTATGTTTAGGTCGATCCGGTACCACTCGGTTGCTCCTCCGACTGTCCAGGAGCTTAATGATGTCCTGGTCCAGATCAGGGAAGAGATCCCCCAGGACACCATTCATAGTCTCATTAGGAACATGTGCCAACGTTGTCAGACGTGCATACAAGCACAAGGGGCCATACAAACAGCTAAGAAAGGTTTTGAGTTTCTACAATAGCATTTTTTGGCAAAATGGATCAGTTCGCTGCATCACATTTTCAATTTTATTCCCATCCCTATGTGGTAATCATTTTTATTAGTATCAAATTATATGCCATCATCATCTACTTATTATGAGGAAATATATTCAAGATCATGTTTCGTCCGTTTAGAGCTGATGTATTTTCGAAGTGTTCCTCTAATTTATCGAGCAGTGTATAATTTTCTTTTTATTAATATAATTTACGGTTTGTATATTGCAAGAGCTGTTAAACATTTATTAATAAAGAAGCATTTTTTCCTTTATACAATTATATAAATTAGTATTGTTAGCCCTATTGATATTATCATGACTGATTATTATTATTATTATTGTTGTTGTTGGTATTATTATTTATAATATGTTTATTCGCTTTATAATTTCATGAATATTTTTATACATTTGTCAATAATTATAACACATTACTCTGGGGAACAAATTTTCAGTAACTTTGAGTTGTATTGGATATTTTAACTGATTCTGAAGTAGGTGCTGATTTCAAATCTGAAATTAGTTTTTCTCTACAAGCCCTAGTTTGTAAGCAATGTGAGGTTAATGAAATTGTATAAAGTGAACTTGCGTAAAACATGTATAAGCATTTTCACATCCACATATATAGATAGCACGTTCACATACACACACACACACACACACACACACACATATATATATATATATATATATATCTTTTCAAGGGAAATAAGGTAAAAAAAACGATAAAAGTGCTCGATATGTTAATAGAGCGGTATATAATTTTTCAATTTTTTAATTTTTTTTTTCAATTTTTTTTTTAATTTTTTAATTTTTTTAATTTTTTAATTTTTTATTGAGCCCATATTTATTTATTATGGGCTCAATAAAAAATTAAAAAATTATATATATATAAATATATATATACATATATATATACATATATATATATATATGCCCAGATATCCTTCAGATATTCGTGCAACAGGAATTTCCTAGAACTGAATAAAGCATCAGACAGCATAGGAAGTGAAATAATATGTTTGGATTAAACAGAAAAAGAAAACCGGAGGTTTTAAATGAGACGCCCGTAAAGTTGATCTTGACCAAATGTTGTACTTGCGTCAACGTATCTTCTAAAAAGCCCTTGCTCCTGAATGTAAAAAGAATAAGGCTGTCATAATACATCATTTGGAAGATAAGGAAATGAATGCGAACGCTTTCTTAGTCATTCTACTTAATGAAAATTTCAAGAAAACGTTGCGTGCGTATTTTTTACCATTCGGAAACTGGTGCAATTTTTTACCTCCCCCCTTGACTATAATTCTTCTTTTCTTTCAGTTTAAACATGACTTTCATAAGGGGACATCATTGCAGAAACAAGCCTGATGCTACATATGTGGATGCTACACACTCGATTGTCAGAGACGTAACATCTCCTCGTTCATCAAGTGTGCCTACAAGGCATATTTTGAAATTCATCTTGGTAATCAAGACAAGCAATGGGTTCCTCATATTGTGTGCCAGAATTGTGGAGAAATGCTTCGGAACTGGACCAAAGGAAAACGCAAAAGTCTGCCTTTTGGAGTTCCAATGATTTGGCGTGAACCTACCAACTATGTAACTGACTGTAATTTCTGCATGGTAAATAAAGTTCACTAGACTAGATGCAGAACATTATTGTCTTATATGACAGAAGGTCGCCAGCAAATAAAAGGAATGGTGTTCTCTATTTCGTTGTTGCTGTTGTTGTTGTTGTTGTTGTTGTTGTTGTTGTTGTTGTTGTTTCTTTAAATTTTACTTCCTTTTTTATGTTCATAATAAAGTTGTCTCATGTCTCCTAATGTTACCGTAGTATTATCATTGCATTTTATAACACATTCTGTAATCTGTTTTCAGCTCTTTTTTTCTGAAATCATTGTATTCTACCGTAATTCATAGAATTCGGATGTTAATCTAGAGAGTCCGTCTTCTTGAATCAATTTTAGTTTGTAAAAACTATAATTTTAGTTTAATAGGATTTTCACCAACACTGGAGCCTATTTTCTATTTGTGTAGTATCAGCTTTGTTACCGCTAAATCGACAACAATAGAAGATGGTCTCCCTTTTCAACCGTGCATGAATCTATTAAACGTTTCCCAAAGAAATATAATGGCCGATGCTTCTTTTTCAAGCTGACTGTATTTCATCATCTTTTACTGATCTTGAATATTGGTTTAGTTTTTCTGTCCTCATTTAAATGGAATATTAACATAGAAATCTTTAGTGCTGAAAAATGCATACAATTAAAATACCAACAAACAAACAAAATTGAAAAGAGGCTGAGAAAGAAACTACCCTAGAATGGCTATAGTTTGATCAGATAAATCATTCACGCATTCCGATTTTGAATAAGTATTTATAGAATTAACGAATACTTGCTGAAACCGTTTTACATTAGAATCATAGCTGAATCACTTGCTGGAAACATGTCCAGCAAAATACACATTTTACACTTAAAAAACAGAAAGCTGAAGACACGATAGTTTATAAAACACCCAGGATTATTAATATATGATCACCACTGCAAATCGACTTGACAAAACAACGTACTGACATCAATACACCATTAACTCTTTAACAAACATAGAAACCCGGTGTTGCTCGGGATTGAATGAGAATCACTACTATATGCTTTTTTCGCTATAGTCATGACATTATATTACTTTATATTTTTTTACTTCTTACCGTCTTCAGTTCTGCCCTATAATGAAGTCGGAAGAAAGCTTAAATGTTGGCAAAGATCTTGAATTAGTGTCTTATAAATGTGGTTTAAATTTCCTTAAAATTGGATGTACGTATTTAAAGTTTTAAGGGGAATCTGTTTCTATGGGTCACCTAGAGGTAGAGATATTTGTCACATAGAAGATAACTTAGATTCGGGATCTGCTCCATTTTCTTCCTCGAAGAATTTTATACATGGGCTATATTTGAAATTTAAAGAGCGTTTGGCTCCAATAGCTCCCTTATGGTTAGAAAGCCACTTAGAGACTCGAAATCACTTGTCTTTCTAAAAAAGTTTTTTATATGATTTCAATTTCATAAAAATAAGATGCATCTCAGATTTTAAGACTGTGATGCATACAATACTCTGTCTTCCAACAGTAAATTTTATATAAGAATACAATTTTAGGTTTTTATGTACATTCTTTGTGTTAGATAATACTATTGTTAAAAGTTAAATTATTTATCTATCTATTTATCTATCACGTGATATTGTGTAAATATTTTATATTGGGAGTTGTTTATTGTTTATAGAATAAAGTTTAGTAATGGGTTTAAGCTGGTAATGTTTACATAAATTAGCTAAGTTAAATAAACAAAATTACCTTCGGCAGGCATACGTGGAAAGGTGTGCACGTTGAGATACGTATGCTTTTTGAATGATGACGTAACGGAACTGGGGTCAAGCGGTCGGGAAGTTTAGTCAGTTGAAGAGTTTGAGTTTGGTCACGAAGTGAACAGACGTGCTTCAAGCCAGAAAGCGAGGTTGTGAAGGACGAAATTTAGACTCTTTGTGAAGGCCATTTGAGACAGCTGAAATAAATTTATATTTTTAAAATATAAAGTGTTGTTCTGTGGTTTCACAAAAGAGGGAAGAATAGAGGTCTCAGTTGGTTATGGTGTTAGTCATTTCCTGTTACATCACTCAGTTCAGCAGTGAAGATAAAACTCTTCAAGAAAAACAGTTATAAAAAATGATACCTTAGGTAAATATGAATTGTAATATATACCCGTGTGATAACTCTCTTATAAACATCACTCAGTTTATACGTCGATATCATACCCGCTGGCTAAACAATAATACATACAATTTATACGTTTATAACGGATGTTGTTATAAGAAAAATATCTCCTACCTCACTATGTAATATGACTGTTTTGGTGGCAATCCATCTCTCAATGTAACATATATAACTGTTTGGTGCCAACCTCGCCCACTATACAACACTTTAGCCTTTCTATATTTTGTATACAGAAACATCACACAAACAGACACAGATATATACAGAAATTGCGTATTATATAGAGAGAAATGATAGCTCTAATACAGGATTCTTGCATCTGTTGCAACGACAAAATTAGGATCAAACTCAGTTAATTAAAAGCCTGGCATATTTAATCTGTTCAAAACAACTTTGAACTTTATCCGAGCAATCTCGTTTAGTTTCTTTCTGGTGCGTGTTATTCAACGGTGCCAGTAATTCACATGTATTTATAATAGTAATTAGCAAAAGCTAGAAATAATTGCAGATTGGTTGCATTTGCGGAAGCGAGCATGTTGCTAATTACTTTCGACCATACCGGAGCTACTTGTCCCACATCCGGCTTTACTTGTCTCACATCCGGTTCTATAATTTGTCCAGATATTTCACTTTAGACAATTCCGGTATCATATTTTTCTATAATTTTGAATTCTCTCTAATACATTTTACATATGTTGCATGATGATGTGTTTATACGCAATATAAATCGGCAAAGTTCGTATCCATAATCATTTGGAATATGCTTAGTGATTATTTATTTATTTATTTATAAGAATGACAATAAATGCAGGTTCTGCCACACAGGAGTATAGAGTGGAAGTCATCTGACATCCAGTTATAAGGTTCTGCTATGTGACGGTTACCATACTTCCGTTTTCCTGCTTTCCGGCTGACTACAATATGGTTGTCTTTAAGTCTAACGTAAATAAGTTCTTGATGAGCCGTTCCATATAAGTTATCAAATTTACTAAATTTTCATTACTAATGATTACTATATTGTCCAATTTCTAATGTACACTCTTTAACCCTTATCCTTGAGTGGCCTCTTGGCCTTGATAATGTGGTGATGCCTATGTAAAAAAAATGCTATATAGTGAAGGTTGTAAATATATCCACCGTACCATATATAAAAGTAATATTGAATGTCGCACGAACATATACTAGAAATAACAAAAAAAAGCCGGTATTTGTACAGAATTTGAACCTGATGTAACTAACTGGCCGCTTGGCTTTGCTTGGAACATGCTAGCTTTTGCCGGGCGTCGGCGATTATCAAAGCAAACATTTAAAAATAATAAAATCACCAGAAAATATATAACGAAAATAAAAAAAGAAATAACAACCTACAGTAATAATTTTTGTTTTATTCTTGTAACATTTTTCTTAAGTGAAAAAAAAAATAAACAAGTTGTATTTTTGTTTTTTCAACCATTTTTTGGTCAAACAAACTGAACAAAATTAATAAGAAAACCATTTTTTGTCTTTTCCATATTTTTGACAAAGATTTAAAAACAAATCACTTTGTATGTGTTTTTCATGTAATGTTTTTTGCAATCTTTTTTTGTAACTAATTTAAAGTAAACTTTTTTTTGTCGTTATTTATTTTTTTCCTGAATATATTTTCCTGTAGAATAGAGCTGGGCAACCGTTTTTTTTATTAAATTAAATTGACAGCCCGAATATTCCCTTAGGATTAGGTAAACTTTTCTATGGTCGCATTATATGATCTTGAAATGGGGTGAGATAAAACAGCGGACGTTGAAGAAACTTCGCCAACCCAATCAGATAGTTTTCCGATATATAGTTTAAGATGGGGACAAAAGGATCATTACTAAATTTCTCTTTCCACATAAACTAGAAAAGATAACTGTTGAGAAGCTCTCGGCTGGTCCCGTTAGATTTTTTCTCTCAATATTTTACCCAAAGATCGTCTGCCCCTTTGCCGCGCATTGATCGGCGTCCTAACATCAGATTACAATGAAACCATACATCATCCTATATGACTATGCAATCCATACACCTGCGTACCTACAAAACGGAACTATTAAAAATGACATAGTGATATGGGAATAACATGAGAAGGAAGCAACATTAGTGGAAATTAGTCATCCTAATGATGCTAGGTTAAACAAAGCTGATAGATAAAGGATGAGGAAATATGTCTGACATGAAAATAAATTAGAAATACCAATGCATTATGTATGACATGAAAAGAGATTAGAAATACTAATACCTTATGTACGACATGAAAAGAGATTACAAATACCAATGACTTATGTACGACATGAAAAGAGATTGGAAATCACAATGCCTTATGTACGACATGAAAGAGATTGGAAATACCAATGCCTTATGTATGACATGGAAAGAGATTGGAAATAGCAATGACTTATGTATGACATGGAAAGAGATTGGAAATAGCAATGACTTATGTATGACATGGAAAGAGATTTGAAAAACCAATGACTTATATATGACATGAAAAGAGATTGGAAATATCAATGACTTATGTACGACATGAAAAGAGATTGGAAATAGCAATGACTTATGTATGACATGAAAAGAGATTGGAAATAGCAATGACTTACGTATGACATGAAAAGAGATTGGAAATATCAATTCATTATGTACGACCTGAAAAGAGATTGGAAATAGCAATGACTTATGTATGACATGAAAAGAGATTGGAAATAGCAATGACTTATGTATGACATGAAAAGAGATTGGAAATACCAATTACTTATGTATGAAAAGAGATTGGAAATAGCAATGACTTATGTATGACATGGAAAGAGATTGGAAATAGCAATGACTTATGTATGACATGAAAAGAGATTGGAAATAGCAATGACTTATGTATGACATGAAAAGAGATTGGAAATACCAATGACGTATGTATGACATGAAAAGAGATTGGAAATATCAATTCATTATGTACGACCTGAAAAGAGATTGGAAATAGCAATGACTTATGTATGACATGGAAAGAGATTGGAAATAGCAATGACTTATGTATGACATGAAAAGAGATTGGAAATACCAATGACTTATGTATGACATGAAAAGAGATTGGAAATACCAATTACTTATGTATGACATGAAAAGAGATTGGAAATAGCAATGACTTATGTATGACATGGAAAGAGATTGGAAATAGCAATGACTTATGTATGACATGAAAAGAGATTGGAAATAGCAATGACTTATGTATGACATGAAAAGAGATTGGAAATAGCAATGACTTATGTATGACCTGAAAAGAGATTGGAAATACCAATGACTTACGTAGGACATGAAAAGAGATTGGAAATAGCAATGACTTATGTATGACATGGAAAGAGATTGAAAATAGCAATGACTTATGTATGACCTGAAAAGAGATTGGAAATAGCAATGACTTATGTATGACATGAAAAGAGATTGGAAATACCAATTACTTATGTATGAAAAGAGATTGGAAATAGCAATGACTTATGTATGACATGGAAAGAGATTGGAAATAGCAATGACTTATGTATGACATGAAAAGAGATTGGAAATAGCAATGACTTATGTATGACATGAAAAGAGATTGGAAATACCAATGACTTATGTATGACATGAAAAGAGATTGGAAATATCAATTCATTATGTACGACCTGAAAAGAGATTGGAAATAGCAATGACTTATGTATGACATAAAAAGAGATTGGAAATAGCAATGACTTATGTGTGACATGAAAAGAGATTGGAAATAGCAATGACTTATGTATGACATGAAAAGAGATTGGAAATACCAATTACTTATGTATGAAAAGAGATTGGAAATAGCAATGACTTATGTATGACATGGAAAGAGATTGGAAATAGCAATGACTTATGTATGACATGAAAAGAGATTGGAAATAGCAATGACTTATGTATGACATGAAAAGAGATTGGAAATACCAATGACTTATGTATGACATGAAAAGAGATTGGAAATATCAATTCATTATGTACGACCTGAAAAGAGATTGGAAATAGCAATGACTTATGTATGACATAAAAAGAGATTGGAAATAGCAATGACTTATGTGTGACATGAAAAGAGATTGGAAATACCAATGACTTATGTATGACATGAAAAGAGATTGGAAATACCAATTACTTATGTATGAAAAGAGATTGGAAATAGCAATGACTTATGTATGACATGGAAAGAGATTGGAAATAGCAATGACTTATGTATGACATGAAAAGAGATTGGAAATAGCAATGACTTATGTATGACATGAAAAGATATTGGAAATACCAATTACTTATGTATGACATGAAAAGAGATTGGAAATAGCAATGATTTATATATTACATAAAAAGAGATTGGAAATAGCAATGCCTTATGTATGACATGAAAAGAGATTGGAAATATCAATTCATTATGTACGACCTGAAAAGAGATTGGAAATAGCAATGACTTATGTATGACATAAAAAGAGATTGGAAATAGCAATGACTTATGTGTGACATGAAAAGAGATTGGAAATAGCAATGACTTATGTATGACATGAAAAGAGATTGGAAATACCAATTACTTATGTATGAAAAGAGATTGGAAATAGCAATGACTTATGTATGACATGGAAAGAGATTGGAAATAGCAATGACTTATGTATGACATGAAAAGAGATTGGAAATAGCAATGACTTATGTATGACATGAAAAGAGATTGGAAATACCAATGACTTATGTATGACATGAAAAGAGATTGGAAATATCAATTCATTATGTACGACCTGAAAAGAGATTGGAAATAGCAATGACTTATGTATGACATAAAAAGAGATTGGAAATAGCAATGACTTATGTGTGACATGAAAAGAGATTGGAAATACCAATGACTTATGTATGACATGAAAAGAGATTGGAAATACCAATTACTTATGTATGAAAAGAGATTGGAAATAGCAATGACTTATGTATGACATGGAAAGAGATTGGAAATAGCAATGACTTATGTATGACATGAAAAGAGATTGGAAATAGCAATGACTTATGTATGACATGAAAAGATATTGGAAATACCAATTACTTATGTATGACATGAAAAGAGATTGGAAATAGCAATGATTTATATATTACATAAAAAGAGATTGGAAATAGCAATGCCTTATGTATGACATGAAAAGAGATTGGAAATAGCAATGACTTATGTATGACATGAAAAGAGATTGGAAATAGCAATGACTTATGTATGACATGAAAAGAGATTGGAAATACCAATTACTTATGTATGAAAAGAGATTGGAAATAGCAATGACTTATGTATAACATGGAAAGAGATTGGAAATACCAATGACTTATGTATGACATGAAAAGAGATTGGAAATAGCAATGACTTATGTATGACATGAAAAGAGATTGGAAATAGCAATGACTTATGTATGACCTGAAAAGAGATTGGAAATAGCAATGACTTATGTATGACATGAAAAGAGATTGGAAATAGCAATGACTTATGTATGACATGGAAAGAGATTGGAAATAGCAATGACTTATGTATAACATGAAAAGAGATTGGAAATACCAATTACTTATGTATGAAAAGAGATTGGAAATAGCAATGACTTATGTATGACATGGAAAGAGATTGGAAATAGCAATGACTTATGTATGACATGAAAAGAGATTGGAAATAGCAATGACTTATGTATGACCTGAAAAGAGATTGGAAATAGCAATGACTTATGTATGACATGAAAAGAGATTGGAAATAGCAATGACTTATGTATGACATGGAAAGAGATTGGAAATAGCAATGACTTATGTATAACATGAAAAGAGATTGGAAATACCAATTACTTATGTATGAAAAGAGATTGGAAATAGCAATGACTTATGTATGACATGGAAAGAGATTGGAAATAGCAATGACTTATGTATGACATGAAAAGAGATTGGAAATACCAATTACTTATGTATGACATGAAAAGAGATTGGAAATACCAATGACTTATGTATGACATGAAAAGAGATTGGAAATATCAATTCATTATGTACGACCTGAAAAGAGATTGGAAATAGCAATGACTTATGTATGACATGAAAAGAGATTGGAAATACCAATGACTTATGTATGACATTAAAAGAGATTGGAAATACCAATTACTTATGTATGAAAAGAGATTGGAAATAGCAATGACTTATGTATGAAATGGAAAGAGATTGGAAATAGCAATGACTTATGTATGACATGAAAAGAGATTGGAAATACCAATGACTTATGTATGACATTAAAAAAGATTGGAAATACCAATTACTTATGTATGAAAAGAGATTGGAAATAGCAATTCCTTATGTATGACATGAAAAGAGATTAGAAATAGCAATGACTTATGTATGGCATGAAAAGAGATTGAAAATAACAATGCCTTATATACGACATTAAAAGAGATTGGAAATAACAATGACTTATGTACGACATGAAAAGAGATTGGAAATACCAATGCCTTATGTATGACATGAAAAGAGATTAGACATACCAATGCCTTATGTATGACATGAAAAGAGATTGGAAATACCAATGACTTATGTATGACATGAAAAGAGATTGGAAATACCAATTACTTTTTTTTTTTTTTTTTTTTTTACAAAGGCATCACCACATTATCAAGGCCCAGAGGCCACTCAAGGATAAGGGTTAAAGAGTGTACAGTAGAAGTTGGTCAATATAGTAATCATTAGTAATGAAAATTTGGTAAATTTAATAACTTATATGGAACGGCTCATCAAGAACTTATTTACCTTAGACTTGAACACAACCATATTGTAGTCAGCCGGAAAGCAGGAAAACGGAAGACAATTCCACAGGCGTGCAGTTCTAAGAAAGAAGCTTTGTTCATGGAATCTATGTTTAAGTTTAGGCACAGATAAAGAGTGGGGGAAATTATTGATAGTGTTTACAGCTAGACGAGTGTTTCTTGTGAAAGTTTGGCGAGGGGGGACCATAGATTGAAGCTCAGATGAACACTTTCCATGAAAATAACGATACATCAGAGACAAACTTATGTATGAAAAGAGATTGGAAATAGTAATGACTTATATACGACATGAAAAGATATTGGAAATACCAATGACTTATGTATGGCATGAAAAGAGATTGGAAATAACATGCCTTATATACGACATGAAAAGAGATTGGAAATATCAATGCCTTATGTACGACATGAAAAGAGATTGGAAATACCAATGCCTTATATACGACATGAAAGAAGATTGGAAATACCAATGCCTTATGTATGACATGAAAAGAGATTGGAAATACCAATGCCTTATGTACGACATGAAAAGAGATTGGAAATACCAATGACTTATGTATGACATGAAAAGTGATTGGAAATATCAATGCCTTATGTACGACATGAAAGGAGATTGGAAATACCAATGCCTTATATACGACATGAAAAAGATTGGAAATACCAATGCCTTATGTACGGCATGAAAAGAGATTGGAAATACCAATCCCTTATATACGACATGATAGGAGATTGGAAATACCAATGCCTTATGTATGGCATGAAAAGAGATTGGAAACATAGGAAGATCTCTATCGTCTAAGTAATTTTCAGAGCAAAAGAATTATCTGGCAAATATAACCAGTTAATGAAATTCAAAAGAGGTATGAACATTTGCACTTAAATGTTAGAATCTTAAGACGTTCTGCAAACTGGACAATATGATATAGCGAGTTAATGTCTGGAATCCGGTAGGATGCTCTCACCCTAGCTAGAACAATTTTTTTTTAATTTTAAATATAAACAGCCAGTTACCACCATTTAAATTCTCAAATATTTATTCTCGCATTTGAAATAAGTAGTTATATTGTCTCAACCTTTGATTTATTCATTGTCGAAATATAAAACAAAATACTCGCATCTTATTATTTTATGTAATCTCTCGGTGATATCATTTCAAAATAGTCTACCTTTGTATAACTCCTTATTCTTTAAATGTACGTATTATTTTGATGTTTCAAACTATCTTTCGCATTTTGTGTGTTATTCTTAAAATGTTTCTAGTCGATGTAACGTTCTTCACGTGTACTTTGACAACGGCTATCATTAGTGAATAGTTGAAAGAATGTATTTGTTCATTTTCCAACAAACCATAGTCATTAGAATTCAAAATGTCTGATGTGTTTATGAAAAGGAAAGAGTGTCAAGTCGTTTCGATATTCAAATTCGTACTTATTTGATATAATGTTTGAAGAATAACGGAGGCTACATCGGCCGAAACGTAGTTAGAATGACACCAAAGATAAGAAGAGAAGTGCGAGCAAACCAAATAATAAATATTATTAATACGCTCAAAAATAAAATAAAAACATTATTCTAGTCTAATGCAACTATTAAAAATTATGTTTATTTGTTTGTTTTTTGTTGATTTTTTTGGTCTATTAACACGCAGAACAAATCATATCGATTGTTTGACAGTAAAAAAATCACTAAGACAGTAATAAGATAGTAGCTTTTATAATTTCAATGCGAGAATTTGAGTTTTGTGTGAGTCTAAATGATTTTTTATCTTAAGACATGTTTGATAAAATTAAAGGAATTAACGTAACAAAATTACATAAAAATATTACATAAATATTTTTTAACTAAGTAATATTTTACAACAGTAGAAAAATTAGTATTCGGCTTTAGCAACAAACGAATTAAAACCATTACATTATAGCGTTTTACAAATACGAACAGTAGATGAATACATTCATCGTAGTTACTTAATCTCTTATGCAAATGCTCATTAGTCGTTTTTTTCATGAATTTTCACCAATATTTTCTTCATACTATCTATAAAACGATAGAAGTTATGTAAAAATGAAAATTGATATAAAAAATACTGTTCATAAAACGTATATGAATTAGTTCCTTATTAATTTGTCCTAACATCGCAAAAGCCTAATTTCGATTCATATAAAATAGTTATATTCTAGATTACTTCAAGTTTAGCGTTCGCTTAGAGAGCAGAAAGATCTTGTGTTTACTTTCAGCAGCCTCGTAACTCTCCCATATTTTGTTCTTTAGTTCTCATATTTCATTGGCGATGTTTCTGACAAAGAGGTAAGAATTGCTGTTTTCTGTGTCAGCATCTATTCCATTTAATACCTATATTTGGTAACTTTTGGGATTAAGGTAGTATTTTAACTTATTACATCAATCGTTAATTCTATTAAATGTTTTACTTAAATTGTTATGTAAACATTGAAAATGACATGTGTCTTGTATAATAAATAAATATGGAGTTGCCTTGCATCAAATGTACAATCAAACGTATTCGTAGTATGCAATACTAACTCAAATAACTTTATAGGATTATCAATAAAAGAAATGCTGCAGATTAATTAATTCATACAGTTCAATATCTCTAGAACTCATTTTTTTGTGGATATAGTTTATAAACTGGTTTTGACTATGTTCCTAATTATATCAGATCCTGTATATAGTTGTAGTTTTATGTTCACATTATGAATTTTGACGAAAACAAACTTCCTCTTTTAAAAATATATAAAGAGGAGTCAGTCTGATTTTTTGGATGTTGTCATTGATATATATATCGACATTTTATTTTACATAGCCAACAGTTAATTTTTGTTTGGCCATGTTCTTTTGCAATAAAAATGTATTTCGTTCCATTTTATCTAAGAAAAAATACTGAGCATTGTTAAACTGAATCCATTATCATTATTTACCTTCACAGAATCGGCTGCTTACGTTGTTAATAATAAATAAAAATTATATATTTTTCTATATATTGAGTTTGATTTAAATATTTTTCCTATATTTATTTGTATATCATATTAATTAGTAGAATAATTTGGCTGTTGCATATACTTACAATTTTGTCTTCAAGTAATATCACAAGATGCTTTCGGAATACGAAAATATTATATTCAATTCTTCTCGTGTAACTTAGAATTGCATTTTTATTTCAGCCCGAAAACCCAATACATATAAACTCCCCTGTACAAAATATATACACGTTGTATTTACATTTACTGGAAACTTTTATAAAATTCGTAAAACTGAAAGTTTACGGAGAAAAAAGAAAACATTAATCTTTGATATATATGCAAGATATTGCAAAAGCAGCAGAAGCAGTAGTAGTAGTAGTAGTAGTAGTAGTAGTAGTAGTAGTAGTCATAATTCCATATTGTGGGTAAGTTTTCACTGTCGAGCTGGAAGCAATTGAGTAATTTAGGTTAGTTGCCATGGAAACTGATTCTGTGCGTATATTTTTCAGAATATAGAATTCATTGTGCATTTCTTGTCCTGTTGAATTCTAGCTTTACGAGCTGGAATCAAAGTGTAATAACTGTTCTGCCTTCTTTCAGAGATGGAAACCTTTTTTTATGATTTTTTTATAATTATTGGAAAAAACAAAACCATTCATGAAATGAACATAGTATATAGGGATATAATCAATTTATAAATTTTACTGGAAAAATAATTTACATACAACAGATATTTTTTACAAGAAATTATTTACTTACTAAATTACATCCACCAACATTGTTTTCCGCTTCTTAAACAAAGTCCGCCATTTTAATAATTTATTTCGTGAAATTCTATTTTAATATCAGTTTACTGTTCCTAATGGATTAGAGTCGCTCCAAAATTAAAGCTAACTATTCTTAACTCATAAATTAAAGATTTAGAGTGGTACCATGAGAACGAGTGACTTTTTCTGTTCCAGAATATATTTTCTACGTAGTCACCAACATTCTTAAGGCACCATGGAACGATCGGTGCGCATGGGCGAACGAAGAGCGCTTTGTAATATGAAGGTAGTTCCAAAAGTAAAACCCTTTATATTTTTCCTCAAAAGTTGAAAAGCTACAAAGACTGTGGTGATACTATTATAATTTGTTCTCCCGAAATTTATTTTTCTACATAACCACCACAATTTTCAATGCAATTTTGCTAGGAATTCAATTTTGTGTGCCTGCTCCTAATATGGCAGGGGTTTATTTCTTAGAGTCTCACACCGTCCGTCAATATCTGTAACAGAGAGATGAAACTTTCAGGTCATGATTGCATAAGTTCGTTCATCATAACAATGCAATTTTCAATCCTATTTGATCCATTTGGGCGAAATAAAAAAATATTGTACTTTCGGCCTGCGTCGATCATGGCTTGTGTGAGTAGCAACATTGTTTGCTTGGTAAAATAATTATATATAATCTTACATTCAAAGAAATATAATATTAATTTAATCGCTTGATTAGCTTGTTGGGTGACATCGTCCTAGCAGATGTAAAATTCTACTTCTGAGATATCGGCCTCAGCTCTTAGTAGTTGAATGACTACACTCACTCCTTGTTGCGAAAAGGTAGGTGCATTTCACAGTAGAACCTCGTCGCGGTTTGCTTGAACTGTGTAAGTTAACAGACTTTGTTGTGTATGGCGTGGTTGCTCACATGACATACTACTCGTCTTACATGCAAGTGATTCGAGTTTAGAATTTCAAGTTCGGATATGTTTAACTTATGAGCCCAAATGAGGAAGGAGCTCGAGTATTGGACTTCCGGTCTGCGGCTTTCATAGTTCCTCTTGGGTTGGAAGCCATGTTTAGTTTCAGCACAGTTTCCGATGGTTTTATTGTTCTATACTAGTCCTGGAGATGACGAGTTCTCAGTAGACAGCTATTCTGTACAGGCTCCGGACTATAATTTTATAGCCAGAGAGCAAAAGATTCTTCCGTGTTGACACGAAGAAAACATATGCAAGGTTGCTAAAAAGGTTTAATTTTTATGAAGCAATTCTGGTTTCTGATTGGTTGGTAGCAGAACGTGAATTAATTTAATTCGTCAGTTCCTAGCAGCAGCGTTTATAAATAGAATCTGCCAATTCTGAGGAGCCATGCCCCATTATAAGCCAAAAATATTGCGACAGTTTCCATGACTTGTGTGAGCTGCTACGTTGTTTGATTGTGGAAATAACAATACAATCACAGAGTATTCCTAACCCAAATAATCTCCTCAGTATAGATAACCCATGAAGAATGTTCCTATCCTCCAAGTGATGTAAGCTCAATTATAACAACAAAGCTAGATACTTCACCAAACTAGATGTATTCTTTTCCTAGAATCTAGTAACACCAACAGATATACTGTAACATATTTAACTGCTCAATTGAAGGAGGGACAAATGGAGCATGCCTGGTCCCCGTGAGTGCAAATTGAATGAGGCAGTAAAAAGACTAAGTTCAGCATTTTCACACACACACACACCTTTTAGCCTCAAAAGTCAACAGGGGACGTCAAATCATTGTGAAAATGAAGACACGGTGCAGTTGTAGGCCTTAATATATATAAATTTGAGTTCTGCACCATGCAAAAAAAGAAATGATTAAGTCCATCATTCGCCACCCCCATCCCATATAGCCCCAAAGTCCCCAAGACGTTAACATATTCAAAGAGTCCAGCGCCATGGAAAACTGCAAAATAGAAACACAGAAACATTTGGACAAATATGGTAAAATAGTTCCGAAAAGGAGCGTTTTTATTAGCCCTAAAAGAGACCCTGGAATACACCCAAGGGTTATCGCGAAGTATAGATAAACAAAATTATATAGAAATCAGTTACAACTTTTCAGAAAGCGTTATAAAAATCCAAGTCATAAGTTTTTTAATAAGCACAAGCCATTTTAACCCAAAAGGTAACCCTAGGGGGGGGGGCAATCGGAGTTTTCTCGGAAAATCTGTTCTGTTACTTTTTACTCATATCATGTTTAATGTTTGTGAAAAACTTTTTAAATTCCAATGCTATGTTATTGAGAAAAGTGTGGACAGACTTACGAACGAACGAACGGAAGAACGGATAAGGGTGAATTTACAGGTCCATCCTCTTTTTGTCAGGGGACCAAAAATTAATATTCTTTAATATTTACTAACTCAACATTTGAGAAGTAAAGGAGGTGTAATGGAAAATTCAGATATGGATCTCATACACAAATCATATGTTAGCCCCTTTTGTCTAAAATAAAATGAAACCACTGAATATATATATATGTATATATATATATGTATATATATATATATATATATATATATATATATTCGTTCGTGTGTGTGATTTTAGAGAGTCTAATCAATGTGAAATTTAAATAACACATAACCCAAAAATTATTTATTAATATATTAGGTTTCGTGATACATATCTCTGATAATTGATGACAGTTTATTTGCTTTTCGCTGTTTTTATACGTCTGATTGCAACAATTTGATTATGACAGGCCGTATTTATGTTCTATCGAAAAAATATCAATAAAACTAAAATCGGAAAATAATAAATTCAAAATATCATAATTCATGTCACACGCCGTAAATTCTGATTGCCCACTCTCTCTAGCGCTATCCCTCTATATTCTCCTACCTCTCTTGTGCTCTCTTTCCTTCCCTCTCTCTCTCTCTCTCTCTCTCTCTCTATTTCGTTCTCTCTCTCCCTCTCTCTCTCTCTCTCTTGCTTTAAGGAAAATAGTTCAAAGCTTCTTATTTTGTCAATTAAATATAAAGCGGAATGCATTATCAATCTGTTTTTGTACACAAATTTTCATCTTAATAAATATAACATGTAATTTGTCCGTATTGCTTACTGACATTTAGTTTAACCCAGATGCTAACATTTCTGCAACTACTTCTGCAATCTTGTATATAATAATGCTGATTACTTTAAACTTTAACTTTACTTTAAACTTTAGCAATTTTAGGAAAATAACCGGATACCCTTATGTCAATTTTATTAGGTTGGTGAAAAAATAATGTCGTTTTTTGAGATGAAGTTGAACGTCAAAAAACTACATTATTTTTGCACCAACCTTATAACAGACAAGATGGAAATCCACTTAGTGTTAAAAAGAAGATTATTATCCTAAGGACAGAAGTCATATGGATTTTAGTTTTGAAATGAATAATTTTTTCATAAAAACTGTACAATAATGAGGCTCCACCAGATCAGGATATAAAGATGAAGTTAGTTTTAACAAATTAAGTAGGGTTAATCAGTGAGCTTATGTGAGACACTATAGCTTAGTATCATATATATGTAGAAAAAATACAACTAATGATCATAAAAAGGAAACCAACTTACATAATGATCGAAGCTAATTTTTGTGATTTAATGCACTTAATTCAAACAGCAGCTATAAAAAAGGAAATAATGTTTTTACTGATTTTTAATTTACCATGGAGAAAGAAGATTCGCATGCGGATATTTGAAAACATTTTTATTATTTTTAGAGAAACTTCACTGTGGATAGCTTTTTAACAAAAAAATTAGTAAATTATCTTTTTCTACTTCCAAACATCTAGCTGTGTCTATAATATGATATAACAGTACAAATACAACCTGCAAGTGAGGAATTTTATGGCTACGACAAATGAAACTAAAACTAATTGTAGTTATAGCAATTTGAATGGTCGCCTGTTAAGTGGAAATTGCTTAATTCTAAACGCGGGATATAAATTTAGAATAATAGGAGGAAATAATACTAAACTAAGATCAACTGACATTACTTTTAAAAAATAATATAGAAACCAATTGAACTCGTTCACAATTAGCAAAATTATGAGTCTGATAATTTTTTTAATATTTTCGGAAGTAGTAAAAAATAAGTGTCAATATAAATTAAAGAGGTCGATATATGTAAAGCAAATAGATATATGCCTAACAGGAGAAAAATGCAGTTTGTTCACTTCGAAATCTTTCTTATAATAATATATAAGGAGGATTTGCTTAATAAAAAGTTAGAAATCTTCCAAAACTGTGTCCACAAAATAAGATAGCTACTGTTCTATTTCAACCTCACACAAACAAGTACACGTGTAAACAAGTAAACAAAGTAAAGTTATAATAAATTATGTATGCTGCGAACCATATAGTAGAAAAATATAACTTTTTAAGGATTCGAAACTTTATCATAACTATACGAAAGTTAATTTAATGAAGGGTTTATCTGCTTTTTCTCTGTGTACAATTAGGGATTTGTAAAAAACAAATACAAATGGGTTCAGAGGAAGAACATCGATATTTACGCCTCAGAGTTATCGGCTTTGATGTGGTGTGAATTAGTTCATTAATTAATGTAAGTGAATTTTAAATATTGTTTTTTTAATTAGTTATGTTTTTCTATGCTACTAAGCACGACTGTAAATAAATTTTAAATTTAGAGACTAAAATTTGAGCTGTAGAAGATTAAATATAACATCTGTCTTATGTTAACTACATTTGCTTTTTATTGTAAGCTAGCTTTAGTTTCGCAAATTATATTTAAGCTTTTTTTATTTTGGCTTATGAATTAATTATTACATTTTAGCTGATCATATACTATTATAATTATTTAAAAAAAATAGAATCTTCTGGGGTTTTATCGTTTTTGTTTGTTTGTTTGTTTGTTTCTTTCTTTCTTTGTTTGTTTGCTTGTTTATTTGTTTGTTTAGACTCTAAATACAAAATCTGGAAAATATGTTTCTAATATTTTATGGAATCTAACATGGATGCATGAGACATTATCTACACTGTTTTTAATTTCATTATTTGAGGGAGGTATGTATTTTTACATATATACCTTTACATAGCTCTTTTTTTCTTTTTAGTCTCCAAATTCTTTTTCATTTAATGTATTAAACTTCTAGGAGTTTGGGGGGAATATTTATCTGTCTCTGATAAGTTGTTTAGTTATCTATCGCTATCTAATGAAATACGTGTAAGACGTAATATAATGAAAGTTTAGATGCTTGCCTAAAAAAACTAATACACATTATGAGCGCGATTTAAATTAATTCTGTCTTTTCGCATTTGGAATAATAACTAATGGTGTATATATATAAATATATATATATATATATATTCAAGCAAATATTATTAAATGCAACGGAGAGACTTTGCTTTATGAGTCTTTCTTTTTTTCATTTTTCAATTTTCCGTATAATCTTTTTTGCATCAAAATCAAAAATATTAATAAAAGTTCCATAGTTGTTGCTGTCACGAATCATCATGTGTAGAAGCAAAAGTCCGAAGGAGCGACAATGAGAATTAAAAGTGAAAACTAAAATATACAGTAAACAGCGGTAAGTTAACATATATAGAGTCGATGAAAAGTCGATTAAAATATATTTATGCTGATGACACTGCCATATATGGTAGCACATCAAATCAGTAAGCGACCAAGTTCTCTCCGATTCTCTCTTCTCTGATCTTGAGAACGTGGTACAATGGGGGAAAGGAGTGGTTGGTTACTTTTAATGCATCTAAAACCAAGCTTCTCTCTTTAGATCATCAAAGTTCTGATCTCCATCTTGTATCAGCTGAAATGAATAGCTATCGTTTTGAGGAGACCGCAAGTTTTGACAAACGTCTGTGCTTAACCTTTACTCCTGATCTTAAATGGAACAGGTATATCAAATCTGTGGCCAAGGCCGCTGGAAAAATGGTGGGATCCTTCTATCAATCCAGTAGATATCTCACTGCTGATGCAATTCTCTATCTATATAAGAGCCAGGCACGTCTAAAGATGGAATACTGTTGCCACACCTGGACAGGAGCTGCTAGAAAGGACTTGTCTTGCTTTGATAGAGTTCAAAATAGACTTCGTAGCCTCGTAGGAGATATCCTTTTCTCTCCCCTGCAACCACTATCTCACAGAAGAGATGTTGCGAGTTTGTCTCTGCTGTATCGTTATTTTCATGGAAAGTGTTCGACTGAGCTTCAGTCTATGGTCCCCCCCCCTTGCCAAACTTTCACAAGAGACATTCGTCTAGCTGAAAACACTATCAATAATTCCCCCTACTCGTTATCTGTGCCTAAACCTTAACGTAGATTCCATGAGCAAAGCTTCCTTCTTAGAACTACACGCCTGTGGAATTGTCTTCCGTTTTCCTGCTTTCCAGCTGACTACAATATGGTTGTCTTTAAGTCTAACGTAAATAAGTTCTTGATAAGCCGTCCCACTTGTTAACAAATTTACCGAATTTCCATTACTAACGATTACTATATTGTCCAATTTCTATTGTACATTCTTTAACATTTATCCTCGAGTGGCCTTTTGGCCTTGATAAGTGGTGATGCCAATGTAAAAAAAGGTCGATTAAAATTCAAATATTAAAATCAGCAAGTTCGTGGGCACCGTTAACAAAGTCCATCCAATACGAACTATGCAAGACATTTTAGAACGTTGCTGCTTTTCTTGAATGCAATATCATTTATGGTGGGTTGAAGGGTTCTAATATATGACGCTTCAAGAATATATATATATATATATATATATATATATATATATATATATATAATACAGAATCTCTCTCACTAATAATTTGGAAAATGCATTCTCTTTCAAATATGGATATGTCCCTAAATCTAGTCGTACTAGAGTTAATTTTAACAGGGAAGACAATGCTATCAAGATCCGCAGCCTAAGAAACAGATTTGAAACCGCTCCACAAATCCAGCAATAGTGCAATCTCGTTAAAAATAAGTGCTCTCTTTCTACTATTTAGTCATGTACCGTAAAATATCAAACCAGTCTAAACAAAGAAAACCCCGAAATATCATCAGCTTTGTTTCTAGTTTTCCTGGACTTTTTCTTTCCAGTGGATTTAGCACTGTTATGGCGAGATGCAATCGCTGATTGCGCAACACATTCCTCGCTATAGATTCCTCGGTTTGGAATATATATTGGAGGTATCTAATGTCTCACTGAGGTAAAAAAAAATATGCTTCATACATATAAACATATAGATAAAGAAAGATAAAGAAAGGAGCTAGGGGATTATACAGTGCCGGCAAAAACAAAGTCCGCACTTGTAATTTTTTCCAAAACTGCAAATTTAAGCTAACTTTAATGTCACTGTTTAAACCACCTATACCTCATTTGATTCGCATTTTATTCCTCTATAATTTTACCTGTTCATATTTGACTTTTAATTGAAATACTCTAGTGTTCGCTCAATTTTAAAAAAATAACTTCAAGTTGAGGAGGCAAAAAGAAAGTCCGCAGCAACAAATTCGATTAAAACCAGCTTAAATTATCGCTCCTAAATCAGTTTAAAATATCCACCAACAGCAACAAAGCATCTCTAATCGCAATTGTTGTTGTTCCAGGTTATACAACGTAATATTTAGTCCATATGACACAACTTCCTCTTAGTGATCGTCAGGAGCTCATTAATCTCCACCTTTCTGGTGTATCCAATCAAGAAATCGGCCGCAAATATAAATGTGATTAGAAAACGGTACGAAAGACTGTGCTAAAGCACCAAAACACCGGCAGTGTTCGTGATGTCCCTAAATCTAGTCGTACTAGAGTTAATTTTAACAGGGAAGACAATGCTATCAAGATCCGCAGCCTAAGAAACAGATTTGAAACCGCTCCACAAATCCAGCAATAGTGCAATCTCGTTAAAAAAAGTGCTCTCTTTCTACTGTTAAGAACAGATTAAAGGAATTTAATCTGAGAGGACATGCTGCAAAACGCAAGCCAATGATTTCTGTAAAAAACAGAAAGCGCCGTTGGACTTTGTCAGATGTAATGAAGATCATGACTCTTCATATTGATCAAAAGTGCTCATTAGCGATGAAAGCAAGTTCAATAGGTTAGACATTGATGGTATGCAGTACGTCTGTTGGAGAAAAGACGAAGAATGTAATCCTAAGTGCTCAGTTTCAACGCTGCAAGGTGGTGGAGGTTTAGTTTTGGTGTGGAATATTATTAGTACCAATAGTCCAGGGCCTATAGTTCACTTGCAAGGCCGAATTAATTCGGCCAAGTACATTAATGTTTTCTACATTACTTTGGTCGGAATTTGGATGATAATCCCATCTTCATGCAGGATAATGCTCCCATTCACACAGCTGGCAATATCAAGAGGTTCCTGGAAGAGCATGATATTCCGTGTTTGGATTTGTCTGCATAATCTCCAGACCTCAATCGTATCGAAAGCATATGGCATTACATCAAGCAACAGCTACGCAATGATATAATTTCAAATTTGGAAGAACTTTGGACAAAAATTAAAGAAAAGTGGGATGCCCTGTCCCCGGAGTATTGTTGCAGTTTAATTCAAGGAATTCCCAAACGATTGCAGGCTGTCAAATTGCAGAATGGCTAGGCTACTAAATATTAACTAGTTCATTGTCTTCCTGATGTATTTGTGTTGTCCTAAAGTTACATTTAAATAACAATTTTCCATTGTGCGGACTTTCTTTTTGCCTCCTTAATTTGAAGTTATTTTTTTTAATTGACGTGAACACTAGAATATTTCAATTAAAAGTCAAGTATGAACAGGTAAAATTATAGAAGAATAAAAGGCCAATCAAATGAGGTATAGTCTTTTTAAACAGTTACATTAAATTTAGCTTAAATGGGCAGTTGTGGAAAATTACAAGCGTGGACTTGCTTTTTGCCGCCTGTGTATATATATAGAAAGAGATAAATAAATAGATAGATAGAAAGATAGATAAGTAATAAGAGATTTGAACTATTTTACAATACATTTCTTAATTCTAATACACTTTTTCGTGGAGACTATTTTATAATTTTTGAATAAAAACTAAACGTTTGATCTCATATGTCGTGCAAGAGAGTTTGCAAACATTTTATAACGATATTTATAAAGCTAAAAATTGGCAAAGGAACATTTTATCCATTTACTCAAAATATAATATTTTCTGGCACGTTACATAATTCCATGTGCATATTAATGTCATAACTGCGCATTGATTTCCATTTTTAGACGCGTCTAAGCATCATTACAGAGGCTCTGTCCGTTGGTACATCGGTCTATTGCACTTACATTTGAAAAAGAAATGTACTCCTACAGAACAGGACCCATAGAGAATGTTTTCGAGTGTTTCTTATTTTGATTTGCAGAACAGACCGAAAATAGTCGTGAAGTTGTCGAACAGTCACTTAGCGCCGACATTAAGCGAAACAAGTTTTTTTTTTCCATTACGTAAGGTAAGGCTCAGTTATTTCAGTTACTCTCCGTGTTTATAATGGGTTGAATAATTTTATTCCAATCAGTAAGTTAATCAAATTTGTTTTTGTTTTTTGTTGTTGTTGTTTTTTTGTACGAAGTTTTTCAACTGTATTAATTATTTTGTGGGCCTATATTTCTTTCCCTGACCTAAGCGTTAGGGTGATTATTATCGCCATTGTTTTTATAACTTTTAAATCTTAAATTAATTCGTTCCCGGTTTGTTCCGAATATCACAATCTGAAATATTCGTGTCGATATGAGTCATGTTCTATATAAGAATCAAGTTTTTGTCGATTTTTAATTCGAAAGTTTAAAATAGCATTCTTAGATACGTTAACAGATGTCTACATGAGGTCATCCGTCCATTTGTTTCTCGTTATACACACATGAATATTTATTGTTTATAATGTACACAACACAAAATAACTCAATATTCTATTAATTAATGCCATTATCATATTTGTTCGATCGCAGTGCTGACCAAAACTTGTTGAGTTTTTCGATTATTTCGATGACAAGTGATAACAAGTTTTTACTCGAACACTCTGTTGTAAAAGTTTTGCATGTATATATATATATGTGTGTGTGTATATGTATATATGTGTGTATTGCGTACTATTATCCTCATTTTTTTAGTTGTTGTTTTACGACGTTTCAGCCAACTATTCCTATGGCCTTCATCAGGTGGTGCCATGACACAAGTATTAAAAGATGAGGATAATAGTCTACAATAAATAAATGAATAAATAATACTCATCTCAACAAACATTCCAATTGATTATATATATATATATATATATATATATATATATATATATAGAGAGAGAGAGAGAGAGGGGGAAGAGAGAGAGAGAGAAATTAAAAGAAGTATATAAGGATTCTTAAATATAGACTTTTTTGTATAATAAACAGCACGACATGCAGCGAGAGCCTAGATCCCGCTTCTTAATTATACGCCATATATAATATAAAAGACTAATATATAATATAAAAGACTAATATATGATATAAAAGACCCACTTACAACGTATTGCTAGACGTCGCATCTTTATCTTGTTTCCTAGTATTTCCCTTCATCTGCTCATGAGAAACATTAAATTTCGAGATGCCTGTCATAAAGAACATTCATAACCCCTACACACTATATTGTATTCCTTGTTTAATATTGATTAATAAATCTATATACACCGGTATATATTTTTTCTATTACCAATATATTTTTCTTGTATATATATATATATATATATATATATATATATATATATATATATATATATATATTAGTCCTCGCGCGAAAGAGCAGGACACAAAATGTTTTAAATAATAATAATAAGAGAATAACAATAACAAAGACTTTTGCTGGCGAGGACTACTATTGAGCGTAACCAGTTATACAGTCCTTTTGAAATTTTCATCTCTATTTTTCTCGTTATCTACTGAATATTTTTAATGAAACCTATATGGAATATGTTCCTTATTTAATTTTAAAGATTTTCTATTCTGAAAGAAGTTTTAAAAATGTAATCGAAAAAAGTTATTTTTAAGTTTTTGTTTAAAAAAATTCAGATTTTCTCAGTATTCAGACATGTATGACAAAGGGGGAGTTGCAAAAAAGTGTTGTGGTGTGAGGAGAAATACAAACTGAAACAGAGAAAATATTCAGACCTGTAATAATACAAAGAGGGGGTTCAAAAATGAGTTGTGGTGTGAGGAGAAATACAAACTGAAATAGAGAGTAGGAGAGTTTTTATAAATGCATGCAAAACCACATTCATTTTTTTTAATCCAAATTAATAAATTAAATAAAATATAATCTTAAAAAGATACGATACAAGTAAGAAAAGCATTTCATTCAAGGCATGAAAATTGTTAAACAAAATGTTTTTACTATAGACTTTAGAAATAAAGGTACAAGATTCAATTTGAAATTTATTTATCTTCAAAGTGCACTTTTATACATTGTACAAAGTCAGGTATTAAATTTTTATACCTTACTTTGTTTAATTTTTAAAAGTGCATATATATATATATATATATATATATATATATATATATATAATTTGAAAATATTTAATAAAACATTTTTAGAAATAGAACATCATTTTAAATGTAATAAAAGATTAAAAAATCAGTCAAGTAATTAATTTACTATGCAATCAATAAATTATTAAAATTATATTTGGAATTATAGTGTTGTCCAAAACAATTAGTTAAATTTGGACAAAAAAATCTAACAATCAATGAATAGAATGCAAAGTACAAAAATTCAATTAAACTCAATGAATTTGTACTGTGTAAGGTTCAAGCTGTGACTGAATAATCGTCAAACTCCAAAAAAGATTAGCAAAAAAATAAATTGGAATATTTTTACAAAAATATTATAAAAATATCTAATATATAGGTGTCCGTAGAGAATCAATAAAATAAAATTTTACTTGCTATTAGATAAAAAAATATCAGTCTAATGTAAAATAATTTTAAAATGAAATGAATTAAAATCGAAAATCTATTTATAAAGAATAAAATAAAGTTAGACAAACAAAGATAGAATTAAAAAAAGGGAAAGCTAGCAGTCGCGTGATGAAACTAAAACGAAGTGAGAATGAGGAAAGTGGATGACTTGAGAAGTGATGTCTTAAGCCGACAAACTGCCAAGAGAAAGATTAATTCTCGTATTCCTCGGTAAACAATGTCGGTGGTAAAGCAGAGTTTTTGCGAAAGACTAGAACGGAATTTCGGATAATGTAAATGGATAAAAGCATTGCTTGTTCACGTGGGACACCTCGTAACCAAGCGCTCTGCTGGAGTTGTAGCCATTAAGGATGACGCGTCAACTCATCATCAGGATCTGTAACCGACGGTTCTAAGAAAAAAGTGAATCGTGTTTGACAGCGAATTAATGAACATCGAATTGGTTAGATACAGGAGGTAGAATGATTGTGCCACGCATGGTTGGAATCAATCCAGTCAAGAGAATACCACTTTACCCCGTATCCATCTGTTGGATATCAGACATCCATATGGAGGTTAAGTACAATTCTTGAGATAATGCTTAAGAAGTACGCCGCTGTCGAGCAATGCGTGGGAATGATAAAGTCACAACTCACATGAACGACAACTTGGGTTTTCTACTTACATATATATATATATAACCGTTTATCAAAACTTTATGCCTACTCGAGGATAACAGCTATAAGAGTTAATAGATTGTTAGTTAGTGATGAAGAACACTGTTGAGAAGATTGGAAACGATAGGTTAAATGGACAGAATATGATTATTTATGGGTGACTCGACAAGAATTTGTTTACATACTATTTTTTTTACACAGTGATCACCACTTATGAAGGCCCGGAAGCCACTCAGGGATAAGGGTTATTGCAAGTACATTACGTTAGTGTGGAGATTTGATGAAGTGTTTACTTAAGGGGGCGGTTCATTAGAAATTTGTTAACGTTGGACTTGAAGACATCCAAGTTGTAGTCCGGTGGAAAGCAGGCAGACGGAACAGAGTTCCATAGGCGTGCAGTTCTAAGAAAGAAGCTTTATTCATGGAATCCGCGTATTTTAAAAACGATTACATTGTTCTCAACTAGGAAGGTACCGCGCGATATTTTATGGAAAGAAACTTTATTCATGATAATTCCGTTTACTTTTGGGTAACTAAAAACAGAAAGGAAAATTTTCATAGGGTTGAAGTTAGACGAGTTTTTGATTTAAATGTTTCACAAGGATCGACCATGGATGGGAGCTCAGTCGAGCATCCACTATCATAGTAATGATTATTCCCTGCCTGATTTTTATTCATGTTTCTGGAGCCAGTTTTAATTCTTTTTTTAATAAAAATCACTTGAAGCCTGTTCTTACAATTTGATTTTAACACATGCGTTTAACGGAAAGGCAAAAAAAAAAGGTTTCCAGTTATTTTTTTATTATTATTTCGGCTCATACGAAATGCAAGCTTTTCTTGTGACTTTATTTTACTCCAATGTTTTGTTTCACTGCGGGATGGTGTTTACTTTAAACAGCGTATAAATATGGCTTTAGTTTCAATTTTCATTATTTGAATGACACTTCAGAATCAGAGATGACGGAAGCCGCGAAACCACGTGATTTCCGAACGTAATTTTAGCTGACAAAACTTCAAGCAGAAAAGCGTGTCTTGTCACCAACGGAGGAGAGTAAGCACAGTGTGGAGAGGTGTAACAAGATAAACTATCCGTCTAGCTATTTCTCTCTATCTATCTCTCTATCTCTCTATCTCTCTATGTATCTATCTCACACACGCGCGAGCGCGTGTACACAAATAGTCGATCTAATGTTATGTTGGTGTCCCTCTTTTTAAGTAAACCTTTTTTTCATAACCATCGTTGCCCGAGTGGGTTTATTAGCTGACAAAATGAATCTATGTTCACGGTGATACTGATGTATAACGGTTTATACACTAATTACTCCGTGGCATGTTTACAAGAGTGGATTAACAGAAATAGTATGTTACAGAAAGACTGCATCCATACTGTGGCTATAGCTGCCATAATGGACTACCGCCATGCTTACTACGACACCTAGCCCTAACTCCATTCATAATCTGCCGAAACTCCACCGAAATAGGGTAGATCGACATCACGTCAAAGAAGTGCATCCATCGGTAAGTGAAAGTATAGCATTATTTTGTTTGTTCAACTCCTCCTAGGTTTGTTGATATTGATCCCTATAACTATATACATGTCCTTGGTACTTGTGCAGTTTACGGGACCTGCTGAAACAATAACGTGATTAATTATTAAGTCAGCTTAAACTTGTCAATATGGAAGGACGCTTTTAACTATTCTGTACTTTCACCTAAAAATTTAATAAAGAAAACATACAGCTAAATCCCACCCCTTCACAGTAGAGATCCCAAGATGTAAGAGAACCTTCTACACAGTAGTTTCTTCCCTAGAACCGCGAGACTTTGGAATTCTCTTCCGGGTTCCTGCTTCCCAATTCTACTGACATACAGAAGTTCAAGTGTAATATGAGCCGACATCTTGCTGCCCAATTCCCCACATAGTACCCCTGTAGATTGTGTCCCTGGTAGTAGCCCCCTACACCAAAGTGGCAATGTGTCTTATTTGTGGTGAAAATGTAATTTTTAAAAAATTACAGTAAAAAATTGAATTTAACTTGAAAACCATATCTAAAAAAAAAAAACTAGTATAGTCCGGAAACACCACAAGCACCATATTCTAAAACTACATTACCCAGAATACTTGGATAAGTATATTTCAGTTCGATCAAAAACGCTACAACATTATCGTTCGCACCAAACATTCATAAAACAGCATTTTACTTTATTTTTTTATCATCATCAGGACAGGCTCCTTGCCCGGACCAATGTGACTCTTCTTCTCCAGAGTTTCCTATCTTCCATCAGCTGTTTCAGATCTCCAGGTTCACAGTTGACGTCGTGTGCTATTTGCTGGATGTACATGGACCTAGGTCGTCCTTTGCTTGCGCATCCTTGTCGTGGAGTCAATAGTAATACATCACTCATCAATTCATGCTTGCTCTTCAGACAGTGACCGGCAAATCGTAGGCGTCTTTCCCTGATAATATTAGATATGGCAGGTAGATTGCCATAAAGTTGCTGCTTCGTGGGATGATTTTCCCAAGATATATTTGATACTGTTTGTAGCATACGGGTGTATGTGCCGTCTAGTTTTCTTCCCAATCTTTTGGTGAGTGTCCAGGTTGTAGCACTGTAAACAAGGACAGACTTTACCGTACTGTATATCGATACTCTATGGCTGACTGGGATAGCTTCTGTACATTCATATCTGATCTACTTCTGCATTCCATGTTTAAAAAGGATGTGTCCTTTATAGTATCAGACCTGACCGAATGATTAATTGTAGACATAGACGGATTCATACCATCTAAAAAATTCCAACAAAAACCTAACACCAGCCATGGTTCTCCCCAGAATGTGCTGCTGCCATCGCGCACAGAAATCACTTTTTCCATAGCTACCAACGTAATAGATGTACTGAGACTAAAGCTGCTTTCAGGACTGCCAGCAACCACTGTAAAAGAGTAATAAAAAATGCAAGATAGCTATATGCTTAGTCCTTTAAATCCAATGTAGCTGAGCAGCGGCTTGGTTCCTACCAGTTGTTGCAAATAGCAAACAGGATCCTGAACAGAAGCGTGTGTTCTATCCCAACCATCATCAATGGACCTGAGGTCATCTCGTCAGCATCAGACAAGGCCAGACTATTTGCCAAGAAGTTTGCACCTAATTCTACCCTATGCGACGAAGGCCATCACCCCCCCCCCGTATTTCCTCCTATAACACACAACACGCTATGCAACATACAAATATCTGTGCGTGAGAT
The DNA here is from genome assembly GCF_053919585.1 of Euprymna scolopes. Lineage (NCBI taxonomy): Eukaryota > Metazoa > Mollusca > Cephalopoda > Sepiida > Sepiolidae > Euprymna > Euprymna scolopes. Next base: position 142,750,655 of record NC_136486.1, read on the forward strand.
CGCCAAGTTAATCAAGAACCTTGACTCCAGTAAAGCAACTGGTACTGACGGCATTCCAATTATAGTGCTGAAAAAGATCCAACCAGAACTTTCTCCCATACTTACAAAACTGTTTAAGCGTTGCCTTAAGGAGAAGTGCTTTCCAACACCCTAGAAAACCTCATCAGTATGCCCTGTATTTAAGAATTCAGGTGAAAAGTCATCTCCCTCTCAGTACAGACCAATAAGTCTCCTGTGTGTCATGAGTAAATTGTTGGAATCCATATTAAATAGAGAAGTAGTCAACCACCTCAGCAAAAACAACCTTCTTAGTGACATGCAATATGGTTTCCGTTCTGCAAGATCTACAACAGATGCGGGAATGGTTATATCTCATAGGATTAGTGAATCTCTTGATAAAAGCTTCCTTTCTAGGGCAATTTCTCTTGACATATCGAAGGACTTGGATAAGGTATGGCATAAGGGCCTACTTCACAAGATTTCTACCTACGGTATAACTGGAAATGTTTTCTCAATTATTAAATCATTTCTCTCCGATAGGCTCATAAGAGTAGTGGTTGATGGGCAGAAATCAGAGGTCCACAGTATTAATGCTGGAGTCCCTCAGGGGTCCATCCTGGGCCTAACTCCCTTCCTGATCTACATCAATGATCTGCATGCTTAAATCATTCGTTGACATCTATGCTGATGATACGATCATCTATGGCAACACATCAAAGGCCGTAAATGATAATTCTCTCTAATTCTCTCTCCTCTGACCTTGAGCGCGTGGTAGAGTGGGGGAAGAGGTGGTTGGTCACTTTTAATGCATCCAAAACCAAGCTCCTATCTTTGCATGATCAACGCTCTGATCCCCATCTGGCATCAATTGAAATGGATGGCTCTCGTCTTGGGGAGGCTCCATGTTTTGACAAGCTTCTAGGCTTGACCTTCACTCCTGATCTGAAATGGAACATTACATCAGGTCTGTTTCCAAGGACGCTGGGAAAATGATGGGATCCTTCTACCGCTCCAGAAGATATCTCACTACTGATGCAATTCTCTATCTGTATAAAAGCCGAGTACGTCCAAGGATGGAGTACTGCTGCCACATCTGGGCAGGAGCTGCTAAAAACAGCCTATCCTGCCTTGACAGAGTACAAAATAGACTTCGTGGCTTGGTGGGGGATGACCTTTTCTCTTCCCTGCAGCCCTCTCCCACAGAAGAGAGATTGCGAGCCTGTCTTTGTTTTATCGTTATTTCCATGGCAAGTGCTCGTCTGAGCTCCAATCCCTCGCCCCCCTCGCCAATCTTTCACTAGAAACACCCGTCTGGCTGAAACTACTATCAATAATTTTCCCCACTCTTTATCTGTGCCTAAATCCAAACGTAGATTCCATGAGCAGAGCTTCTTTCTCAGAAGTGCACGCCGTGGAACTCTCTTCCATTTGCCTGTTTCCCACCTGACTGCAACTTGGATGTCTTCAAGTCCAACATAAACAAATTCCTGACAAACCGCCTCCTTAAGTAAGACACTCCATCAAATCTCCAATACTAATGATTACTACAATACTATCTCATTGATTACTGTACACGCAATAACCCTTATCCCTGAATGGCCTCCGAGCCTTGATAAGTGGTGACCTCCATGTAAAAAAAAAAAAAAAACACTGCCCTGAAGAACTGCCTTTTCAGTTTGTTAGTTAGCCCCGAAGTCTATACTGAACGCATCCCACCCAGTGCGGCCCATGCTTTTGAGATGCGAATTTCGATATCTCTCTCTGTCGAAACTATGTTGCTGCCCAGATACGTAAACTCAGCGACCTTTCGGTGTAGATCCAATCAGAGCCCTGATCTTCCCTTTCACATTGAAAGTCATGAACTTTGTCTTATCCGCATTAATGTGGAGACCAATGTCATTTGCGTAACAGTGTTTATAGTAATAAAAAATACAACAGATATGATGAACGCCTGGTGTGCCTCAGGTGAATTGAAAACTATAACTTTACCGAGACTTATTTAAAGAATTTTCTTTTTCTTTTAAGAACTTTATCTAATCAAGGTTGTTAATATCTTAGGCCTCACCCCAAAATTTGGACATTATGAAATGTAAAAAAATAAGAATTAAAAAATAATGTATTATATATTGGGGTAGGAGTATATAATATTTCTCATTCAATTCATGGCTATACCGACTATTTTTGCTAGTTAATTGCTAAAATTATATCCTTTCTAATGTTTGTATTGTTAGTATTATTTTGACTACTGTTCTCATCTTAAGTGTTCGGCTAATATAACCTCCGACCTTCTTCGAGTGTATCTTGTTGAACTCTGGAAACTACACGAAATTTGGAACGAAACCCTTTATTTAATCCACCAGAGTAGCATACTCTAGGTCCGTCAGCCATGATCGGATGAGAGTCTTATATAATTCGCAATTGTATTCGTCGTATTGCCGGTACTGATGATTGAACTTTCAAGCTCAAAAAGTGTGTAACTAAGAACTGAATACCTAGTACTTTATCCGTTGCGCCACTGGTACTTGCTGAAAAAGATAGGAGGTTACATTGGTCGAAACGTTGTGAGAATAACACTCAATATGATAACAGTATTCTGAATAATCTAAATAATATAAATTATTAATCCTCATCTAAAAATTTCAGAAACTGTTGCACAAATAATTAACAAGAACACGAAATTAAAGGTATACAATAATATATTAGGAAGAATAGTTATATACATATTTACATGTCTTCAGATATACTTCAATTGGAAATATTCCGGCAGGTGGCGTGTTGCATGTCTTACTGGGGGCAGCATAGGCGTCTTGCCTATTTGGCGGTCGTTGCAGAGCTCTCCCGGTATTGGTGATTGATACCTTTATATATCTCACTCACCCGCCTATGTTAATTAGTGGGCGTCTCCACAACAGAAACATATATACTTTTTTATCAAAAACTTACTAATTAGTAAAAGCTTTTGATAAAAATTAGATATACTTTTGAATTAGAGATGTTGCTGGTAAATGTTTAGCATGTCTGACAAACAAAAAATGAAAGAAGTTCTGCTCTTTTTTTTTGTATGTTGCATGTTGTAGGTGTATCTGATATTGAATACGTTTTAGTATCTGGCTAGGAGGATACAGGAAAGTATATTATACCAAGAAACTCTTTCTCACAAATGTTTGTAACGATTTATGAGAATATTTATTAAGTTATGTAATACTAAAATTAAATTATAATTTGAAACTCTATTTCCTATTATTGACATTAGTATTGCCTGATGTAAATAGAGATAATTAAGCCAAAAGAGTAATCTCCCTTGCTCTTTCTCCGTAATAAATTAATTCTTATTACTTCCGTGAAAAAGCAGTTTGGGATAGCTAGTTGATTATAAAATAAAGCCTATATTAATCTGAATAATCTCGGGATAGCTATTATTAATTAATTAAACAAATCAAAAAACAAAATGATGACAAATTAATAGTAATATTCCGACTAAATACAAGAATCGATCAAATAATTAGATTAGACAGTAAAATGTGGATCGATATTCTAATACACACAAATAAAATAAGAAACCTTTTCTTTCTGTTTTTTAATTTCGTTGAAACTGATTAGCAAAATCAATGTAGAATCATCGATTAAAGCAAAAAATAAAACCATCGAAAAACCGAATTTATGTGTCTATGATTTTTCTTCTTTAAAAATAAATGTGTTAAACAAGACATTTATTAAACGTCAAATTTCTTTTAAAATGTAAAATATTCTCTTAGTGCGATTTGAATAAGAAATAGTTTATTTAAGTTTGTGGTCTTGAAGGACCGGTAATACCCAAGAAAAACACAGTTGTATAGTTTGTTTTTTTTTGTTTCACCCCAAACAAGGAACAGTATCACTTTTGGTGGTTAAGGTTTTGACTAAGTTAATGAGTTGGCAAGAAACGCGATTAGAATTGACAATACACACTCTGTATTTCGGCCAACAAACTCTGCCAAACGACACCATGGCACGTAAGAAAAGGAAAAAAATACATTGTATTGTTTTTAAAAAAAGAAAATTCCTGATGAAGGCTTATAAGCTGAAAATTTGAAACTTTAAACTAATATTTTGTTTATGTAAAAAAAAATACAGATACGCACGTGGTTGTCTTTCTAATCTCATATTTCGAATTCCGTTTTCCCCGTGCTTCTAAAAAGTGGATTACTACCAAACTACCCATTCGCGCTTAGACGGCGCCACCCACTGAATTGACAATACACACTCTGTACTTCGGCCAACAAACTCTGCCAAACGACATCATGGCACGTAACAAAAAAAAAATACATTGTATTGTTTAAAAAAAAGAAAATTCCTGATGAAGGCTTATAAGCCGAAAATTTGAAACTTTAAACTAATATTTTGTTTATTTAAAAAAATACAGATACGCACGCGGTTGTCTTTCTAATCTCATATATATATATATATATATATATATATATATATATATATATATATATATATATATATATATATGCGTGTGTGTATTTGTGTTTATGTGTGCGTGTGTGTGTTGTATAAGGTTTGGCTTTAATAATATATATTTTATATATATATATATATATATATATATATATATATATATATATAATGTTTGGCTTTAATAATATATATTTTATATATATATGTATAACGTTTGGCTTTAATAATATATATATTATATATATATATATATATATATGTATAATGTTTGGCTTTAATAATATATATTTTATAAATATATGTATAATGTTTGGCTTTAATAATATATTATATATATATATATATATATATATATATAGTGTTTGGCTTTAATAATATATATTTTATATATATATGTATAACGTTTGTCTTTAATAATATATATTTTATATATATATATATGTATAACGTTTGGCTTTAATAATATATATTATATATATTTATATATATGTGTGTGTGTATAACGTTTGGCTTTAATGATATATATATTTTTTATATATATATATATATATATATATATATATATATATATATATATATATATATATATATATATATATGTATAATGTTTGGCTTTAATAATATATATTTTCAGAGGAAACATAATGTAATTTAAATACCAAAAAAATACAAAAAAAAACGGGCAGGTGAAATTATTAAAATTTCCTTAAGGCCTTATCGTCTGACCCTCTAAGAGGAAACGTCATAATGATTAATTAAAAACTAAGAAACGAATGAGGAAAGAAGGGAACTTGGTTTCAGTTGGAAGACCAGTGAGACAAAAAAAAAATCTCACTGTTCAGGTGGTTTTAAATCAATAAATATCTCCAACTGATGTTACAAAATCTTTTGTCTACACAGGCTAGGTCGAGAGTTATTAATGACTAACGCCTCAATAATATTGAGATGATAGTTCGACCTCGCACTGTATAAAACAGAAAAACACCCATCGGAATATTGATCAGAACACCTATTTATACTCATCAGGTGATTACCAATGGCGGACTCATGAGCTTGGGAGTGCCCGGATGTTCTCGAAACCTGGTGTAGTCGAATATCCCGAGGGATATGTTGGGATATTCTCATTTCTAATCTTTGGGATGTTTTGCCAACGTAGTCAGCTCCACACTGACAAACAAATTTATAAACAACAGAATTCTTTTGAATGGTTGGCAAAACATCTTTACGAAAAGAAGAGAAAAATGTTCGAGTTAGTCATTAATAACTCTCGACCTAGCCTGTGTGACGTTTCCTCTTAGAGGGTCAGACGATAAGGCCTTAAGGAAATTTTAATAATTTCACCTGCCCGTTTTTTTTTTGTTTTTTTTTTTTTTGGTATTTAAATTAAATTATGTTTCCTCTGAAATTTCTCCTTCCATTTTGCTGTACCAAAAATTTACTTAAATATATATTTTATATATATATGTATAATATTTGGCTTTAATAATATATATTTTATATATATATATGTATAACGTTTGGCTTTAATAATATATATATTTTATATATATATATATATATTGTTTGGCTTTAATAATATATATTTTATATATATATGTATAATGTTTGGCTTTAATAATACAAGAATAAAAAAGCATTGGAAATGCAAAAGGATATAGGGATGGTATGCCAAAAAGTATACAAACAAGATAGCTATGAATGGCTAGGCACATGGAAATAGAATTGCATCCAAAGTATAGCCCTATAGCTTTTCTCCAATCTTCATTCCGTGCCATCATTACGGTTGTAAAAAGCTATAAGGCTATACATTGGATGCAATTCTATTTCCATGTGCATAGCCATTCATAGCTATCTTGTTTGTATACTTTTTGGCATACCATCCCTATATCCTTTTGCATTTCCAATGCTTTTTTATTCTTGTTAATTAGTATTTTTACTTACAGTCTTATCTTTAAACTTACATTCATGATAGTATTGTCTTTTTTAGGAGGCGGCTCATTGCCGCCTCCATTAGTAGCAGGTCGCTTCCTGCTGAGTTTTAGGTCTTTTTATAATAGTTTGTGCATGAGGCAGCTTTTTTCCCCTTGGGATCCCTGTTATACCGTGCTTTTGAGTCAGCACATGAGACAGCCTTCTTTTTTTCTGGTTCTTTGTTATAAAGAGCACGTGAGGCAGCTTTTTTTCCCTAGGAATCCCTGTTATACCGTGCTTTTGAGTCAGCACGTGAGGCAGCCTTCTTTTTTTCTGGTTCTTTGTTATAAAGAGCACGTGAGGCAGCTTTTCCCTCGGAATCCCTGTTATACCGTGCTTTTGAGTCAGCACATGAGGCAGCCTTCTTTTTTTCTGGTTCTTTGTTATAAAGAGCACGTGAGGCAGCCTTCTTTTTTCTGGTTCTTTGTTATAAAGAGCACGTGAGGCAGCCTTCTTTTTTTCTGGTTCTTTGTTATACCGTGCTTTTGAGTCAGCACGTGAGGCAGCCTTCTTTTTTTCTGGTTCTTTGTTATAAAGAGCACGTGAGGCAGTTTTTCCCCTCGGGATCCCTGTTATACCGTGCTTTTGAGTCAGCACGTGAGGCAGCCTTCTTTGCCTCAGGATTTGCATGATACTTAATTTTTATTATTTCAGCATTTTTCTCATAGTATTCTTTTTGCTCAGATAATACCTTGACTTTGTTTTTTTCATAGTCTATATTTCTCTGAGCTTTTTTACTACGTGCTTACTTTGGCATTTTTATTAAATGTAAACATATAACACTTATGTGTATCTTAATATAATATCACTTATCTTATAGCAAGACAACTCTCGTAGAATTGAGATACTGCCCCGTCACCAATAGTTAAAGTGTGGAACGGTATATACACCAATAGTGTAGTTGTTATCTTTATATGAAGTCCTAATCAGTGACAGTGTTAGGTTACTTGGTTAATTTATTGTAGTTTATTTTAGAAAACTTACTTGTTTTTATTAGTAGATTGTGTATAGTAGCCACAATATCTAGTTATTTTTGTGGCTAGGGCTTGGATTTTGATTCTTTTTGGTCAGCTTCCAGTGAGTTCTTAGAAGATGACTTTCTTGCAGTTTCTTTTGCGGTTAATTTAACTTATTTCCTTTGACATTTGGTGAGTTCTTAGAAGAACTGGTCTGATCTACTTTTCTTAGCGAGCGAAGAGATTCAGCTGCATTTAACAATGGTTGCTATAGTGTATTTTTGCGCATGCGTGAGAATTTCAAGTTTCCTCCTTATTTTTCAATAGTTTGACAGTAGTCATGTGTCTTTCTGCCAAGAGCGACAGACGTCAGTGTTAGCCGTGATCCTCTAGAGATTAAGACCCCACGTTGTGGCCGTGCTAACCTAGGTTCGAATCCTGGTCACCGCATTGTACATATTTTACAGTCCAAAATCTGAAGAATTATTTGTTTTTATAACATTGTTTTTTTACGTCGTACTTGCTGATAGGTTATTCTTATAACAATTTTGATCAACTGAGATAAAGATTTCGTGGTTTCATTAACGCTGGTGGGTTACTGTTTAAAGAAAAAACCTTAACGTTCACCTCAAATATTCAGCGTCCAAGAAATATAGGCCACTGGCAAACTGGAACGTCTGTGAGCATCCAGTGTATTATTTGGAGCTGTCCCTTTTGAGAGAAGTTCCGTGTTCGAAGTGGTCTGTCTACATTGGGTATATAGTGTTTAAAACTTGTTATTACACGTAATCTTATTTAATTATGGAGTTAGCTAAAAAGCGATGGGTCACTGCACTTCTCCGTGTAAAGAGCAGTCGATTGATGCTTGAACTGTTGTCAGAGACCGTTCGTACACCGAGATACATCGTCTCAAAAGAAAGAAGAAAGAAGAAGAAAGAAGAAAGAAGAAAGAAGAACAATCGGCCATTTTTGTACCCTTTTTTTTTGCTCTCTTTTGACATTTTAACCGACGTTCTGACACTCGCTGGATTCGTAAGACTCTTCTCTGTAAGAATATGTGCTTTTTGAAACTTATAAGTTGATTTTAGTTGAGATTTGGATAGTTTTGTTTTGTAGGCGTATATAGGCGTGTGCGGGCCATCCCTATATAGAGAGTGCTACCGCCTCTCTGATATATTTTGTATATATATGTATAACGTTTAGCTTTAATAATATATATTTATATATATATATATATATATATATATATGTATAATGTTTGGCTTTTATAATATATATTTCATATATATATATATATAACGTTTGGCTTTAATAATATATATTTTATATATATATATATATATATATGTATAACGTCTGGCTTTAATAATATATATTTTATATATATATATATAGTTATAACATGTGGCTTTAATAATATATATTATATACGTATATATGTATAACGTTTGGCTTTAGTAATATATATTTCATATATATATATATATTGTATATATGTGTGTGTGTGTGTGTGTGTGTGTGTGTGTGTGTGTGTGTGTGTGTGTGTGTGTGTGTGTGTGTGTGTGTGTGTGTGTGTGTGTGTGACGTTCGGCTGTGTGCTTTCTTCGCTGCACGTCGGGTTATTTTTTACACAGCATCAAAACAATGATCAAATATCATTATGATGATATTTGAAAACGATCTACATCAAAGGGAGGTCACTCCCATATTCTCAGCCAGTGTTAACAGATTGACCGTTTTGTAAGCAAATTTCGCGAATTTTGGGCGGTTTTTCTTTTAAACACTTTGGCCTCCAAACGTTGTATTTTGCCCTTTGAATATATAATGTACAGACTAAGGATGGAACACGTAGAATATTATATATAAAAACGAATTCATATTTTGGAATTCCACGAATCTGAACTGACTTTTGGATTAAAAATAATTTATTACATACGGGTTACCACTTATCAAAGACGCTCGTGGATAAATGTAAATGATCCTCGAGTGGACTTCCCTCCTTGATAAATGGTGGCTCCCAAGTAAAAAAAAAATATCTATGGATTTCAGGTTGAACGATCTAGAATATTATGAGAGGATAAAAAATTACTAATGAAATTAATAAAGTTTGATCACCGACGTAAACAGTTTATGACTATAAATTGAAACAAGGGAATTTAAGATTGCTATGTTATACTTTGCATGGAAGCAGTTCCGTTGTACTGTGTTCATTGATTGTGATCTTTTAGCAAGAAACTCTGTTCATTTTTATCTAAGAAAATTATTTTGAAAATAGATGTAAGCAAAACATACAGTATATATATGTATGTATATATATATATATATATTCATATATAAACATTTTTTAACATATTTTATTAACTGTTTGCTCATATATTCATATACATATATCATGTATATCATATATATATATCATATATATATCATATATATATATATATATATATATATATATATATATATGAAACATATTTAACCAAACAGATAAAACGGTAATAAAAAATAAAACTCATATTTGCTTTGCAATAGTATTGAGCACTCTCTTCGGGTTTTTACTAATTACCAGCTTTTCTGTATATATATATATATATATATATATATATATATATATATATGTGTGTGTGTGTGTGTGTGTGTGTGTGTGTGTGTGTGTGTGTGTCACTGTACATAAAAATAAGATTAATTCGTTCAGATATGGTATTCCTTTAAGATACTATAAATCATAACAAAAGACGCTACATTGGTAGATTACGTTTAACAGTGGACAAAAAAGAATCAATTGCAAGAAAACTATCTGTTTTAACTGGGTTAGTGGACCGAAGAAAATGGGTCAACATCCCTTGATATAGCTTTAACAAAGCGAGGTCGAAACCGGTCATCTGACTCCCCAATTTTTCTCTTCTCTTCTTCACTCCTTTTTCTTTATTTAATCATGAATTATAAAAGTCTTCCCTTCATCATTGCAATATATATATATATATATATATATATATATATATATATATATATATATATATATATATATATAGTATAATAATTCTCCAAGTTCTAAATATCAAGTTTTCTTAGTTGGTTATTTATAACTTTTCAAAAGGTATCCATTACAATATCGTTTCTTATGTTCTGTATTGCGACTAACAAGTCTACAAAATTATGTTATTGCTCCATATTTAGTAAGGTACTCTTCAAATGTTTACCTTGAAAAAAAAACACTATTTTATGTTGAACGGCAGAGTGTGTCCATTAGATAAACCATGTAATTTTTCCAAAATGGTGTTTTTATAAGTTTTTTTTTTTTTCAAATAAAAAGTACGTGACTGAATATGCAGCAATAAAATAATTTTCCAGACTTGTTAGTCGAAATACGAAGCAATATTGTAATGGGGACCTTTTGAAAACCAATAAATGACCAACTTAGTAAACTTGATACTGGGAGAATTATTATACTACATTATATATGCTCTGAAACGCAATATAAAGGCATTCATTGACCTAGTTTTTTTTTAAATTAACAAAATATAAATAAAAAGAGTATTTTTCATTATGAAAAATATTATTCATGAGAAAGATTTTTAATTCATTACGATTGGGCTATATAAAGTGACATTCTCTTTCTATCTGTTTGTTTTTCTGTCTGAAGAACGTTTTCTACCAGACTCGCCTGTCAATTTCAATTTTTGGTCTGCAGACTTGAAACTTAATATATAGTAGATTTGAACCTGTGGAATAAAATTGATTTGTTTAATAATCCTATAAAAATATTAGCATTACATGGTACCAAGAACATTGAAGTTGTATATCTAAAAGTTCTTATATCCTTCCCTATCTCCTTTCATTACCCTAAAAGAGTGATGAGGAATAGTCGGGAAGAGTTAAGGAGAATAGAAAGACCGAGGAGAAAGCGTTGATCAGACCTCCGCTGGACAAGTGCCAAGAGAAATCTTATTAAAAGAAATGGAGAGCACTAGAAATCTAGGGAGACTTGTCGTCACTTCGCTTCCAGGGAACACCACAGTATTTTCAAGGAGAGATCTTTGATGACCTATGAGAAAGCTCATTTTCAGCCAATAATTATAATAAATACGAAATTTTCATAAATTAAACTATCATTTTTAAGCATATTTGACGACCGACCAACGCCGGACGACCTGCTAGTGTTAATCTATAAGAGCAAGATTTAAATTTATTCGGATCCTATTTACTTAAACGTTTAATATATATATATATATATATATATATATATATATATATATATATATATATATATATATATATATATAAGGCATGGGGTAAAATATTAGATGAAAACGCTTCACTAGCTCTTACATTCTCAGTGTAATTCATTTTGAATATATATAAAAAATAAATTGGAGATATCGAAATCATTAATATTCAGGAATTAATCATTAAAACCATTTTTTTAAATATGGTACGACTAATTAGTCGTATAATACACTGTGAACGACGATACACTGTGAACGATGATTTTTTTTTTTTTTTTGCTTATATAATTTTAATAGTGTACTAAAATAAATAGATAGTTCAACGGTGTATACACTGCGTATCAAATGATTCACGACTTTACATTTTTTTTTAATATTTATGGAACGAGTGAAAAAATCCATGAAACTTTGAGAAAGTGCTTACAATACTATTCAGCTACTCCAGTCAGAAAATAAAAGTATTTAAAGCAGTATTAGCGAAACTATGGCAGAAGATAGGAATATCTGTTGATTTCAGTGTGTCAAGTTATTAACGAGGTTGAGAACACATACCAATAACTTTTTAATTGAAATAATTTTCAAACATTAAATGAAGTAGGAAAAATGCTTACAATACAATAACTACATAGCAATTTCTACGTTGATATAATTAGTAGGGCATATGCGATCCTTTTTTATGAATGACTTGTAAAAGACGTTGGTCCACATAATTAGTCAAATTTGTGATTTCATCAACAGTTATTCCTCGCGATACTTCTTGGAGAGCATCCTACAACTCACCTTTGCTCTTAAATTGGCGTCAACTTGCATAGAGGCTTCGCTTCATGATACTCCATTGGTTCTCAATTGGGTTCAAAGCTGATGAATTCACAGGCCACTCCATGCCCGTAGGCTAGAGAACCCCAGTTGTTGCAAATACTCTTTGCTTTTGTTTGCTGCATGCGAGGAAGCATTATCCTGCATAAAAATAATGGTTCTTCTGAACGTCAACCTTTGCTTCTCCAGTCATGGTTCAAAATGCTCTTTCAGAAAAGCTATGTAAGCATTTGACGTCATTTTTACGCTTTCTGGGACTCTCCATGAGCCAACTAAATTACCTCCGATAATCCCAGCCCAAATCATTATCCGACCACCACCTTGTTGGCGCCTTAAACGCTGATGACGATGTTGTCCATCTAGGATCCATCCCTTGCTTCAGCATTCTGGGCCATCAAGAGTGACACGCATTCATCCGTGAACAAAACTTTAGAAAAATCTGTTTTCATGTTGTCCTCTACCGATTTCAATCGGTTTTGTATGTGGTGTTGCTTTAATGGGGGCTTTGTCACAGGTTAACGGACTTTGCCACTTCTTTCAGAAGGCGGCATCGAGTAATTTTTGAGACATTCTTCAATCCGGTTAGATCAAAGACTTCTCGACTTGTCTGATCAGGGTTCTTAACAACTTTACGTTTAATTTGGAGTAGAGAACGACGTGAAACAACTCTATATTTACCTTTATCAGCTCTCTTACATGTCTTTGTAGGGTCATTAACAAAGTTCTTCACGGTTTGATGGTACCTTCCTATCATTTTTGATATTTCGAGGGTAGTTGTACATTTTGCTAGTTGTTCTGTAATAGTACTCTTTGCAGAACTGCTCAACCCACCTTTACGACCCATTTTATTGAAGCAACAAACTGCCTTGTTAATAATTGGACACACCTCAAATACCGTGGATTCAGCAATTAGGATGGCAAGTTGTTTACATTGCGCAGAACAGTGCGAAAATTTCACAGTACGCGCAGCTTAGCGTTGCAAACGTTTCCGAAGCTTTGGATACGAAACTACCGGTAAGTTTCTAAAACTGGTAAAAAAAATGTTATCTCGTTAATAATTTGACACCCAGTGTATAATGTAATACATTAATTCTTGACGAGAGGAATACGTGGAAATTCTACGGAATAATGGATATATTTAATCAACAAGTGCAGAAAAACGAATAACACGCAGAAAATATGAATTTAATAACACTGCTATGAAAATGGAAAAATTAATTATATTTTAAATATAGAACTGCTCCAAATGAGATCAATTGATAAGTACTAATAAATACTCAGAAAGTAAGATTGCGCTACATAGTTCAATAAAAATAATAAAATTGCATTGTAAGAGACCAACTTTAATTTACTTCTTCAGCCCAGCACCTCATGACTGACAAAGTTCTTTTTTGCCATGTTTCTTTCAAATGTTTCATTTTTACGTAAAGTTTCGCTGAGATTTTCTTCAGTAAAAACCGTTGGATGTCGGAATTAATAAGAGTTATTTTCTCACAGCATTACAACAATGATATAATATCAGTATAACGTTATTTTAAAACGAGGCTACATTGAAGGGAGACCACTCTCATATTCTTGTCCAGGATTGCCAGATTGGTCTTTTTAAAGCAATTTTTTTCAAATTTGTTTTTTAAGCAGTTTATCTTTTTAAAATTGTATTTGGCATTTTTAAAAGCGTAACATAGAATCTAACTAAGGAATGGGTGTGCATAATGTTATATATATATATATATATATATATATATATATATATATATATATATATATGATTCAAGTTTTAAAATAATCCACATAAAGAAGTAAAAAAGCAATTGTGATTTAGTTAGTGAGGAAGTTCCGATTACATAACATGCATAAAATATACATTATTATATGATATAGACTCATCAGAGAATATTCTTATCGTTGTTTTCATTCTCGAATATATATCCGACACAGACACAGTTAAACAACCGACAACCACATCAGTCTATCTAAAACCATATAAGATTTAACATTATTAATATTATTATTGATTATTAACATTATTAATATTATACTCGAGAGTCAAAATAGTGAAAAGAATATTCTCTTATCATAGCCCTACTCATTACTACATATTACTAATCAATTTAATTGCTGGATTTAATGAGAAATTAATACGTTGCTTTAAAAGGATGTGTAAGAATACAAAAAAAAACAGGATGTCCGAGGTCCTGATATGACCTTAAACTATATCCGATGGTGAGGCCCCAGCTTGCGGGCTTTGGGGAGTGTGGGGCCACCCTTTAATTGCCATTGCTCCCAGGTCCACTTGGGTTGAATAGAAACCGACTTTAAAAAAACGAATATACTCTATTAAAAAACTGTTCTTCAAGATCACTGGATTTGGCATTAAATAACCTGAACAGGGTTGATATGCCATAAAACAACCTACCAACCAACCAACAAGGATGTCCAAAGAGGCACTGACGGATTTTGAACTTTAATAGATTCTTTATTTTTGATGATATCCTTCTGTAATTTTAACACAATATGGCTAAGACATTAGGATGTTTTAAATAATGCAAAATTCAAACAATTTTTATTTATGAAAAGAAAATTCTTTTAAATGTTTCCTATTTTCAGCTTCGCATATTTGTGCTCATTCCAAAACATTATTCATGACAGATTGAAGTTTAACTCCCTTATTCCGTCCCTGATGTTTTCTTTCAATTCTTGCAGGGTTTGACGTTTCGAGGTCTGCCAGCCCGAGTAACGAAATAAGGGAGTTAAATCGTAATCCAGAGATTCTGCAATCTGTCCTGAATAATGTTTTGAAAAGAGCACAAATATGCGAAGCTGAAAATAGGCAACATTTAAAAGACATTATTTTTCATAAATAAAGATTATTTTTTTAATTTGCCAATGTCTTAGTCTGATTGTGTCATAGTTTCTTTTTTGTTTGTTTGTTTGTTTTTTTCAAAAAGATATCATCAAAAATAAAGAACCTATTTTAGTTCAAAACCTTTAGTTACTTTTTTGGACACCCTGTATAACATTTTATTACACGTAGTCTTGGACAAAGCTAATAATAAGTATATTAACAAATTCTCAAATGGAAAAAAAAAGAATTCACATTTCAAAACGCAGGACTGGGTCCACGTGTCAAACTGGATAAACGGAAACAATAGATAATGAAAATAGAGAAAAAATACGGAATGAAATACCCTGTTTTCAATCACTTGATAAATAGATGCCAAAAAAAAGAGGCCAGCAAAATCAAATAAGACAGACACGAATATAATTTATATATTATGCTTAAATAAACATGGAGATCAACTCAACACGTGTTTTTTGTTTAGTCAGGCAGGCCGTCAAATTACGTATACAAATACTCATAGTAAATAGACCCACTTGAAAATTTCACATGGTCCGATTATTTAAAGAACAACTACAAAACGTCATTCAGGATTTATTGCTCCGACAACAACACTTATTTGGAATTTCAATCGATTTCTGGAACACAAAATCTCTCTCATTTTTACAAAAGTGATGCTGTTAGTTTTTCTCCATCGTTATTTTCATGGTAGGTGTTTGCTTATCTTAAATATATGGATCCTCTGTAAACTATTCACATAAATAAACATGTTTATGTACAAGTAATGTAAAAAAAACTCCTTTGTATACCTCGAGTTAAACAGGACTTCCATGAACAGTTTATTTTCAAGAACGTAACTTTCTGTTAAACCCAATACCACTAGACTGATTCGTAACTGACTAAAACATCGAAACATTCTCAAATCCATTGTTAAAATAATCTTTCTACAGATGAAACCGGATTATGTAGCTACTGCATTGTGTACATTTTTTGCATTGATTGTAATTCTTATTGAAAAATAAAAATAATAATACATATACAGCGAAACATATAAAAACTGAAACAATTGTTTACTTATAGATTTAATAAACGAACTATTTCGGATTAGCATATTGAGCGTATGTTGCCAGTAAGAAAATCAAGAATAATATTTGCCAAAAACTTTGCGGCAAATTCTACCTTGTGTGACGAAGGCCATCAACTCCCCATATTCCCTCCTATAACACACAACACGCTATGCAACATACAAATATTTGTGCATCAGGTCGCTAAGCTAATCAAGAACCTTGACTCCAGTAAAGCAACTGGTCCCGACGGTATTCCAATTATAGTGTTAAAAAAATTACAACCAGAACTTGCCTCCATACTTTCCAAACTGTTTAAGCGTTGCCTTGAGGAGAAGTGCTTTCCAACACCCTGGAAAACCTCATCAGTATGCCCTGTATTTAAGAATTCAGGTGATAAATCATCCCCCTCTCAGTACAGACCAATAAGTCTCCTGTGTGTCATGAGTAAGTTGCTGGAATCCACAATAAATAGAGAAGTAGTCAGCAGAAATAACCTTCTTAGCGACACGCAATATGGTTTCCGCTCTGCAAGATCTACAGCAGATGTGCTAACGGTTATATCTCATAGGATTAGTGAATCTCTCGACAAAGGCTTCATTTCTAGGGCAATTGCTCTCGACATATCAAAGGCCTACTACACAAGATTTCCAGCTACGGTATAACTGGAAATGTTTTCTCTATCATTAAGTCATTTCTCTCCGATAGGCTCATAAGAGTAGTGGTTGATGGGCAGAAATCAGAGGCCCACAGTATTAATGCTGGAGTCCCTCAGGGGTCCATACTGGGCCCAACTCTCTTCCTGATCTACATCAATGATCTCCCAAAACACATACTAAAATCTTTCGTTGACATCTATGCTGATGACACGACCATCTATGGCAACACATCAAAGGCCGTAAATGATGATGTTCTCTCTGATTCTCTCTCCTCTGATCTTGAGCGCGTGGTAGAGTGGGGAAAGAGGTGGCTGGTTGTTTTAATGCATCTAAGACCAAGCTCCTATCTCTACATCATAAACGCTCTGATCCCCATCTGGCATGAATTAAAATGGATGGCTCTCGTCTAAGGGAGGCCCCAGGATTTGATAAGCTCCTGGGTTTGACCTTTACACCTGATCTTAAATGGAACACATACATCAGGTCTGTGGCCAAGGTTGCTGGGAAAATGGTTGGATCCTTCTACCGCTCCAGAAGATATCTCACTAATGATGCAATTCTCTATCTATATAAGAGCCAAGTACGTCCAAAGATGGAGTACTGCTGCCACATCTGGGCGGGGGCTGCAAAAAACAGCCTATCCTACCTTGATGGAGTACAAAATAGACTCCGTGGCTTGGTGGGGGATACCCTTTTCTCTACCCTGCAACCTCTTTCCCACAGAAGAGACGTAGTGAGCCTCTCATTGGTCTATCGTTACTTCCATGGCAGGTGCTCGTTTGAGCTCCATTCTCTGGTCCCCCCTCGCCAATCTTTCTCAAAAACACACCCGACTAGCTGAAACCACCGTCAATAATTTTCCCACTCCCTATATGTGCCTAAATCAAAACGTAGATACCATGAACAAAGCTTCTTTCTTAAAACTGCACGCCTGTGGAACTCTGTTCCGCTTGCCTGTTTCCCTCCCGACTTCAACCTGGATGTCTTCAAGTCCAACACAAACAAATTCCTGATGAACCGCCCCCTAAGTAATGACACCTTACCAATTCTCCAATACTATTGCTACACTATCCCTTTGATTACTGTACACACAATAACCCTTATCCCTGAGTGGCCATTGGGCCTTGATAAGTGGTGAACTCCATGTAAAAAAAATAAAAATAAAAAATCATAATATTAAACGTGTATATATATAGGACTATCCACTTATTTAGTGTTTCCTTTTCAAATTAAATATATTTTTAACTCTTTTTCAAAGTGCTTTTAACATGTTTTATTAACTATTTGCTCTCATACATATATATATATATATATATATATATATTTGGGAGTTTTGTGCATTGATATTCATATTAAACCCCCCCCTTTTTTTTTTTTTTTTTTTAACTATTTATTTAAAATATTTGTTATATATTCATCTACAAAAGATCTAGCTAATTTGCATATTCTTTTAAACATTCATTTTATTTAATTATCTGTTAGTTCTTTTTCGGGTTTCTTATGGGATGTTCATCTTTAGTTAACTATTACGTGTAATTGCATCCATGCAGATATTCTACATGATTTATACTTTCGTAATATTTGCGTAAAAAGCTTATAGTAAACACAAACAATTTTCTATATATATATTTATGCATGGGTATATATATTTGTTTAAAAAAATGTGTCTACCGAAGTCCTCTGTCAGTTTTTGGTCTACAGACATGAAACTTAATATATAGAGTATTCGAACCCATGCGAAACTTTATATTTGGATTTTAGCCCGGAAAAATAGGTGCAAATGTGTGAAAATTAAAGAAATGGAATTTACTATGTTAAGGTCGAACGACGGCATTAGGAATATGCATGCGTAACGTAATAGCTATTAGTTCATGTTTTAATTTTTAGCCTTACGGTAAACATCTCTTTATAGCGCAGGCATTAGCGTCAAACGAAAACGTAAATCGCAAGCTAAACGTTTTGGTTTCGATTCTCGGTTGTGGCACATGAGTCATTTTTTTAAGCCATTACTATATATTGATATGATATAAAAAATTAATACGAAAGCTGCATTAATCAAAATATCATATCTAAGCGTATTTTACGACCGGGCAATGCTGGGCGGTCTGATAGTATATATATATATATATATATATATATATATATATATATATATATATATATATATATATATATACTTTGTATAATATATACAGGAATTTACATTTATATCGGTAGTCGGTACCGACGGTTTCAAGCCCGGTAGTTGAGGACTGCTCTTAATGTCCGCCTCAGGCTCTCTTCAGCCGACTCTCCTGTGTAGCTTAATCTAATATTTCCCTCCCGACTTCAACCTGGATGTCTTCAAGTCCAACACAAACAAATTCCTGATGAACCGCCCCCTAAGTAATGACACCTTACCAATTCTCCAATACTATTGCTACACTATCGGAGAGTCGGCTGAAGAGAGCCTGAGGCGGACATTAAGAGCAGTCCTCAACTACCGGGCTTGAAACCGTCGGTACTGACTACCGATATAAATGTAAATTCTTATATATATTATACAAAAAATATATTGCTCTTATTTCGAGAAAGGTTTTTTCCCTAATAATAGAGCACTGTATGGGATTTCTTTTTCTACAAAAAAGTATATATATATATATATATATATATATATATATATATATATATATAATCTTTGAAGTTTTTAACCTTTAAAACTATACAAAAATATATTTTTTTATCATTCGTTAGAAAATCATCTAGTCAGTAAGTCATTTAATATATATATATATATATATATATATATATATATATATATATATATATATATATATATATATATATAACAAGCAGGGAGGGGGTTTTGCCAGGTCGTAAAATCCGCTTAAATATGATATTTTAATTTGTCCAGAGTTCGTATATGTTAATATAGAGTCCTGATTTCTAAAGTAAAAACAAGAATGTTGGTGCCATCAGCTAGAATTGAAACCGGAAGCAAAACTATAGCATTCAAAGTTGGTGACGTTACCACTGTACTTACGTGACACGCATATGGACCGATTAAAAATGAAAAATCAAAATATAAACTAAGATAAATGTACAAAATGCATAAAGATTTTTTTCAATTTTACCTCTTTTCACCCTTCTAAAACTATTTTATCTGGCTAAAACTAAAAACAAACGGCCCGTAAAAAATCCAATCATTTGAGGCCCCTACGCCGCTCTGCGACTTTTAGTTTCGAAGAAGATAGAGTTTGGAAATATGGAGACAGACATATAGCCTGTTATATATTAGATTAACCTACACAGAATTTTAGTGTTTAATTCTTGTAAGGCTTAGTCAGGCTAAATTGTGACGAATTCTTACGGTTAGTTTTACGACAGTTTACAGCAGTTACAGCAAGTTTATGGACATTCTTGAGTTTGCGACATTGAGAAGAGTTTACAGCTAGGGACAGTTGAAAGCAAGCTATGGTTCGGAGCAGATGAATTGACTAACTAATCGATGAACACAGCTTTGACAGACGATTAAGATGTAGATGTTAGCACTGGGTCACACACACTTACGCAAAACGGGCAACAATTATAGTCTGATTACTTATAGTTAGTGTTTTATGCCTAATTGATGGATGACTATGATTAAATTTCTACTCATTTTTTTTTGCATGAAATACTAATCCCTATTAATTCCTATAAAATTAACTATGCATTAAACAGATACCATAATACTGAGTTCGCTATACCGTATCATAACAAAAGTTCTATACAAAATTTCATTTAGATCTGACCAATAGTTTCCAAGAAAACGTCTATAGTAAATTTGGTATTGTGGGAACTGATCCCTCTTAATAATTAAAATCTCTTACTATTACGGATGCCATAATACTTAGTTAACTCGATGTTATCATAACAAAATTCCAGCTATATTGGTCGAATAGTGTCCGAGAAAAATGAAACGGAAAGAGAAACAGACAAACTATGAGAACTATTATACAGATTACTCTTAGTAGTAGTAGTAGTAGTAGTAGTAGTAGTAGTAGTAGTGGTAGTGGTAGTAGTAGTATTAGTAGTATCGTTGTTTTACATCTGTTGTAGAAAAAGAAGATATTTCTTTCCATTGTTGGTTATATTTTTTTTTAATTTTCGATATTTTCATATTGATCACATGTTATATCATAAGGATTGATGACATGCTAACATATGTTTTGGATGGTCGTATCTTTGACAGCGGAGAACGAGATTTTATTATCAGCATCGGCATGCAGAATTCCATCGAAAGCATTTATATTATCATTAACCGTTTCTTCCTCCTACTCTCTATCCTCATCTCTCTTATCGTTCTCTCTCTTACATTGCAGTTTTTTTTTCCTGTGCATAAAATCTTGTGATCTTTTCACTTTCTCTTCACGAATGTTCACATGTAAAGAAACCAGTATTGACTTTGATTCGAAGATTTTATTTAGACAGTCAGGCAAATGTAGAAATCACTAATGTGCAAAGCTGACGGCTGAAAAAGTAAAGAATGAGATATGAAATATAAACATAAAGATATTTTTTTAAAAAAAGCTAAAAAGTTCAAAAGTATGCAGTATCTGCAAATATTCATGACTTCATATAAAATTACTCGTGTGAAGACATTTTTTCTTTGAGTAAATTCATTTGTAAAACAGTATTAATACATGTGATTTTCTTTCAAAATTGTTTAAATTTAACATAATTGTTTTTAGACGACTGGAGGGAATGTGCGATAAAGCAGTTGAAATGATTAAGGATTAGGGGTCGAGTAATTGCCTCAAAGTTAACAGTTTGACGTTATTGCTGAAAAAAAAAGATTACCCGTTTTTTTTTTTGTTTGTTTGTTTTTTTATTCTATACCTCCATAAATAACAATAGAGTGAGAAAGGCGAACAATGTGAGCTAGCAATATATATATATATATATATATATATATATATATATATATATATATATATATATATATATATATATGTTTCTGTAGTCTTTACTCTGCCCTAAACTTAATAAATCCTCAGTCGCAAAAGTCTGTGTAAACTGATCAGTATGGCGAGGACTACGACGGCTAGATTTACTGTCGACACAAAACCGTCTCTCTCTCTCTCTCTCTCTCTCTCTCTCTCTCTTTCTCTCTCTCACACACACACACTCATTCACTTATTCACATGCTCACACACTCTCCCACGCACTCACACACATTATCTCTCTCGTAATACAGTGAGAAACATTCTAATTTATATATCTCTTTCGTTTCTATAGCATGTACTTTTCCTTAAAGCTAATAAATCCTAAAAAGAAACGGTGCGAACTGACAAAAACAAAAATGGATATAAAAGCTAGCATTACTGACAGACCTCTCTCTCTGTCTCTCTCTCTCTCTCTCTCTCTCTCTCTCTCTCTCTCAATACAGAGAAAGCGTGTAATATATATATATTTCTTTCTGGTCTCTGTAACTTATACAAACTAGTATCATACACTTCTTGCACAATGAAATATCCAACATATACGTGTATATAATTTTATCATTTTCGGTCGTTTTAGAATATGTAACGAATAATTAGGATTGAGTGTGTTTCCTTACAAATGTTGTGAAATACATATCTTAATATATAATACATAGCTTAATATATATATATATATATATATATATATATATATATATATAATTATTTAATGTAATAAGTATTAAATACCTCCGGACACTAGTGTTTCATTCTTTCGGCAATCATAAGTGTAGGGTGTCATGATTAATACCAGTAAGTGCCTGCAAAAAGTCCGCACTTGTAATTTTTTCAAAAACTGCAAATTTAAGCTAAATTTTATATAACTGTTTTAACAACATATACCTAATTTGATTCGCCTTTAATTCCTCTATAATTTTACTTGTTCATATTTGACTTTTAATTGAAATATTCTAGTGTTCATGTCAATTTAAAAAAATAACTTCAAATTGAGGAGGCAAAAAAAAGTCCGCAGCAACAAATTCGCTTACATCAGTTTAAAATATCTACCAACAGGCAACAAAGCATCTCTAATCGTAATTGTTGTTGTTGTAGGTTATACAACGTAATATTTAGTCCATATGCCACGACATTCTCTTAGTGATCGTCAGGAGCTCATAAATATTCACCTTTCTGGTGTGTCCAATCGAGAAATCGGCTACAGATTGAAATGTGATGAGACAACGGTACGAAAGACTGTGCAAAAGCACCAAAATACCGGCAGTGTGCGTGTTGCCCCTAAATCTGGTCGTACTAGAGTTACTTCTAAGACAATGCTATCAAGATCTACAGCTTAAGAAACAGATTTAAAACGGCTCCCCAAATCCAACAACAGTGCAATCTTGTTTCCACTGTCAACAATAGATTAAAGCAATTTAATTTGCGAGGAAACATTGCAAGACCCAAGCCAATGGATTTCTGTAAAGAACAAAAAGGGCCGTTGGACTTAGTCAGATGCAATGAAGATCATGACTCTTCATATTTTTCAAAAGTGCTTTTTAGCGATGAAAACAAGTTCAGTAGTCTAGGCAGTGATGGTAGGCAGTACGTCCGTCGGAGGAAAGACGAAGAATTTAATCCTAGGTGCTCAGTTTCAACGCTGCAAGGTGGTGGAGGTTTAGTTTTGGTGTGGGACATTATTAGTACCAATGGTCCAGGGCCTATAGTTCGCTTGCAAGGTCGAATTAATTCGATCAAGTACATTAATATGTGGACTGAGCATTTTCTACCTTCTTTTGGTTGGAATTTTGATGATAATCTCATCTTTATGAAGTATAATGCTCCCATTCACACAACTACCAGTGTCGAGAGGTTCCTGGAAGAGCATGATATTCCGTTTATTTGATTGGCCTACACGATCTCCAGACCTCAATTCTATCGAAAACATATGGCATTACATGAAGCAACAGCTACGCAATGATAAAATTTCAAATTTAGAAGAACTTTGGACAAAAGTTAAAGAAAGGTGGGATGCTCTTTCCCCGGAGTATTGCTGCAGTCTAATTCAAGGAATTCCCAAGAGATTGCAGGCTG
The DNA here is from genome assembly GCF_053919585.1 of Euprymna scolopes. NCBI lineage: Eukaryota > Metazoa > Mollusca > Cephalopoda > Sepiida > Sepiolidae > Euprymna > Euprymna scolopes. The sequence goes on from NC_136486.1 coordinate 142,774,654, forward strand.
TCAAATTTCAGAAGGGCTATACTACTAAACATTAATTATTTTATGTTGTTCTTGTTGTATTTGTGTTGCATTAATGTCCTAAAGTTACATTTAAATAACAATTTTCCATTGTGTGGACTTTCTTTTTGCCTCCTCAATTTGATGTTATTTTTTTTTAATTGACGGGAACACTAGAATAGTTCAATTCAAAGTCAAATATGAACAAGTAAAATTATACAAGAATAAAAGGTAAATCAAATGAGGTATAGGTTGTTTAAACAGTTACATTAAATTTAGCTTAAATTTACAGTTTTTGAAAAAATTACAAGTGCGGACTTTATCAGTCTTACAAAATATTATTAGACGTAATAATTTATATAAGACATCCCAGCTAAATAAAACTGAATTTCAGGATTTAGCATGCATTTTGGATTTGAAGTTCAATATCCTTTTATCTGCCTCAATATCAAATTTCCCTGATTCTATGTAGCTAATATAATTTAAAAACTTTAAAAACTGTTAATTTTGTATGTTTATTGCCTTTAGCAAATAGGGGGCAAACCAATAATATTATTTTCTAATATTTCTCCTCTGAGGAGATAAATAAACATAGAAAACTCATGGGTTTAGGAAATATATTTATTAAATTGTAGTCTTTGTTTGCAAACAATAAAACCTTTTCAAATCATAAAATTTAACTACATACCTAAATTATGATGTGTGTATATATATATATATATATATATATATATATTCTTATTTACAAGATTAATAAACATCTTTAGCTTCTATTAACTAAAAGCTACGCTATTTGGTAATGGGTGTATCTTATTATCTGTTATTAAATAATGCATAATATGAGATTACTATCAAAATACACGAACCTTCTTAACATTGAAGCTTAAATTGTGCTAATAATTAGGGCACAGATTTAGTGGCGAAAGTTAGGGTTTATGGCATAAAAATCGATGGAAAAATTATACCTGTAACCTGAAGAAAATATTTTTAGCATTTAGTTTTGAAGGTGGCATTTAAACCCCTACGGAAATACCTATTTTCTACGAGTTTTTCTTATAATCTGACTTTGAAATTTTACTGTTTCAATAAGAAATCCTGACAAAATTAAATGGAATAAAGATGTTCTGCTCCGATTTAGGTTTGTTTTTCCTTTTTTATGCAAAGCCTAACGTCCACATGTGATAACGGTGTAAATAGGCATAGAAATGTGTCAATGGTTTGGGATTTGTAAAGAAGCGGTGACGCGCGAACCTGAACCGTTTTCTCTATCGCTCTCCCTCAACACAGGACTGCACTCTAATAAACAAAGTCCCTGACAGTATAGACACAGCACTCTTCCTCGACACTAACGCACAAGAGCATGTATTTAGTGACTTCAATGTCCACCACAGCATTTGGCTTGAATTCTCTACTTACACAGACGCAGCTGGTACCACAACACATAACTTCGCTATATCCCATTCCCTATGACAGATGGTTACGTTTTCAACCCGTTTCACAGACCAGCAAGAACAACACGCATCACTTCTAGATCTGTTTCTGAACACAGTTCTCGATGATTGTATAATGAATGCTCACATCCCATTGGGAACGCTGATAATGCAGTAATAATGGTTGAAATTTCCCAAAACTGAACGGCCACTGCTTTTATAATAGCTCATTGTTTTGAAAACAATTAGATATTATAAAAAGGCTGACTGCGAAGCCATCAGGGATCTCATCAGAGATGCCCCACGGGGAAATATCTTTTCTCTTCCTGCTGAACAGTGCGCAACTGAGACCACTGAATGGTTCAAAACGGCAATTGAAGCACATGCTCTCACGCGGAAATTTTATAGCAAACTCCACTCTCCCCAATAGTTTACTTCTACTTGTAAAGCTGCCATTGCGCAAAGGCAGCATGCGTATCGCAGATTTAACCGACATAAGTCCAGTTCAAACAGACGGAAGTATATAGAAGCTAGGAGTAACTGTAAGAAAGAAATAGCGGCAGCTAAGAGAAAATTTACTGAAACCACCAAAAAACGCATCGAAGCACAGAAATTTGGAATCCGAGACTATCCAACAATCATGAGGTTATTTGCACAGCAACCGAGAAGGCTAACGTGCTTGCCAGTCGGTTTGCCTCCAACTCCACACTGGACCCTGCTAACCACCCCTTACCTGACTTTCCTTAGCGGACAGACGTCACAGTAGACGATCTGAAATTTACCCCTCCTCAGGTGCATATTATCATAAAAAATCTTGACACTTCAAAAGCATGTGGACCTGATCTTATCCCAGCTGTGATATTAAAAAGTGCTCCGCCGAAGTAGCTCCAGTTCTCTCCAAACTTTAAAACAAATGCCTTAATGAATCTTGTTTTCCTTAAAAGGTATCAGCTTTCAATAATTCTGGCGAAAGAACTGACCCAGTAAATTACCGCCCTATTAGCCTCCTCCCATTTTTCGCCAAAATATTTGAGTCCATAATTAATCAACCCCTAGTCTTACAGATGCTAAACTTCTGACCAACCAACAATATGGATTTAGGCAAGCCCGTTCCACAGCAGATATTTAACTGTAATCTCTGAACGTATATACCATTCACTGGACAATGCAGGGGAGAGTAGAACGGTAGCTCTAGATATATCTAAGGCTTTTGACAGGGTATGACATGAAGGTCTTCTCAGGAAAATCAGATCATGCGGTATCACTGGACGAATACTCAACATAATTAAATCCTTCCTAGATAAGAGAAACCCCCAGGTTTTCCTCGATGGTCGTACATCTAAACAATATGATATAAATGCGGGAGTGCCTCAGAGGTCTATCCTTGGACCTTTATTATTCCTAATATTCATAAATGACCTCACTTACAAAATTGTCTCTGAAATAGGTATATATGCTGATGACACCACGCTCTATAACAGGCACAACAGGAAAACAAATAAACACATATCTAAGGAAATGGGAGATACACTAGAGGATGACCTCCAATCCGCAGTGAAGTGGGACAAAAATGGATGGTCACCTTTAATGCAGTCAAGACGTAACTTGTTTCCTTTGATAATTACAAGAAACCTTCTCTACCACTACTAGTAATGTCCAAAGACTCATTATCTGAAAATACTTCTTTTAAACATCTCGGCCTAACGTTCACAGGAAACATAAGTTGAAACAATTACAATGAGAGCATTGCTAGGACCGCTGCGAAGAAAGCTACTAACGCCCGAAAGTATACCGTACCTGTATAAGGCCACCATTCGCCCATGTATGAAGGATTGTTGTTATATTTGGGCATCTGCTACTAGTCTCTCGCTCCTATACAAGGTGCAAAAGAGAGTCACCAACCTAATAGGTCCTGAACTGTCATCTAAGCTTCAGTCTTTGTCCCATGACGAAATGTTGCATCTCTCTGCCTGTTCCACAAGTATTTTAATGGTGAATGTTCCGATGAACTACAAGCACTTGTACCCCCTCGACGTAAATACCCCTGATAAAACCGATAAGCAGCTAAATCCCACCCCTACACAGAAGAGATCCCTAGATGTAAGACAGCTGTCCACTCAAGTAGTTTCTTCCCCAGAACTGCTAGACTTTGGAATTCCCTTCCGGGGCCCTGCTTCCCCCACTGTAATGGCATGCAGAAGTTCAAGTGTAACGTGAACAGACATCTTGCTGCCCAACTCTCTACATAGTACCCCTGTAGCTTAGGTCCCTAATTGTATCCCCCTACATCAAAGTGGCACTGTGCCTTGTTTAGGTGAAAATGTAGTTTTATAAAAAAAAACAAGAATAAAGACCAGGCTCGATTTCTCCTCAACAACAGATACTAGTGATAGATTTCCTTTAATGCCGATTTCTTGTCAACCGTCATTCTCTCCGCCACGTGATACCTTTTGACGCGATAGAATGATCCAAACATTTTTCCAGCGACCTTGGCAACATATCTGATATAAGTCTTACATTTCAGGTCAGGAGTAAAGGCAATCCCCAGAACCTTTTCTAAGCAGAGTTATTTCTCAAGGCGAGAGCCGTTCAATTCAAATGGAAATCAGAGCGTTGATGGTGCAAAGGTAGCAACTTGGTTAGCGATGCATTAAAGGTGATCAGCAATTTTGTCCCTATTCTACCACACGTTCAAAGTCGGAGGTGTAAGAATCAGAAAGCTTTTGGTCATTGCTTATCTTGGAATCGTTCATAAAGGATAAGAGATTTGAGAGTGAAAAGATAGAAGCTTGGTTTGGAATGAATTAAAATTAACCATATACCTTTTACCCTAATGCACCGCAAGCTCAAGATCGAAGGCGGGAGACTCAGAAAGGTCATTGCTGGCTTTAGATGTGTTGCCGTAGATAGCAGTATCGTTTGCATAAAATGTCGACGAATTATCTTACAATATGAATGATGAAGATCAAGAAAAGAGTTGAGTCCAGGGTTGATCCTTGAGGAACGCCAGTGAGCATCGACGACTAATTTAATAAACCTCCCAGTAAGAAATGATTAGTCTGATGAGACGGCATTTCCAGATATTCTGTAGTTGGAAATCTTGTGAAGTAGGCTTTTATGATAAACCCCTATCAAATTCCTTTGATATATCAAGAAATATTGTTGTAGATACAAAACACCCATCAATAGATTCACTGATTCTGCGCGATATTACAGTCAGCACATCATCTCTAGATCTCGCAGCAAGCCATATGACACTCCTACAAGGCCATTCCTACCCTTTGCAAAATGCCTGAAACAGTTTTTGAAAAATTATAAAAATGACAATATTTTCTTCAAAATAGATTTAACAGGGGCATACTTTCAATTGTAATTAAGGAAGAGAATAAAACTCTTGAAGATTCACAAGTAAAATGACTTATTTTATTTAATAACTTAACTTTTTTTATAATAAATTAACCTTTATATCTTAAGATATTCGCTCGTGATATGTATTTTACTAATATGCAAATACTTATAAAGACTGGAAAAAACATGAACAAAGTTTAGGAAGTATATTCGAACAGCTAATACAACGAGTAAAAATTGTGTAGAAAAGACGAAAATTAATTATGACAAGAATTAAATAATTTTGTCAGATCATTAATGGAAAATTGTTAAAGACTGGAGTCCCAAAAGATAAGAGACTTAAAATACAAAGAATGCACGAATTAAGGCCCTTCGTTAAATAAATTATTTAAAATAATCCATGGAATTTTTCTACTGACTATCCGAAGATATTTGAATAAATAAATAAATAATTAATGCAGGAACTTTTACTAGCAAATTTCCATTCCTCTTTGGGCATAATTGTAGCTTCTGAATCTAGTGAAGATTGCATTGGATAAGAACTTCTACACAAGGGAAACAACAAGAAAATCTGTATTTGTCCAGACGCCAACATCACCGTTGCTTACAGAAAGAAAAGTATAGCGAAACTGAGAAGAAGCACTCACAATAGTTGTTGAAGTAAACAAAGAATTCATAGAATAACACATGACAGATATCTTACAAAGGGGCCATAAATCACTTCTGGTCCCATTCGACTCCAAGAAAGGTATTCCCATACATTCGGTCAACCGATTACAATAGTGCGTAACAAGATTGCCGGAATATAATTTTATTGTCGAAGATTTATCGTCAGACAAAATCGGACGTGCTGTTCGCCTTTCAAAGATCAAAATCTAGAGGACCACTAAAGAAAACAGTAATGGCAGCGATAAATCCGAAGAGGCAATAAACTATGTCCTGTAAACTTCAATGAGAGTATTACCAGTCAGGCGAGATGGTATTCGAAAGTAATTACATAAAGGCAAGGGAATTATAAGATGAAAGAACATGATAAATAAAAGAAGGAATAAAAAAAGTATTATTGTCTATATTTGATGACTAATTAATGTATAATAATATAATAATAACGGATAATAATACTTGAATCATTGTAGAACTCAGTACAAAATGTTATATGTTATATTTTTGGCTTATCTGGTATGAATTCGTTCATGTGAAGCTACTTTTATTTCGATGGATTTATTGGAGACATAGTAAAATCTTTCCTAACCGTGCATTCTCATAAACAAGTGAAGCATGCATGGTCCCACGTGAGTGCACATTGAACGACGCATAAAAAATGACTAAGTTCAGCATTTGCCCCATCACACACCATTTAGCCCCAAAAGTCCCCAGGTGACGTCATATCCTAGTTAAAATGAACAAATGGTGCAGTTTTCGGCTTTAACATGTGTAGTTTTGAGTTCTGCACTATGCAGAAAAAGAAATGACTAAGTCCATTATTTGCCAACCCCATTTTTCCCCAAAAGTCCCCATATTTAAATTGGAGTTCAGCACCATGCAACACTGCTAAATAGACATATACAGAAAATTTTGGACAAATATGGTAAAATAGTCAAAAAAATTGAGTGTTTTTATTAGCCCTAAAAGAGTCTCTGGGGCACATCCAAAAGTTATCGCGAAGTATAGACAATCAAAGATATATAGAAATCAGTTAGTTGCAATTTTTCAGAAAGTTTTATAAAAATCTAAGGCATCAATTTTTTGATAAGCACAAAAGTGTCAATTTTAGCCATTTTAACCCGAAAGGCACCCGTTGGGGGGCAACCAGAGTTTTCCTAGAAAATCCATTCCGTTATTTTTTACTCATATCATATTTAATGTTTGTGCAAATTTCAAAAAATTCCAAGTAGTTATTGAGAAAAGTGCGGACAGACGAACAGACGAGGGGACAAGGGTGAATAACTTGCAATAAGCCCACAGTCCTGGCAAGAGATAAAAAAATTGTGGTCAAGAATACATATTAACTCAACTGTCAACTGTAATGTGTAGAAGAGCTAGAGCAAGTGGCACTGTTAAAATAATTTAACTGTTTCCTACGTTCGGACTTTAAACTAATGAGTCACCATTTATAATGTTATATATCACGACCCTACGCCAATAGGTAGCGATTGAGTTAGCTAATATGAATTTTTTCGATAGTTACATGAATACATGTGAGAATAACCTGACAGCAAACGGAAATATACCCAGCTGCAGGTGTTATCATTGAGGCCGGGGTTAAAGGTTAGCTCCATAGAACAAACGCGATAGAAATACAGATGTCGAAATATAAAAGGCGATGATGCCACGCCTTTGAGGAAAGAAAGAATAGAGTTTTATAAAGTCAGTCACTCGTTGAGCGCGTTACAGAGACTGTGCTCATGTGTCGCCATCATTAAACCTGAGTTAAGAAAATTAAGTAACTAAGTAATTAGCGACGTGGTCTCTCCATCTCAGGAAGAATCTCTCTAAATAACACCTTGAAACTCAGCAAGTCTCCATTAGTTTTCATGCACGTGTAGTTTTGTTCATCTGGCTAAACAGATGACGCCAAAGATCAACACCTATGAGAGAATCACAGACAATCATGAATGCACATGTGCAAAAATACGTACATGGTGATTTTGCAATAACGCCTAAAATTGCGAGCCGAATGATGATGAATATTATGAAAGGGCATGCACTACTTATTTAAACAACCTTCCTTTCCCAGAAACATCGCAATAATTCAAAGAAAAAATATGGGGAAACGAAAATCGCGAGGCCACCAAAAGTAAACACAATGTTCACATTCTACTTTTTATTCCGGATACACTTGTATTTAAGACAGAAAAGCTATTTAAGGCAAAAATTTAAAAGAGGTCTGTCGGGAACAAAAAGTAAACCATGTAACGACATTTTCGTTATCATCTTTGGATGATACGTTGAGGTTCATAAAATTGTGAATACATTTAATAGTGGTTTGAAAAAATTACAATAGAAAAGGTAACAGTCCAATAATTCTTGACTACTTACAAGCCGACATTTAGCATAAATATGACGTTACATCGATGGCGGAAAAGTTTTGTTTTCATTCACCAAACAACTGTTTTGATAATAGGTTGCCAACGGCGTGAAGGATACATAAAATAATAACATCTGTGTTTCGAAAGAAGAAACCAATGTTATTCAGAATTTGTCACGCATAAAAACAACGAATTAGCACCAGGAAATATTATCAACTGTACTGAATAAGTTGTTTACGTGCTTTGGGGAAGTGATCTCCATAAGATATTACAAGTTTTTTTTACAAAGGAATCACTACTTATCAAGGCCCAGAAGCCACTCGAGTATGAGGGTTAAAGAATGTATAGTATTCAAAGGGACAATATCATAGTAATCGTTAGAAGGGTACATTTGATAAAATGGATTACTTAAGGGGAATGGCTCATCAAGAATTAGTTTAAGTTGGACTTGAAGACCACCATATTGTTGTCAGTTGGAAAGCAGGCAAACGGAATAGAGTTCCACAGGTGTGCAGTTCTAAGAAAGAAGCTGTGTTCATGGAATCTACATTTAGGTTTCGGCACAGTAAAAAGGGGGGATTATTGATATTGTTTGCAGCTAGACGAGTGTTTCTGGTGAAAGTTTGGCGAAGAAGGAACCATAGATTGGAGCTCAGTGAGCACTTGCCATAAAAATAACAATAAAGCAGAAACAGGCTCGCAAAGTCTCTTCTGTGAGAAAGAGGTTCCAGGGAAGAGAAAATGGCATCCCCCACTAGGCAACGAAGTCTATTTTGGACTCTGTCAAGGCAGAATAAGTTCTTTCTAGCAGCTCCTGCCCAGATGTGGCAACAATGCTCCATCCTTGGACGTACCTGGCTCTTATATAGGTCAGTACTATGATCAGAGTTCTTGTGTTTGGTTTTAACAATACATGAGTTTGTATTGCAGACTATCTGCTGGGGCAGATGTTGTAGTGGACTCACCCACTCTCAATATAGTTTGTAGAATACCACCAACTTATACACTTTGTACTATTAGTACTATTAGTTAAAAGGAATAACTCTCTTTGCGTAACGTATCCCCTTGTTTAGAATATCTTCTGGAACTGATTCTTAGTCTAAGTCTAAAATTCAAACTTACGTCACATCCGTTGTTACTTTTATTGAAAAATGGTCGAATTATTTTACCGCTCTAGAACGTACTTGAAACCTGTTGACATCCGCTGTTGCATTACTGTACCTATTTTACAAGTATTTACTGAAAACTGCCTCGACGAACTCCAAGCCCTTACATCCCCTTGGCGTAAATACCCTTAACTAACCCGACAAGAAGCAAAATCACACCCCTACACTGCACTAGATGCCGGAAAATCTTCCACTCAAAGAGTTTCTTTCTTGGAACTGCTAAACTTTGGAATTACCTCCCGGGTCCCTGCTCCCTGGCTGTACTGACATGCAGACGTTCAAGTGTAGTATGAACAGACATCCGATGTGTCAAAATGTGGGGTAATTCGGCCACATATGGTGAGGTGCTGCACTGAGCACTCTTTTCTGTTATGTAGAGTACAAAATCGACTTCGTCATCTAGTCAGTGATGATATTTTCTCTTACTAACAGCATCTTTCTCACACAAGAGATGTTGTTTCCCTTACCCCCTCTCTCTCTCTCTCTTTCTCTCTCTCTCTCTCTCTCTCTATATATATATATATATATATATATATGTATATATATATATATATATTCTTCTTTTCGTTATCTTTAATTATGGAAGGTGCTCGACTGTGTTCTAATCTCTAGTTCGTCCTTGTGATACATGGAGAGCAAGAATCGTTTTTCTACCAGAACGAAACATTTTTCCTATTCATATACATAGTGTCGGGCGAAATTTCCATGAACAGGCCTTTCCATTTGTACAGGGTGTCCCTAAAGAAGCTGATTGTTAAGAAATTCATAACTTTTTTTAATTTTTTATATTTTTCTTTTATTTTCTCAGATCATCTAGAGTAACCCTTCCAAGATCATTATGAGTCGTTACACTTTCAAGGAGCGGATATTTATCGTAGAGTCGTATTTTCGGTTGAATGAGTCAATATCAGAAACTCAAAGAGAATTTCGACGAAACTTCAGCAGAAGAAATTCCCCTACTCCCAATGCAATAAAACTAACCACAATAAATGTCCTTAAAAACAATATAGAGGAGGAAATTAGGACCATAAGCCCTGAAACATTAAGTGATGTGCTGGACAATGCCCTGCGGAGAACACAAGAGTGTGAAACTGAAAATGGTGGACATTTGAGTAACATCATTTTTCATAACTAAAATTAGACCTTGTGAATAATAAACCCTAGTAATAAACGAAGGAACACAGGATTTTTAGGAACGAAACATGTATTCACAAATATTACAGGCAAAGTGAGTTGAGTAATACCATTACTCAACGGTAGGACGTTTGCACACGTCCAGCTTGGTCGCGTGCCAATATCAGACTGCCGGGCACTGGTACTCGATACCGGAAGTGACGTCACCAACGGAAGTGACAACATGAGATAGTCCATTAATCTCATAGAGGGGCCTCTCCCAAGCTGTCAGTACCTCTTCCTTTTAGGGTTTACCATCAATGGCTCGGTAAACTTTCTCTTACGGAACGACCGCCGTAGTTCAGATGTTGGTTGAGGAGGTTCAAGATCAAAAGTTTCAAAGACAGGGTCTATCGGCTCATCTTCCAATGGTGGACTGTCGCTGGTTTCAACTGATCGACATCTTCTTAGTTGGTTCTGGTAACGTTTGTGGTCCTTGGATGATATATACCATGTCACCGACTCTCTCAGTAATTGTACCCACCTCCCAGAATGATGTGTTGTTTTTATAATATTTGAAAAACACTCTTTCACCTGGTATGAAACGTTTACTGGGTACATAAGTGGTCACTCGTGACCTTGACTGTTTGGGTAATCACTTTCCGCGCAAACATCGTTTCTGCAGGTGAGACTGCTGTTGGTGTGTTCGGGTTGGGTGTAATCCTATACACGTGTAGAAATTATTGCTTGGCTTGGGAAATTCTTTAGACGCGTGATTTTAACTTTCGGCTTTGCAGTCAGTTTTTATGCCTCCTTTGGCAGATTCTGTTGAAGCTTTCTTTTTCGATTTCTCGGTTGCTGTAAATGGGACATTTCGTTTCTTCTTGAAAACGGGCAGTGTTTTCTTTTAGTCCGAATCTTGTTATAGCCTTTGTACATTTTCCTAGTCCTGGTGTGAATACTTCTGGAAATTCCTTTTTTACCTCGTCCTTCAGTTGTTGCTTCTCCGTAGACGAGTCTTCTACCCTATGACAGAATTTATTCATAGGTTGGTCCCACAATTTGAATCACTCCATCCAATCAGTACAGAACAGGTTTTCTGATGTCCTATATAGATACACTTTCACTTTTTAGTAACAACATTTAAGGTCACCGGGAGTGTGAGCTCTCCCGCAAATTCCACTTTATTGCCTGTTATAGCTCGAGCTGATTTGTTCGTCTTCCGCATGGTTTGTTTCCTTATCCTTTTCTATGTCTTAAGGTTAATGATGCACAGGTCTTATCTGCGATGTTAACTGTGACATATTTGCGCCGATTCTTATCCGAATCCAAGTCGAATCTAGTCTGTCGGACACTGTTCTTAACCTTGTTCTTCCTGCACTGGGTCACTTTGTGGCCTTTCCTGCCACATTCGTTGCAGTACTTATATTTGTAAAAACATTGACTCGACCCACGTTTCCCGCCGCAGCGATAGCACGGGCTTGTAGGGGATCCGGGTCTTGTGACTGGGTAGTACTTATTAGTTGTAGCCTGAGTTTTCTTACTTCCAGCTTTGCTTTTTGGAGGTGAGTATTTTTTCGGTCTGAAGTTCGTCCTTCTAATGAATGTTGCGCCTGCCTCCTCGACGTGTCTCGAGTTGTTCCTTACGCAGACTACCCATTGACAATCCTCGGCCACCTTCACAAGGGTGAGGCCCTGTTCGCTCTCAAGTCTAGAGATAACACGTTGTCTAATCTCAGCGTTTTTAGATGAGACTAGACCCTGCGCAAAAATTAAACACTTGAAGTTATTTGCAGATAAGTCAGATAGACGGAAATCATCGCAGTGCTTATTCACCACGGACGCGAAGGTTAGGTAATCGTCGTCGTTGCTTTTTTTGCAGGTTCAAGCACTTACATCTTCTATGAAAGAGCGTAGAATTCGGGCTAAACAGTTCGGATAAAAGTTTGACCGCTTCAGACAATTCCAATTTACTCGTCTTCCTGGGGAGAATATAATCCCCAAACTTGCTATGTTCTGTGGTCCCTAATTTCCTCAAAAGTAGGCGAAGTTTCTTAACGTTGCTCCACTCTTGACAATCTACAGTGAATAGGTCATCATATCTCCGATAGAAAGCGTCAGACGTCCCATTCACCTCCGGTTGGTTTTTGAACGTTTCTATAGCGTTCCATATTGTACTTTGGGAAAAAGCAAAATTGTCGTCTCTGTGTTCCGTTTTATCGAATATTTTTAACAATAGCTCTTCTTGTCTCTATTGTTGAAGTAACATTCTCTCCTCTAACGCTTGTTGTCTTTCTTGAAATTGTAACTGGAGCTGTTTATCACGTTGTTTTAAATTTTCCCCAGCCTTCTGCTGCTGGTCCATCTGAGCTTTGATTAGCTGTGTTATATAGGGGTCATATTTAGAGATGAATATCATATATTGTTGTGTGTTCATATTGCAGAGAGAGAGATATCGGGTACATTTTAACGAGAGACGGAGACATGTTTTACAATTGGATGAGGGAGATAGATAGAAGAGTGATACATTTATGCAGTTCTGTGAATGTTTCTATAGCATATATTTTAGAGAGGAGAATTGGTTCTTATGACACAAGGGGAACAGTCATTTGTTATGATTGAGAGGGACACATTACTTAGATGATGGAGTTTATACAATTTTCATTATCAGTAATGAATGGAACAAAATTCATATAAATGATTCACAATACCTTTATTTGTTGAGAATGGCACAGCACAAGACGCAGTTATGAAATGATGATGCTCCTTTATTTCTTCGGCCTGCATGTTTTCAACTTCTAACCCTTCGCCTCGAAGGAGGGTTCGTCCGACTCGACTCTCTCTCCTGTTCCCTCTTTTCTCCGTTCTGTTCTCCTCTGCCTGTTCCTATCTCCAAACTAGCAACTATATTGAGAACTCATGACTTAGCCATGACGTCATCGCATGGCCAAAAACGTGCATATCGATCCCACGGCCTGTACATGCTTCATGTGTCTCGTTCCCCCATGTCTGAGCATCCTGAACTCACGTGCACTGTTCACACATATCTGCAGTCCAAATTCTTCTAACCTATTTTTCGACTAACCTATTTTTCAATATGTTTAAATTTGATATTGTTCGTTTTTCTTACTGACTTTGTTTCAATTAAATTTCCATAAACAGAATTGAATCATCAAATTCCTTTTCACAATAACATTTCTAAACAATCGAATTCCTTTTCAAACAAACATATCTGCTATTTTATATTAAACAAACAAACATATCTGCTATTTTATATTAAAACTAACAATGGGCTTCTCCTGAATCTTAATTCCAAACCAAGCTTTCCAGGTTTGAATTCTCGGTCTATCCTATCTCATTTTTACTTACAAGAAAAGGGGACTTGTTCTTGTAACAGTTGTATTAATACTGCTTTAACATCCTCCATCGTTTAAGGACTTTTCCCAACGCTCCAAAAAAAATTATTTCCGTTTTTCCGAAGAGAGATAAAATAATAGAAAAAAAATGCCCTTTCTTTGAGTGTGTGTATGTGTGTGTGTGTGTGTGTATACGGAGGTAGAAATTTATCCCTTACTTCTTGGCAAAAACCTTACAGATAACGCAATATGAGGGTGGTCAAAAAATTTTACTTGCGAATCAAAAACAAATATATATATATATATATATATATATATATATATATATATATATATATATATACTGTGATACTTACAGTGTGCAAAAAAATAAAAAATACTTGTGGAATTGTCTGGCAGTTAACCAAAATGGCTAGTTTTTTATGTGAGTGTGTGTAGGTGAGTTGTTCTTTAGAACCGACAGTTAAAAATAGAATATTTCAGAAAATTCCCCTCAATGAAAAATAACTATTTCCTTTAGTCCAAGTAAAATGAAAAGGGGGAAAATAAATATCTTTCTCTCTCGTTAAAATATGCATAAAGTTAGCAGCAAAAACAAAGTAAAAAAAAATTTCACTTCATTTGAAAAATGTTCAAATTTTCATACGTTTCAACAGTCGACATTTTACGATAGAATTTTTCTCGCGGTGAAAATTAGGTCAGCATTTTTCGCTTTTTCATTATTTTCTTTCTTCTTTCAATAGGCAACCAACTTAATTTTTAAACATTATAAAAAATGATTTTGCCAAGTTCTTTTCAATTTAAATATAGAGACAAAAGATTACTTACAATTTCGTCGATAACTTTCCAATGAGATCGTTTTGTTTCTTTTTTGTTTTGTTTTAGGACATAATTGCCAGTAGACTTCTTCGCTTGTAAATCCGTCGTTCTTTTGAAGTCAATTACAATTTCATTCTTTTTCCTTTTTTGTGGAGTTAACCCGTATGAAAGTCGAATCCTTGCCGCCAGTTATTATGGGGTTAAATGGTAATAAATGAAGGAACACAGGATTTTTAGGAACGAAGCATGTATTAACATAAATTACAGGCAAAGTGAGTTGAGTAATACCATTACTCAACAATAGGACGTTTGCACACGTCCAGCTTGGTCGCGTGCCAATCTCAGACTGCCGGGCACCGGTACTCGATACCGGAATTGACGCCACCAACGGAAGTGACGTCATGAGATAGTCCATTAATCCTATGGAAGGGCGTCTCTACCAAACTACTCAGCCAATTTCTGGTCTAAACATTTAAAATTTTACATAAAAGTTATTCAGAGATAGGATAGGCTTTTTAATCGGTTTGGGTCGAAAATTTGAGCTGCCAAGGAGTCAAAGTTAAAAAGATTTGACATTGGTGGTGTCTAGCAAACTCCTCAGCCAATTTTCGGTCTAAACATTTGAAATTTTTACATAACGAGTATTTAGATGTTCGGCAAGCATTTTATTCAGTTCTGGGGCGAACATTTGGCTGCCAAAAGGTCAAAGTTGAAAGAGTTGACCTTTTCAGATTCTACCAAATTTTTCCGCTAATTTTGGGTCCAAACACTTGACATTTTAGATGTAGGTAACTTGGATATGGGTAAAACTTTGTATTTTGAGTTGAGACAAAAATAATAAATGTTAAGGGGTCAAAATTGGGGTCAAAGTTTTTAAAAATTCCCTCTGCGGTCTCTACGAAATTACTCAGAAAATGTTTAGTCTAAACATTTGAAATCTTACATTCACACGTAAGGCAAGTTATGAACAGTACATAGGGCTCGGGAAAAGCCGAGCTGAACTGCTAGTATTTAATAAAACAAAAATCACGAATGAGGAGAGGTTATCCAGCTTAATATAACTTGGATGTAGATCAAATAGCAATCGGTTAAACTCAACTGCTACGAAGTTGTTTCCTCATCCACATACACGCGGCACGCGTTAAAAATGAAAACGTGTTAGCACTCGTGTTTTTATTGTAAGATTTACCTAATCTCTTAAAAAACACCCGGATGCGTATACATTAACGCATGTATATGGAGAAAGAGATAAAGCTTTTATTGTAGAGCAAATGCTCTTGACAAATCACAGGCTTTTGGTAAGTTATGACATAAAGGTCTACTCCACAAGATCTCTAGTTACGGTATAACTGGAAATGATTGATTGGCAGAAATCAGAAGCTCACGTATTAATGCTGAAGTCTCTCAGGGGTCCATCCTGGGCCCAACTGTCTTTCTGATCTACTTCAATGATCTCCTAAATCAAATCCTAAGATCATTCGTAGACATTTATGCTGACGATACTACCATATGTGGCAACCCTTCCAAGGCCATAAATGACTAAGTTTCCTGGCTTCTATTCCTTTGGATCTTGTGCACGTGGCACAATAGGTAACGAGGTTTATGTTACTGCATCTAAAACCAAGCTTCTATCTTTACATCGTCAACGCTCTGATCCCCGACTGGCATCAATTGAAATTAATGGCTCTTGTCTTGGAGAGGCTCCATGTTTTACAAGCTTCTGGGTCTGAACTTTACTAATCTAAAATGGAACACTTACATCAAACGCGTTGCCAAGGTCACTGAGAAAAGGGTTGGAACATTCTACCGTTACAGTAGATATCACACTGCCGATGTAATTCTCTACTTATATAAGAGCCAAGTACGTCCAAGGATCGAGTATTATTGCCACATCTGACCAGGAGCTGCTAGAAGCAGCTTATCCTTCCTTGACAGAGTTCAAAATAGACTTTGTGGCCTAGTGGGTGATGCCCTTTTCTCTTCCCTGCAACCTCTTTCTCACAGAATAGATGTTGCGAGCCTCTCTCTGTTTTATCGTAATTTTCATGACAAGTGCTCATCTGAGCTCCAATCTATGGCCCCCCTCACCAAAAATTCACGAAAACACTTGTCTAGCTTAAACCACTATCAATAATTTTCTCACTCTTTATCTGTACTTAAACCTAAACGTATATTCAATGAACACAGTTTCTTTCTTAGAACTGCACAACATTTTTACTCTGTTCCGTGTCTCTACTTTCCAACTGACTACAATATGGTCGTCTTCATGTCCAACAAAAACAAGTTTTGGATGAGCCGTCCCCTTAAGTAACCCAATTTACCAAATTTCCACTATTAACTATTACTACGATATTGTCACATTGAAAACTGTACACTTATTAACCTTTATACTCGAGTTGCCTCCGGGCCTTGATAAGTGGTGACTCCATGGTATATATATATATATATATATATATATATATATATATATATATATATTGAGTTCTGTATATTTAGGCAGAATTTCATATAAATATGCGCGAATATATATATATATATATATATATATATATATATATATATATATATACCACACAAGTTTCCTAACGCATATAAAAAAGCATATAAACTAAAAGCTAAATAACATGTACTCACTTTAGACTTCCATTATCATCTCTATATATAATATTTTGACAGCAGAAATTCTGCTCCTAGACCTACAACAGATGCCACATATAAATTTATTATGTGTAGACTATTAGCAACTATCTTATGCAATTTTAGAACATTTTAGACACATTTAGTTGTTATAATAAAATCCTACATTTCATCCAAGGAGCAAAACCACCACAATCGCAGCATCTTTAGAGGAATTAGTTCTATTTTCCTCTAATATTTAGTCCACTTACCGCCCCGGGGAAATATATACCTTCTTCAGATAGTGTACTTCATCATTCGTAACTGGATCATATACTCATAGACATAACAAAATCTTTCCATTTCCCGATTCAAAAATAATAAATTTTCCCTTCCCAAATTCGGCCCATTTTCATTGGCTGAGAGCTGACTATTCGATTATTCCAGAATCTACCTTTTATTACATAATCGAACGTACCAGAACTTTTCAAATATTGCTGCACTCTCTACACGAGGCAATCGTTTAAAAAAATAAACCAAATACAAATATAATAAGCGCTCATAAACAGAAAATTAAATACTGTTAACCTTACATTTACCTCTACAAACATTAACAACACGCCACTGTCCTAAAAAGAAACAAAGACTAAAAAATCTGTAATAGTATAGTTTTTTTTTTATTTTTCGATTTTGGGGCAGCTTAGTGAACATTAAACGAACCTTTTTTTTTTTGTTCACGTTGTTTATAACGAGCGTTTCTTTTATCTTTTTTATACTTATTTTTACATTTACTTTTAATTTGAAAATTAAAGTACTTACATATCTTTCTACGTTTAGCTAGATTACTTAGGTTTTCGACTATAAAAGAGAGATAGAGCGAGCGATTGAGAGAGAGAGGGGGAGGGAGAGGAAATAAAAACTGGTGTAGATATTGTTCGCCGAGTAATGCTTTTTTATACCGAAGAAAAACAAACATTTCACGGCGTATACATTATCTATAACAGTTTTTATTTCCTCCCTCTGTCGCTTTCTCCCTCTCTCTTTCTTTCTCTCTCTCTCTCTCTTTATGTGTACATTCTTCCCAACTCTCTCTGTATATATTCTTCCCAACTCTCTTTCTCTTTGTGTGTGTGTCTCTCTCTCTCTCTCTCTTGCTCACTCACTCGCTTTTTAGAAAAGTAGTGAAATAAAAAAAAAACATTTTACGGCGTCAACATTGCTTAGAACAGTTTTCATTTCCTCTCTCTCTCTCTCTCTCTCTCTCTCTCTCTCTCTCTCTCTCTCTCTCTCTCTCTCTCTCTCTCTCTCTCTCTCCAGGATGTTACAGATTTTCTAATGGAAATATTTACACACTCCATTGTGTCGCATTGTATAATAGCCGTCCCCCAACAGGACTTTAAAACTTAGGGTCAGGTGGCTCACACTCTCTACTTCTGCGTGGCCGAACCTACACTTGTTATTATTGCTGAGACCATTCATCTTTTAAAAGCATTGCTCATCAATCCCTGATCTTGAGCGGCCATTACCATTCTCGCTTGATCATAGTGAAAAGATCCTTTTTTTACCCAGTCTATAGAGCCTTCTTTATCGATATATTCCTGTGATAGTTAATACAGAAATAGTTTTCTGTTATGGGGGGTAGTGTATTTTTGCCGACTCTTCTGTGCTTGCTTTCTGTTTCTGTCTCATTTTTAAAACAGTCTTGTGCAAAGTTTTTGGTCAGCTTTGCGATGGAGGTAGTTCTACTTTCTTCTTTTCTTGCTGTTCATATACCATTTTAAGGTTTGGATTCTGTGAGCTCATCAGATATTGCCCGGTTCTCAAAATAGTTGCTTTGTGTTGATGGTCAATCTCTAACAAACCCAATACCTCCTGCTCCTCTTGGTATATACAGTCTGGGAGACACTACTGCATAATACTCTGTTTAATGTTAACATTTTTCTTGTTTTAGTATCTAGCTTATTAATATCTCTCCGTGGCCAGTCAACAATGCCAAACTATACGTGACCACTGACATAGCTTGTTGGTTAATGGCAGTAACTTTGTTTTTGTTTGTGAGTTGTGTTTTGCAAATTTTTCTTGTACGGCGCACATACACGTTGCCTATTTTTCTCTCATTCTGTCACGCTGAATTGCATCGTTTTCTTCTGTGCCAAGGTATTTATATTTTTCCTTCTCTTCTAAGTCCCTGATAACAGTATCTTCATCAAGCTTTACCTCGATACTAGCGCACAAGCGCATGTATTTGGTGACTTCAATGTCCACCACAGCAACTGGCTTGGATTTTCTACTTACACAGACGCAGCTGGTACCACAACACGTAACTTCTCTATATCCCATTCCCTATCACAGATGGTTACATTTCCAACCCGTTTCCCAGACCAGCAAGAACAACATGCATCACTTCTAGATCTGTTTCTGACCACAGTTCCCGATGACTGTGTAACGAATGCCCACAGCTCTGTTAGGAACGCCGATCATGCAGTGGTAATGGTTGAAATCGCCCAAAACTCTAGAGCCAAAACTGAAGAGCCACTGCTCAAAACAACGATATATTATAAAAAGGCTGACTGGGAAGCCATCAGGAACCTTCCTGCTGAACACTGCGTAAATAAGACCACTGAATGGTTCAAAGCGGCAATTGAAGCACATGTTCCCACACGCAAATTCTATAGCAAATCCCAATCTCCCCAATGGTTCACTTCAATTTGTGCAGCTGCCATAGCCCAAAGGCAGCATGCGTACCGCAAATTTAACCGACATAAGTCCAGTTCAAACAGACAGAAGTACGTAGAAACCAGAAATAACTGTAAGAAAGAAATAGCGATAGCTAAGAGAGAATTTACTGAAACCACCAAAAAACGCATCGAAACACAGAAATTAGGAACCCGAAACTTCTGGAAAATCTACAACAGTGTAATAAATAATGGGCAATCAACAATTCTCCCACTATCCGACAATAATGAGGTTGTTTGCTCAGCAACTGAGAATGCTAACATACTTGCCAGACGGTTTGCCTCCAACTCCACACTGGACTCTGCTAACCACACTAACTCTGACTTTCCTTTGCAGACAGACGCCACACTAGACGATCTGAAAATCACCCCTGCTCAGGTGCATGCTATCATAAGAAAGTTTGACTCTGCAAAAGCATGTGGACCTGATCTCACCCCGGCTATGTTATTAAAAAATGCTTCGCCGAAATAGCTCCAGTTCTCTCCAAAGTTTAAAACAAATGCCTTAATGAATCTTGCTTTCCTGCCTGCTGGAAAACGGCTTCTGTAGTGCAAGTTTTTAAGAATTCTGGCGAAAGAACTGACCCATTAAATTATCGCCCCATTAGCCTCCTCCCACTTTTCGCCAAAATATTTGAGACCATAAATAACCCAGCTCTAGTCCATCACCTTACAAATGCCAAACTTCTGACTGACCAACAATATGGATTTAAGCAAGCCCGTTCCACAGCAGACATCCTAACTGTAATCTCAGAACGTATATACCAGTCACTGGACAAAGCAGTGAGGGTAGAGTGGTAGATCTAGATATATCTAAGGCTTTTAACAGGGTATGGCATGAGGGTCTTCTCAACAAAATCAGATCATACGGCATCACTGGAAGAATACATAACATAATTAGATCCTTCTTAGATAAGAGAAAAATCCAGGTTGTCCTTGACGGTTGTACATCTAAACAATATGATATAAATGTGGGAGTGCCTCAGGGGTCTATCCTTGGACCTCTGTTATTCCTAATATTCATAAATGACCTCCCTGACAAAATTGTCTGTGAGATGGGTATATTTGCCGATGACACCACTTGTTACATGATAAGGGCTGTCCCCTTTTCATGTAAGTATAAAAATAGAGAGATTTAGTTAAAAGTAAAATGAAATAGAATAGACGAAATTCGAACTTCGTAATTTAGGTTTAGAAATAGATTACGAGAGAGAATTAGCAAATGGAATGTAAAAACAAACCATTGTTTAGCTTAGAGATAAAATAGCTTTAAGAAAAGAAGGTGCATTGTCAATTCTTTTTAGTTAAATTCAATTGAAGAATGCAACTATAAGATAATTTAATAAACATGTTTTTAACATATTGGAAAAATAGATTACTGGGAATATAGGTTAAAATTCCTTTTGTAAACAAAGGAAAAAGTTTGGACACGGATTTCCAGAACACGTGAAAGAAGACACATGTTTTAACATGTGTATGACGTCATGGAAAATGGGAAGTTCTCGATATAGTTAGAATCTTTAGAGAAACGGGGAGGGAGTCTGAGCGAGAGCCTGAGGACGAGAGACGACAGTAGGGAGTCGAGACATGAGGATTCGAACGTCTAGAAGCGAGACGGTCACCTTTGAAACTTAGAATGTGAAACTTGAATTCTTGACTATGAAAACCACGACCGGTCGGGAGAAGAAATAAACCCATCATGTGTTTTTATAAACGTCGTCTTTGTGTTGTAATTCTACCAAAAGGTAAAGTGAAAATTGTCATTATATGTCTTATATATCTGTGTTATAAAATGTCTTTACATACACGTCTCGACATCTCATATCTACAATGTGAACACTAAGACTGTCTGAACACTGTTTCCTCACTCTAAGAGCTTCTATTACACTTCTAAGTATGAACATTTTATATATATGAATCTCTTCATAACACGAACATCTCTCTCAACAACATCATCTCTCTCTAAGACTCAAAGACTTTAACATGCACTTTTAATAACAACAAAAACAATAATAATAAGACTATATTATACAAAAAACACGCATGAGGGGAAAACAGATAAACACATATCTAAGGAAATGGCAGAAACACTATACGATGATCTCCAACCCATAGTGAAATGGGGACAAAAATGGATGGTCACATTCAATGCTGCCAAGACTAAACTCGTTTCCTTCAATAATTACAAGAAACCTTCCCTACCGCCAATAGCAATGGCCAAAGACTCATTATCTGAAAGTACATCTTTTAAACTCCTAGGCCTAACGTTCACAGGAAACATGAGCTGGAGCAATTACATTGAGAACATTGCCAGGACCGCTGCGAAGAAGGTGGGTTCTCTCTACCGTGCTAGAAAGTATCCTATACCTCTATAAGGCCACCATTCTCCCATGTATAGAGCATTGTTGTCATATTTCGGTTGGTGCATCTGCCACTAGTCTGTCACTCCTAGACAAGGTTCAAAAGAGAGTTGCCAATCTGATAGGTCCTGAACTGTCAGCTGAACTTCAGCCTCTGTCCCATCGACGAAACGTTGAATCCCTCTGCCTGTTCTACAAGTACTTTAACGGTGAATGCTCTGACGAACTGCAAGCACTTTTGCCCCCTCGACGTAAATACCCCCGACAAACCCGACAAGCAGCTAAATCCCACCCCTTCACAGTACAGATCTCTAGATGCAAGAGAGCCTTTTACTCCAGTAGTTTCTTCTCCAGAACAGCTAGACTTTGGAATTCCCGTCCTGGTCCCTGCTTCCCCGACTGTACTGACATTCAGAAGTTCAAGTGCAACGTGAACCGACATCTTGCTGCCCAACTTCCTACACAGTACACCTGATGCTTATGTCCCTGATAGTACCTATTTACAATGCCTCCCCACGGGACAGAGTTAGACACCAGGGTCGTTTTTTAATTGTCTCAGTCCTGAAGGATTTCTCCTCCACTGAAAGGGAACAAGAAATGGAAGTGCCGCATGTGAAGAACAGATACTTCACTTTGATCTTGGTCAAGGCCCCCGCAACAAAGTGGCAATGTGCCTTGTTTGGGGTAAAACTGTAGTAAAAAAAAAGCTGTATGTTTTCTATATAAATCTTCTTCCCAGTTCTGATGGAGCACTTGTCCAGACAAAATTTCATGCCAATATCTTTAGAGAAGGTATGCACAATTTGTAGTAGCTAACTTAATTGGGAATCTGCACAGGAATACAACTTAAGGTCATCCATAAAGAGAAGGTGGTTGACTTTTTTATTTGTGTCTTGGCGGCTCTGGCTCTAGTTGTAAGCACTCTCACTTTTATTAAGCTTAGCGGATCTATTACCAAGCAAAATAGTAAGGCAATTAGGCTATATCCTTGCCAGATTCCTCTTCGGACTTTTATCTCTCTCTCTCTCTCTCTCTCTATATATATATATATATATATATATATATATATATATATATATATATATATATATATACATATATATATATATATATATATTCTAGTCTGTTTAAATACAGATTTGTACAGAAAGGTGCAGGATCTAAACCTATAGGAATATATATTTCTACTTTGGTTTCATATAACTAAATTATATAAGCACACATTCGAAATACTTCGTAGCTTAAGGTCATAACGCGTACTATCTTCTCTTGACTTTTAAAGCTCCTAAAACCTTTGAGAACTCACTTCAGATAATAGGCATCTTGTATGTATTAGATGCAGCTGCGACAGAACTGGTTCTATACAATGGATGAAGGGTTAATTGGCGCCTGAAAATCAATGCTTCGTGTAGATAAGAATTCATCAATCTAAAAGGAAGGAAAATCCCCGATTCTATGCGATCTGAAGAATGTTTCGCGAGTGAACTCTGAAGAAAAACCCGAAAAAATCAGAAGTTGTATATAGTAACGTTCTGGCAGGTACTTCGGCAATACTATATCCATGTGTATCGGCACCTTCCTTTTTAAATGGATTATTACAGTAACGTTGAGGGTAAGTCTGTCTTCTATACTGTTTAGCCAAAACACGACTAAATAGTATTTTGAGACTGAAGATTTTACATAACGATTGCCGTGTTTGAATGGTAAATTTTGGATGATAATTAGGGTTAAAGATGACATCAGACGGAAATAAACGTATAACGATGTACGATCCATTCATAACGTGACCGATGTGGCAGGTGTCCTTTGATCGTATCTTGTCTCGTTACAAGTTGGCCTGTTGATCGTCCTTACCCACTGTGTTTTCATGGAGGGGTGCTTTTCCTCTCGATCGAATCGTCTTTCTTTCCATGTGTAGGGAGTCTCCGGGTACATCAATCACTCCGCTGGTCCTTGCGGCTTGCTGAAAAATCAACAGTCCTCACCACAAACAAACAGAATTCCGGGTTATAACAGTAACAAACTATTTATTGTTTTCATTACTTCATAACAACTACTGTCTAATTTGAGGCGACTAACTATAGCAGTGAACGATGTAAGACCAGTAAAGTCACAGAGTTCCCATTAACACAGGCTAGTTCCCATCATAACATCAGGCCCTGAAGGGCTCCCCAAATCGGGAGCGCCTAACAAGCCCAGCCGTTCAGCTCGCTAGCTACGACTCCTCTGCTTAGAAAACGTTTTTCTAAATCCAACTCCTTTTCCTCCACCTCTCCTTAAGAGAGTGGTTACAAACACCTTTCTTTTTTTCTTTTAGAGCTTATCTCTATCAAACCTCAACCCCCACCTGCACTGAGGTGTTTCTACTTATTATCAATTTAGGGGTGATTAGTCACTCCAAGTCGAACAGTGCTTGGCAGCGACCCTCACCCTTGACCCATAGCTTCATATCTATCAACAGAGATTTTTAAAAACAACCTTTTCGTTGTTAACAGATATATAACAGCAAATGAGATAAAATAAATATCATTTGTTTTTGTTTTCTTTCTGACAAAATCCCGTAGACATTTCTGTTTAAACAACATCCAACCATCATTATCATCATTATTAGAATTCGGCCGTGCGAATTCCTCTGAATTCGTGTTGACTAGCAAGGTCACTCGGCATCGCCCGGTCCCCATCGAGTCACAAACGAAACGATATGACGTTCAAAAGATTTTCTGTCTTTATACGGGGGGTCCGCAAACAGGAATAATTTTTCTGAAGTTCTGTTCTAATAGGAGCAGAGCGAACAATGTTACTAGGTGTAGCGAGATGAGGTATCCGTCTATCTTTTTTTTTACACGGTGGTCACCACTTATCAAGGCGCTGAAGCCACTCAGGGATGAGGTTTATTGTAAATACAGTACGTTAGTGTGGAGATTTAATAAAGTGTCTACTTAAGGGGTGGTTCATCAGGAATTTGTTTACGTTGGACTTCATCCAGGTTGTAGTCAGGTGGGAAGCAGGCAGACGGAACAGAGTTCCACAGACGTACAGTTCTAAGAAAGAAGCTTTGTTCATGGAATCTACGTTTTTATTTAGGCACAGATAAAGAGTGAGGAAAATTTTTGACAGTAGATTCAGCTAGACGAGTGTTTTTCGTAAAAGATTGGCTAGGGGAGACCAGACATTGGAGTTCAGACGAGCACCTGCCATGGAAATAATGATGAAACAAAGATAGGCTCGCAACGTCTCTTCTGTGGGAGAGAGGTTGCAGGGTAGAGAAAAGGACATCCCCCACTAAGCCACAAAGTCTATTTTGTACTCTGTCAAGGCAGGATAGGCTGTTTTTAGCAACTCCTGTCCAGATATGGCAGCAGTATTCCATTCTTGGACGTACTTGGCTTTTATATAGATAGAGAATTGCATCAGTAGTGAGATATCTTCTGGAGCGGTAGAAGGATCCCACCATCTTTCCAGCGACCTTGGCAACAGACTTGATGTACGTGTTCCATTTCAGACCAGGAGTACAGTTTAAGCCCAGAAGCTTGTCAAAACATAGGGCTTCTCCTAGAGGAGAGCCATCTATTTCAATTGATGCCAGATGGGGATCAGGGCGTTGATGATGTAAAGATAGGAGTTTGGTTTTAGGTGCATTAAAGGTAACCAGCCAGGTCTTCCCCCACTGAACCATGCGCTCGAGATCAGAGGAGAGAGAATCAGAGAGAACTTTACAGCCTTTGATGTGTTGCTGTAGATGGTCGTGTCATCAGCATAGATGTCAACGAATGGTTTAAGTGTGTGTTTATAGAGATCATTGATGTAGATCAGGAAGAAAGTTGGGTCCAGGATGGACCCTTGAGGGACTCCAGCATTAATACTGCAGGCCTCTGATTTTTGTCCATCGACCACTACTCTTATGAGCCTATCGGAGGGAAATGATTTAATGATAAAGAAAACATTTCCAGTTATACCGTAGCTGGAAATCTTGTGAAGTAGGCCCTTATGCCATGCCTTATCGAAGGCCTTTGATATGTCAAGAGCAATTGCCCTAGAAAGGAAGCCTTTGTCAAGAGATTCACTAATCCTGTGAGATATCACCGTTAGCACATCTGCGGTAGATCTTGCAGAACGGAAACCATATTGTGTTTCACTAAGAAGGTTATTTCTGCTGTCGTGGTTGACTATTTCTCTATTTAATATCGATTCCAGCAACTTATTCATGACACACAGGAGACTTATTGGTCTGTATTGAGAGGGAGATGACTTATCACCTGAATTCTTAAATACAGGGCATACTGATGAGGTTTTTCAGGGTGTTAGAAAGCATTTCTCCTTAAGGCAACGCTTAAAGAGTTTCGTAAGTATGGGAGCAAGTTCTGGTTGAAGCTTTTTTAACACTATAATTGGGATGCCGTAAGGGCCAGTTGCTTTACTGGAATCAAGGTTCTTGATTAGCTTGGCGACGTCATGCACGGATATTTGTATGTTACCTAGCGTGTTCTGTGTTATAGGAGGAAATATGGGGAGTTGATGGCCTTCGTCGCATAGGGTAGAATTAGCTGCAAAGTACTTGGCAAATAGTTTGGCCTTGTCTGATGCTGACGAGACGAGATGGCCTCTGGTCCATTGATAATGGTTGGGATTGAACGCACACTTCTGTTCAGGATCCTATTTGTTATTTGCCAAAACTGGTGGGAACCAAGCCGCTAATCAGCTACTTTGGATTTAACAGACTGTGCATATAGCTCTCTTGCATTTTATTACTCTTTTACAGTGGTTGCTGGCGTTCCTAAAGGCAGTTTTAGTCTCAGTGCATCTATTACGTTGGTAGTTATGGAAAAAGTG
The DNA here is from genome assembly GCF_053919585.1 of Euprymna scolopes. Lineage (NCBI taxonomy): Eukaryota > Metazoa > Mollusca > Cephalopoda > Sepiida > Sepiolidae > Euprymna > Euprymna scolopes. Next base: position 142,801,453 of record NC_136486.1, read on the forward strand.
ATTTCTGTGCGCGATGGTAGCAGCACATTCTGGGGAGAACCATGGCTGGCTGTTAGATTTTTGTTGGAATTTTTTGGATGGTATAAATCGGTCTATGCCCACAATTAACCATTCGGTCAGGTCTGATACTATAGAGGACACATCCTTTTTAAACATGGAATGCAGAGGTAGATCACATATGAATGTACAGAAGTTATCCCAGTCAGTCATGGAGTATCGGTATACAGTACGGTGGAGAGGTACGTCTGGAGACTTATTACATTTCATTTTTATCTTAACTGATACGACGGAGTGGTCGGAGGATCTTAGAGGAGAATGAACGGAACATGAACATAGCTCAGGGGAAATTGAGGGAAAAAGGTCTAGGAGGCTTGCATATTGACCGGGTGTATCGGGCACACGGGTGGGTTCGCGAACAATCTGAGTGAGGTCATAAGCAATGGCAAAATCATGACAAAACCTTCCCTCATCGTCTGTCTTATTTGAGTGGGTCAGCCATTCCACGTTATTTACGTTGAAGTCACGACAGATGTGGATGTTAGCCGAGGGATGTGCAGACAGGATCTGGTCTATTTTCTGAGATATACTCTTAAAGATAGTAACTCCGCTGTTATGGGGCCGATAGAGGGCAAATATAAATGCAATGGTGTAAGCAAGTGCAACCCGGAAGCAGATATAGGGCAAATTAGGATCTTCTCTAGAGATATCCCTGCCACACGGGAAGCCATCTTTAATGTAGGCACATATTCCATGTCCATGGCGATCTTGGGCGTCAGATTTAGCTGTTAAGTTAGAGTATCCGTTAATTATGAACTCATGTAGGGAAGTGGTCGGCCTTATTCCAGTTTCGCTTAGAAAGAATATGTCCGATTTCGTCTCCTGTAATTGGGTTTCAACTTCTGGAAGGTTGGAACGTAGACCCCTGATGTTGGAAAAGGAGACATGGTAGTAGGAGTTTACGTTGGAAGATGGGGTTCTAGGTTTATTCGAGTTTTTTTTCTGGAGATATTTCATGTCGAGGTTTTGGGATTTATGGAGCAGGTCGGCATACTTGGTTAGAGCAGGATAGAGAGGGAAAGTAAGAGATACAAGGACAGGATTTTTTCTGTCTGCCTTCCTCCATCTATCTCTCTTCATCTTATGCATCCAAACGTATCTTGCTCCTCTGATGTTTTCTAGCATTATTCTTCCCATTGTAATGATCATCTATATTAAAAACTAAACATCAGTGTCTGAATTATTGCATCCCCTGACAAACAAGAACCTAGGTTTCCTACAACGACACCGACGTATAAACGTTTTATACATGCAGTAGCAGGGGAGTCTTTTGATATAATCAAATGTGTCTGTAAAATATTTCTATATCTACTATTATATAAAAGAAACGTGTGTGAGAGAGAAAGAGAGAGATACTTCCTGAATTGACTAGGAAACGGTTGGGTTGATTATTTTAAATTTTCAGTGGAAGGTACTTGATATGTCTGGGAGTCTCTCTACGTAGGTTTTGTTTCAAAAATCGACAAAATCCGATTAAAGGAAGTCCGAGTTTTACCAAAGTTAACACTTTTATACAACCTTACATCATAAGTCCATTTGAGAAGTTTTATCACCGCATAAGCAGAAAGGTCGGGCGTATAAAATTAACAGTAGTTTCTTTTATAAGACAGGGGCGCGTTGGAATTGAATGTTTCTTTTTAGAGCACAATTGACTTGTGCATGTTTAACTTGAATTAAAGTGATTATGTAAAAATAATTTCGTAGCACCAACAGTTAGTTCTTTGATAATATAGAGGCGCGTTCGAAATGAATGTTTCTGTTTAGAGTACAATTGAGCCATGATACTTGTCTTTTGCATTTTAAACTTTGATGCAAGTCACGATTTGCAGATATAAAATCAACAGTAGATTCTCTACAATGCAACGTTGATTACAATGTATTGTGGGCTAAGTCACGACGAGGAGGGGCATGTTAAGCTTCCGCTGGTATATTACGGGGAAGTCCTTGACTAGAGCAGGCAATCACTCGATTTGATTAAAAATGGGAGTTTTTACAGATTTCGGTGACAATGAAAATATAGAAAGATGGAACATTTATTGATCCTCATTCAATCCCGGGCAATATCGGATATCCTAGAAATGTGTGTATTAAATTACGGTTTGGTTGCTTTGTTTACAACATATTAACTATTCGGGTTTAATTAATATTTAATTTAATTTTGGTAAGAATTTTTTATGCTTAAAATTCTTTATATCTTTAAATATTTATTCATGGTATTTGATTTGGTTGTTTTGTAGAGAAAAATTGTTGTTTTTACTTTTGATTTTGCAAGTCGTAATTAAGTTTTTCAAAGGGAATGGGAAGAAGCAATAACATCAATGTTTGAGGCATTTTAAGTCAGGAGGCCAGTATCTTCAAAAAGGCGGAACTAGTATCAGCAGTTTATTAGATTTAATATCTAGTTAAGCAAAATATGAGTTTAAAATACAAACATCGTTTATGGGTTTTAACTTACTGAAGATCATTCACGTTACTTTTGACAGCTTTTTATAAGACGTTTATTATCGTTTTAATTATCGCAATTCAAAATACGAGTTTTGATTGTTCGCGCGAGTTTGTTATACGCCGTAATGACGCTGAATTTAGACTAATAGTCTATCGTATTATTCATTACACGGTGTTGGTAAAATGTCCGCTTTGGAGCAGCTGCAATCTGAAGCGACAATTAATGTTGTAATGACGAGACTAATTACAAACATAGACAGAATTGATGGTGATTGGTCGTTCGGTTTTATGGCGTTGATTGGTGTTGAGTTATTTTATACAGTACTCGATGATGTTTTGTAAACGAATGGTTTGTATATTTGTTTTTGTAAACAAGTAATATATGAACAAAAATGTCTATTTAATCCATAAATAGAAGCCTGGTGCTTACCAGCAGTTTACGTCAGATTGAACTTAATGTTGCATTTCAACGCTGTGCCATACAGGCAAAAAAAAAACAGTCACTATCATCATCAGAAAATACATAAAAAATTCACAACTTGTATTCATACCTTAGTGACTACTTGTTCTTTGTATGCACCCCTAGTGATCCTTTCAGACTGAAGATCTGAACTCAAGGCTCCCTATTTATAAAGTTGAACTCTAGATCGGTGGATAACAGAAGAAGTCTAGAAAGTTCAGCAAGTTGACTCCCGTTAAAATTTTCATTTTCTGTCACTGTCAACTAGTCACTAGTGGATTTCCTCAGCCAAAATCTATTCAATATTTACTAAAGAGTAAAAGACAGCTGATAAATATATCACACACCTGAAAGCTCTCAATTTGTGGCTAGATGCAAGTTTGTGTCATATAAATGCCAGTTTAAGAGAGCTTGAGTAATTGATCGTTTGGAAATAAAGTACGCAAAAAAGGAGGAAAAGTCTGGGAAATGTGAATGTTAGAATGATGGAAGGTGTTGAGGCGAACATCTTGCCCAATCGCGTACGAGTTTAGTGTCGTATTTGGAGAAAATACCGCATAGATCTGATACTGACAGGTACTGTGACTATGGAAGACAACATAGTTCTGGGTTAGCTCTGTATTTCCAAAGCTCCCAAATCGGCGCTTTAACAGGTCATGTACTTTAAGGTTATGCATCACACATAGAGACGTGGAAAGCGAGGAAAGGGCCAGGTATATGAATAGATAAAGGCTATAGAGAAATTGTAAATGTGTAAATTATAAAGATAATGATCAATTTAATGCCTAGAAAATTCAGACAAAATGAAATTTATTAAATTAAATTTCAATTCTATTTAATAAAACAAAAATATGGTAAAACACAAGAATAAAATAAAGAATATTTTACGTTAGAGTTGTTTTAAATATTTTTAATAACACCGGGTTGTTTGCACATATATTCAAAATATTATATATAGATGTATACATCCCCCGTCACAAATAACGGAAAAACATTATTATTCTTCATTTTCCGCATTCGCTATTCATCTAAATATATTACTAAAATATTTATATAAAAGCATGAATTTATCTCAGCAATTTATTTTTTATTTACAAATTATTGTTATCGTTTTTATTATATAACGACAAAAAACATACAGTTGACGTTTTCTTGTTTATTGGGGGGGGGGGTATTTTCAAATGTATTAATTATGTATGGGGTTGTTGTCCAACTTGTTATTTGCTTTCTAACTTCACATTGCAATTTGAAATGAGTTCATATAGTGGACTAGAAAAAAGCAGGTGTTTTACTCGCTAACTTTTCCTTATCGGGATGAAAGCACATTCATTTGATTGTATACATATATTAATATGCAAAAAATGCACATAAGTCTTTATTACAGAGTCAAGAATTGTAAACATTTTATGCCAATATTAAACGAGAAAACATTTTTTACCGATAATAGGAATATTGCACATGATTCAAACATAAAAATATAGAAGTTTCGTCATTCTATATTTTCTTGGGGTAACAATTAAGGTCTATTGCATCAAAAGCATCTGATTCAAATATCACAAATCTAGAGTGGCCGTGGAATAACAACAGTATATGTAGTGCTAGCAGTTGTTGCGTGACTCCTGGTATTATTAAGATTATTTAGACGAGAGTTGAGTCTTTCGGAATGCAAAGCACCACGCTGACAATTAATATAAATGTGATAAAATGGTTTGAAATCCTATAATATGCTGAGGAAAATTGGGATAAACAGCATATTAAAATGGAACTAAATGAAAGATTGAGAGAATAGAAATGGTTTGGTTGGTTTTATAGCATATCAAATCTTTTCATGTTATTTAATGCCGAATCAAGTAATTTGGGGAAACGGTTTAATGCTTCAAGTTCTTTATGTCTTTAAATATTTGATTTGGCGTTTGATTTGGTTGTCCTGTAGAGGAAAAGTTGTGTTTTTAATTTATACTTTGCGAAACATGACTAATTTTAGCAAAGAAAAAGTAAGCATAACATCAATATTTGGTGCATTTTAGGTCAGCAAGCCGGTATCTTCAGACAGTCTGATCTGATTTAGTGCCAGATCAGAGAATAGAAGATCGCCAGTTATAAAGTGCTAATTAAATACGTTATCATTGTTTAGTGAATGAAATATCGAAAAAGAAAAACATGAATAAATGGACAAATACATGTATAGGACTATAATTTTAAAAGATATAAAACTAATTTTCAGTTAACAAGTGTTCGTTATTAAAAGTTTATGCAAACGCTTGCTTGGTAAACAAGGTTCAGTGAGTAAGTAGATACGAGGCTACATTAAGTTTGTAATGTGAGCAATATGCGATTGTAAGTAGTGGGCAGTGTGGCACTGTGTATATGTGACCTTAATTTTGTTCTGTCAGTGTTTGCCCGAGTAAGTTGCGATTTACTTCTGTTCGTCTAACTCGATCAATATTCTTGTTATCATTACTTCCTTCCATGAAGATGGGACAAAAGGTCGGAAGATAAGGATTGAAAAGTCAGCATAGAAGAGACAGAACACTCTGGTCTACAAAAAATGTCGGAGCAATCTTATCGGCATTCACCGACAGGTGCGCAACAAGCGATTGGCAATAAAATATCCCTTTCTCAGAAAGAAACATAATCTCTGGGAAGGCGGATGTTCTATAACTGACCAAAACTACACCTGAAGCTGAAAAAAGGCTACCATACTCAAATAGCGCATATGCTGTCGAACTGATTGTCAACAACGTATTGGGGAGAGTAAAATTCAGGGAGACGTTTTAGGGGTAACAACTTAGGTAGTAATGTTATATGATAAACAGAAACCAAATAATGATTAATAAGTTCATAAAGAGATATGTTCTGAATATTTAAAAATGGAAATCAAATAGAAAAATATAAAATGTTTGATCATATTTTCAGAATCCTTGCAGAGTAAACGGCGATTTATTAGCTAAGATATCGAGAAAGCTTGAATCGATAATTTAAGATCTGTGAATTATCCACGAGTGTGAAAAGTTGTAATCAAAATTTCCTCACTCAATTACAAAATTTACTTTTCGTTAAAAGAGTCAATGTTCATTTTTGTTTTCATTGTAGAAAGTCCAATTAGAAAAGTTACGAGTATTTAGATGAATACATTTATAAATTTGTTTTCTATTAACAGACAGCACAATAAAAGAGCTAATGCCTTGTGTGTGTGGGGGGGGTGTACATTAGCGTTTTGGGAAGGGTAGACTTAATTATTATAAATAATTATCATCGGTTTTATTTCATTTAAAGGAAGACAGTACACGTAAACTTACTTTTTGAAAGAACCTCCTAATCAGCCATGAAATGTCTAATGATTAAAATAAATGTCATTTGTAGTATCTCATAAACACAACATACTAAATAGAGTTTTATAAACAAGTTATTGTACATCCTGTTGTAGTGTTCAAGTACATTAATATCTTAATAAAATGTATGTAATGTCGGACACATGCATAGGGATATAGAAATTTTTTATTCAATTCCGTAAGTTGCTGGCGCTGTTGAAATCATAAACAAAAAGGTCATACAGTCTAACAAACATCCTGGCTGTAATAAGTACTTTATGAAATAAACTAAAGCAAATTACATTATTCTAATATAAACAATATGGATCAAGGATAAATAAGAAGAAAGTGCTAGAATCAAATATCAATTTGCCATATCCCATGCTAATATGGCTTTTTTTTTGTAAATTAGACGCGTTTAAACATCTTTATAAGAGGCTTTACCGAATTTTTCGTCTCTCACCTAAAGATTGATATAACAAGTTTTAAAATATTATTTCTGTCGCAAAACGTGTCTTTTGAATAGGCGCATATTAAACATTCTGTTCTTGTTCTATATATTGCCCAAGTAAAATTTTTTCTCCTTCATAATTTATATTATTTTTCTCTCATATCTATCTATTCCTCTTTATATCTATATTCTTATAGCTATATTTTATCAAACTATCGAAAGTTTTACCAGCAAGAGCTGTATGGAAAAGTAAAATTTGCATTATTTTAATTTTCTCTACCGTCTGAGACTATGTAGACATATTTATCGATTAATGAAAATTATTTAATAAAGCAACAAGCTGCAACTTCGTATTATTTTGATTAATCGGAATACTATTCTAATGTTCCTTGTTATATTCACAAATTTGCTATTGCTGTAACCTCCAGCCTTCTTTCAAAAATCTTCTAGAGGAATTTGTATTATATAGATATTCGGACTATTGTTCTAATGTTAATATTTCAACCGATGTAACTTCCGGCGTTCTTCAGGTGTAATTTGTCGAACTCGAGACCCGTGGCGTAATGTATAAAGTACTGTGTAAAATCCAAGTGTCACTCTTCTGTGAAAATCCTAAGTGATACTTTTCTGGGGGTTGAAGATTCAATCCTCAACACGTATGATACTAAGAACACAACTGGGAATTACTTAAAACATCTTCTACCCGGTCATAGCTGACGGAACGTGGGCATGCTACCGCTGTAAGCATTCCGTTCAAAATTCCGTGCAGATTCTCGAATTCAACAGAAAGATTTCTATGTTCGACTATTAATTATCCACAGGTCTGAAAAATCAAAATTTTCCCACTCAATTGCAAAAAAATGCATTTGATTCAAAGTTATCAATAAGAGTCAATATTGCAGAATATTTTACAAATGAGAAATTTAAGGAATATTAATATTCAATTTATTGATATTAATATTCAAAAGACATCTGTCTTTGCTGAGCAGACGACAGTGCGAATTAGTATGTGTTGTGGGTATGTGTGTGCGTTAGTGTCAGAATTCGCATTGTTATGGTTGTGTGTACGTGTGGAGGCGGAATGTATTATTTTAGCTTTTTTGTCATCGGATAGAGAGGCGAGCGAAGTTGGAGTAAAGTATTACGTGGATAAAACGAGAAATATTTTACGTAGCTATGAATGGAGAAAAAGTGGATAGTAAGAGGCATACGCATGGTTATTTATAAGATGTGATGTTTACAGAAAGCTGAACTGTAGATATTATTCAAAACATCAGATGATCAATAACTTACATGTCGAATTTTGCTAGATTGTGCTGTTTGCGACGTCCGCCTGACATAGTGCGAATCGCAATTAAATTGAAATAAATAAACAATAGAATTATTATGGTGGGGTGAGAACATATTTCGAATTGAAGATAAAATAGATCTAGTGGGAAAAAACAACACATTGATCCGATACAAAATAACACTGTTTTACAGACAGCGACATTTGTTTGAAAAATCTATAAGTTATCCTACATAGCCAAGGGATGCTAAGGTAAATAGGACATCTGTCAACTAAAGCTTCTTTAATGTTGTAAAGGTTAGAAACTTTATTTTTTATTGTAGATTCAACAATGTCTAGAGGATAGCCATTGTTCCATAGGGGATTAGTGATAAATTTAATTTCGTCATCATCCATCATCTGCTCTTCAAATAAATTAAGCACTATACGTAAAGGTATTAATTAAATTCAATTTTTGTTTTGTGGGACAAGAAGAGTCCCAACGGTTTACGATAGACTGAAGTGAAAAACCGATTGGCTAGCCTTTTTATTTATTTTTTACATATATGCATATATATTCAACATGTTAAACAAATTTGGTCCTTATTTTACCAATATATATATATATATATGTATATATATATATACCAATATATATATATATATATATATATATATATATATATACTAGACTAGATTACCCATAACCAATTGAGTCAGTATGTTATAGCTAGCTATGAAATAGTGATTATATTAATAATGCCAAAAATATGCGCGCTTGCGCGTACAACAATGACCATCACTTTTAACATAATAAATTACACTGCTTAATATAAGGAAAACAACATATTTGTGGAAAATTTTAACGCGATATTCGTTTTTAGCATACTTGAAAATTTATAAAAGTTGTCATTTTAAGAGAAAATGTTCAGGTAGAAACCATGTAAAAATTTATCAAAACTTCTATTTTTATATTTGATGTAAAAAAAAAAAACGCTACATTATATATAGTGTTGTCATCGGTACCTTAAAATTTGCCTCACGTCACTTGAGAATGCTTTGGCTATCTAAATAAAGAAGCGCGACTCTTAACAAAAGCACTTATCAACGGCTATGACTTTGCCCGTTTTTAACGGACTAAAAATGCATTGTTTGCATGATATTCAAATTATTAATAAACATTTGCAAATAATTTTACAGTCTTTAAATTGCCAATTGCTGAATGTAATGCAATAAAAAGGCTTAAACATAGTTTATATCGTGAAACTATAGCAAATACGTAAGAAAAATAACGGCTATTGTGTGTGATTGCAATTACAAGGAGAAATATGATTTATCGGTTAAAAGATTTTAATTTCTTCATTTCTTTTTAACCAGCCAGTAACCTATGAGATGTCACTTTTATTGCCTTTGGTAATAGTTACTTCTTGTACGTTCTTTGTTATGTTCCATTTATAAAAAAAAAGGTTAGATGTTATTATGTGTGATAGTTAGTTTCTTCTGATTTACATAGTTTCAACGACTGGGCAAGCTGATCTAAGTAATTTTAACGTCTTTAAACTGTCAATTACAGAATATATAAAAGACTTTTAAATATATTAAATCATAAGCATATTTGTTTTGTTTTTGTTTTGTTTTTTCTTGCAATGAAAATACAAATACAATTTAAAATTTACAATTGTAAAATGCCGATGGGGAAAAAAGCAGAAGGGATTTAGTTTTATTTTTATTTACATATTTTAAACGCAAAAAAATGTCGATTAAAAAACGCTTTCATGGCTTTGTTTTTATTTTGTTACGCATGCGCAGAATTTTTTTAACCGGAAGCTGTAAACCAGATTGATTGTTTCAATGCCCAAGCATATATATATATATATATATATATATATATATATATATATATATATATATACTGATAAATGTTCATTTCTTGATATTCGTGTGGGTTAATTTTCCAAGCAACCTTCAGAGTCGGGCTTTTCATATTTTTTGTGGATTATTCCAGATTGATCGTCGGGGTGCCTGTGATGATTATAACCTGCCACATTGAATGGGGGATGTAGTATTGGGATAAATGAGCAAAAAAATATAGTCCTTAACGTATTGTTAAATGAATAGAATACAACAAATAACGAACTCTCATTCCCGAGTACATCAGAACAAGAAATTATTAATTGACAGGCCATCTCACTTTCATTCGACGAATATATCTTTAATTGTACGCATATAATCCGTTTTATTCGCTTTGCCTCTTCCGTCTTTTTCCCATTTTCTTGCCCTATCTCTTTCTTTCCTCTCTCTCTCTCTCTCTCTCCCTCTTATCATCTATCACTTTCTCTCCTATTTACTATTTCTCTTTTCCCTATGTCTCTTCCTCTCTCGCTCCCATTCTCTCTCTCTCTCTTTTAATTATTTACGATATCCGTATCCTCCACTACTTCTCTCATCATTCGCCTTTTATTTACGTTATTGATCTTACTTCTACTATTTCTAAACTTCCATTAGAAATGGGAATGTTCATGGTGACAAACAAGCAAATACAATAATAACACCTTCAAAGTTTTATTACTATATAAACATACGTTTCCATTTCTGTAATCTTATATGAATCTGCTACTGAGAAAACTGCTACAATAATCCACGTAGAGCAACTCGTGATGAATCTTCCAAAGTGCTGTAGTCTTGTAGACTGGTAATAATCAAGACAAACGCAATGATATAATTAACAAAAATGTCTTAGCAAAAGTATGTTACAGAAGTGCACATCATAACCAGAACTGTCATGGATCGCTGTTATTTATTTCTTCCTACCGCCTAAAGATGTGACACAAGGTTAGAACTAGGAACACTCTGGCCTTTTAAATATTGCCTTTGCAGCCACGTTGGTGTTTCCTGATTAGAGTGCTAAGGCAGTAATCAAAAACTTACTCAACTCGAAATACAGGCACTATTTAGAGGAAATGCTTGATCCCGATACATAAAAGGCAACTGAAATGATTTAGTTTCTGCCGGACTGAATGTTGAGATAAGAACTCCGACTGGTATGTATTAAGCATCGCAACCCGACGGTAAATAAATGACACGACTCGCTACTGACAAATTTAGATATAAGTGTACTTATTATCTGTGGATAAGTCCATTATTCTTGAAATGGGTAGCCCAGCTTATACCATAACGCCAACTCATTTTTTTTTTTATAATTTTTACTAAGAACACATGAAACTCAGTAAAAACATAAATTGCATAGATTTAAGTTGTTAATAAAGTAATTTTATCGTCACGTAAGAGAAATATTGATCTTACTTGTCAATAATGTCAGAATTATTTGTGATGATTTTCATAATGTATCTGATTGGTGCCATGCCAACAAATAATTCAAAATAACTGTATGAGATGTAATAGATATAAGAGAAGATTTGTGGGAGATTTAAAAGCTTCGAATTTCATTAAACATAAAAAAATAACAGAATGGCATAATCTCACGCAATGATGATAGAAATAAAATCCAATATAAATAGCAACGTTCTATGACTAATAATAAACAATGATTTATTAGTTCGAATATAAAGGTTTGTGTGTAGTATTAGGATGAATATCTCTTTCCAGTATCTGTCGAAAAGAAATGTTTTTTCTTTTTCATTTTACTTACATCTTACAGAAATCAAAGGGACCCTTTCTTGGGCTAATGTAACGTTACCCAACACGCTCTAGCCTCACTCACAAAGTAGACAAAGAATAGAAAAAACTTCTATTCGCTTTTTCTTCTAACAACATTTATTTTCTCATTGTAACAGCGGTGACGTCAACCACGTGACCATCTTCTTAACGTCAACCACACCTCTCACGTGATCTCGAACTTTATTCCCGTCTCTAACGTGATCTCATTTTTTAAGTCTTTATTTTTCCCTAGATGTGATGTCATTTCACATGCATTTACATACACGCGTTCGCGCTATGTTTCACTAACACTTGATTTATATATGAGACACATAAATGTATGCGTTTTGAATTAAACTGTTACTTTATCTCACAAAAAAATCAAATGAAGAACATCATTTCTTCTCTCCATACTTGACCAATCAGCTATGTTAGAGAGTATCGTCGTTGTGGTTTTCTGGAATTCAGCTAGTTTGGTGGAATATCCAGCTTAATACTGTTATAACACGATCAGCCGGTCACTGGCGTATGACCGGCCTCACATGTTACACTAAATGTCTCAGAAACGGTCCCATGAAGATGTGAAGATGGGCCAGTCATTAGGGTCTGTGTATCAAGAAGAAAAGCATACCTGAGATGTTGGATGTTGGTGTGTGGTTCCCCTGTTCTCTCAAGACGACATCTTAACCCAGGTGGAATTCTGGTTGGAATCTTCTTCCTTTGTCCTCCGGACCGTTTCGTTGCTTAATGGAGACATTTATAGCAGACACAAGAAAATACACAATCATAATATATATGAAATATAATTAACTATTTTATTTTATATTATGTATACAATATATGTTACAAAACTTTTACAATTTACATATCCTACAATTGAGTTTTCACCATTATTAAACTAACTACCCTTAACTAATGTCGAGGGGGAGGAGTGCCCCTTCTCGCTTACGGAGAGACAGAAATATGCGTGCTTACCCCATGCTGTCCGGACGAAAAAAGAGGTCGATAAAGGAAAGAGAATTCTGGGGTTGCATTTCTGTGCATCCCTCCGTCTACAGCCAAATTACCACCTGGCTATGCAGTAGGAGGGTTCATAAGCAACTACCAATCATGCCATTACGATATAGTGCCACACTGTTACTTGAGGTAATTGCATTTCGAGAAGGAGCACCATTTTTAGTATATGCCAAGAGAATCTTATATGAGCTTGAAATCTTATGTTATTTTAAATATTTAGTCAGAAGTATCTGAATACCAGGTTTTCTTGACAAACACCTGCACAGAGATAGACTGAAAACACCCGAGGGAAGTATCTAGTAGATATTCAAAACTTCTCTGTTTTTGTTTTTGTTTTGTTTGCGCTTTTTTTTTAATTTTCTTATCTTCCTATGTTTGCATATGTGTGTAACAGCGTAGAATTTTAAAAAGAAATAAAAGTGTTCCAGGCTTACATGTTGGAATCGCTAAAAATGCAACCTTGCAAACAGAAGCTTGTTATAATTTCATTGAAAAAATATCTCCAGCTGATGTTGTAGATGCGTAGCGAGCAGTGCATAAGATAATAATACTTCTCGTTTCTGCGCATGTGACTGGCTGCAATCAGCCGCTTAAGTTAATAAAAACAAAAAACAATTAAGCCAATAATATATATTTCTAAAATGTTTCAATTTTCTTATTTTGATCCACACTGAGTGCATAAAAAGCCAGAATTTTCCTTCAGTAGAGAATTGGGTCCATGTTTACGAAAAGCAAACATCGATTTTGCACCACCTTCTCTCTCTCTCTCTCTCTCTCTCTCTCTCCTTCTCTCTCTCTCTCTCTCTCTCTCATTTGTCGGCTGAAAATGATAAATTATCCTCTCACGCACACACCATCATAAGCATACGAACTCCGACACTAAGACACACACACACACACACACACACACATACATACAACGCATTAACTCCTGTGCATTGTATTCTGCTCATTAAAATGAAATGTATAAAGTTATCCATTTAAAGATTCTTAACATTTCTACTGAACCTTTCTACAGCGAAAATCATTCCCATCTAATTTATATCAAACTTATTGAAAACTTTTAATCAAATAAAATTTGAGTGAGGAAGTTTGGGTTACGATTTTTCAATGTGGAGAATTTATTCACTCAGACTTCCTAATATTTTCAGCTACTAAATCAACTGTGTTCTTCAAAAACTCTCAAAATTTGAACAAGAATTTTCTATTTATGTAATTTCTCCAAAATCAGTTTAGAACTTTATTTTATTTCCTTGATTTTTATTGAGTTAAAATGTTTCGTTTTGTATACTACGATCTTCATAAGTTTTTCATTTTCAAGAATGCTCTTTTTAGCGTTCTTTTTAAGAAATCGCGTGATTGGAATATATGTGTGTAATTATTAATGAATATTTTTGAGGCATGCTTTTTCTGTAAAATCTATTTTCGCTGAAAATATTAAAATGGTAAATCAGGTTTAGATATTTGACAGCAATTAAAAAACTGGTCATGTTTACAGTCTTTGTGGATTACTTCATCTTATCAAACTGGAAATACAATATGCCAATCATTTAAAACGACTTTTTTTTTAACTTTTAAAAAGTTTTTACTTGAAGATTAAATGCAAATACGGCAAAATACGTTTGACAGAAAACCAAATGTTGTTAGAATTGTCTTCTTCAGTAAATATTTTAGAATGTTTCATAATTTTTTCGTTATTATTTTTTGTTTTGTTTTTTTAGTTTGTTTTTTACTAAAGGTATCACAACTTACCAGAGCCAAAGGTCACTCAGTATTAGGGTTAGAGTTAGGGTTAATTGGGTTGAATGATTCCAAGCTTATAGATTAACAAACTTATGAGAGAATTAGGAAAGATTGTTTTGGTGGACAAAGCTGATAGGGACGGTTCGTATCAGGAATATGTTGACATCGGATTTGAGACGGCCACGTTGTATTCTGTAGAAAAGCAGTTCAGATGTAACGCTTTCCATGAAAATAACGATAAAGAAGAGAGACTATTAACGTATTTTCAATAAGAAAGGGGTTGTAAGGAAGATAAGAAAGTCCACTAAATTGATTGATTTTGTAACTCTGTTAAGACATTGAAAAGGGATAAGCAATAACACCGCAGATATTACAACAGTCCTGCATTTTGTCGTGTATCTGATTCTTATATAGATAGAGCATTGCACTTTAAGTGTTTTTTGGAGCGTAACAAAATGTACTTTTCATATAACCTAAGCAACAGATTCGATATGTCATTCTGGATTATTAGACGTTTTCCTAATAATTATCGGAAATGCATCCTTATCCCTTCTCTCCATATCTTCCTTGGATTGCTCCTGTAAAATGACCGGTTCACTTCAACCGCTTTATAACTACAAACCATAAAACTCTCAGCGATTCTTTCAATGTGACTATACTAACAAAGTCTACTGTTATGCACACATCTTCCAATATTATTCAAACCTAATATTTCTCTAATGTCATCAGATCTAAGTCTTTAGTTACTCATCCATCGTATTCTCATATTTTTCCTCCCACACAACACATATCCTCATTCATCACTAGCCAGGCTTCACTTGAATATACTATTACACTGCATGCGCATGTGTGTGTATATGAGAATCAGTTTTGAGTATTGTTTATGTTGGTGTTGTTGTGTGTACGCAGTAGTGTACCTCTCCTCAATCGAAACTATTTTTTACTGTTGCTCATATTTCAAGTTTATTACTCTTTATAATTATTGGAGTGAGTTTCATAAGAGAAAGCGTTAGTACAACTATAACTATATATTTTTAATTAATATCTATCAATATCAGATTCGTGTACGACTTTAAAAAGGGGGCATACTAAGGAACTGCAAAAGAAAGAATCTCCAGAAATCAATCATAGAAACTCTAGTATAGATTTGTTACAGAATGGATTGAGAGAGAGAGAGAGAGGAGTAAACGTGGAGTGTAGACACGTTTACCAGAACCGAGGGTCAGCTGACCAGATTACGTATGAGTGACGTGGTCAGGTTGGCTAGATCTGTGAGACTGGATTTGGGCTTTGAAGAAGACGGACGGCTTAATAGCTGTTCCCTCCCTTCACTGGGAGTTGGGGACGCTGACGTGTTCAAAGCAAGCAAGATTTACTTCCATATTCTGTGTCGGCATCTGGGAGGTAAATAAAAACTATAAAACCCATTCATCGTCTTGGAGTGATAAATCTTCGTCTAACAGGTACCAGTCTCCCGCTCAAGAGAAGATGAATTCCAGATGGATCACATCGACGACACATGGAGTAAGGTATGTCGAAAGAAAATGCATGTAACACACACACAAAAGCATATGAACAATTAGAGATGAACACACACAACCGCATATGAAACTAGACGATCATACGCACACGGAATTCTTTTATGACACGCATAATCCCCTTTTATGTTATACACCAAACGTCAGTGATAACTTCAATGAGAACTCTATGTAACAGATTGTTTTTATTTTACAGAGCACCAACGAATCGAAAACATGGAAAACGCATAATCACGTTGATAAGCCTGCTGTTTTCGGTTACATAAGTTAAGCAATGTTCAGTCTGGTCAGTACCAAATGGATGACTATGTGGGAATACTATGCGCTGTGTGTAGGAGAATGTCGACATCTGTCTGTAAAAACTGCAGAAGCTTAACGTTGTTATCTCCCCTGACGGCGACTGGAAACAGAGTGTGTATTTTATTTTCTCATGAAATTTTGTCCATCGGATGAAGCCGGTTCAACCTGCTAAGGTTGACTGCTGCTAGCTGGCTTATTGCTTTAATAATGCACGTTTTCTCATTTCTACTAGTCTGTTGCCAAGCTTATCGATTAGTCTATATACTAAATACTCAATAGTATAGAGCATAGAGGAAAAAATAAATGGTTATCAAGGTTCTTAAATTTAAATAAAGCGAAAATAGTATGTTTTAATAAAAAAAAAACAATATGAGAAATAATACTTTGGCATTTGGTTTGACTGCTGGTAAGGTATCATGCTAAAAGATAACCGTTTTAAAGTCAACAGTACATTAGATATGTTGCTTTAATCTATCAGACCATCTTGTGATGATTATACAAATTAAATATACAAACAATATTCTAGATTATAATATTTAACTTTGGAAATAATGATGTAGAAGAAAATAGACGGCAATTTGATTTGAATTATCGAATTTATATTGGCGTTATGAGATAATACCAGTAATTTAAACGGAATTTAGGCAGCTAGTGTTTACAAGACATTATTTAAGTCGTTTGAGTAGTATTGATTGTAGAATACAACAATTACCACGGTCAAAATTGTGAAATTCTGCAGTAATAGTAAGAAAATGGTAGTCGAATATCTGAAAAACTTCTTTCTATACTTTTCAAATTTAATCATCCTCTGAGGTAAGCAAAACAGTGCATCTGCTTAAGGGCTGAGGTATTAATTTTGAGTAGTCCTAGGGATTCCACTGTTTCATGCCTTTCTTCCTCTTTCTGTGGTGGAGTTAGTTTATCATAAACTGCCTTAACTGTCCCGATCGGGTAATACCGATGGAGGTACCCAGGTTATTTTTAGGGAACAATCTTTTTAAGGAGCGCTGGCTTTTTTCTCTGTCCTTCCGGCTTTGTGTTATATCTTCCTGCGATGGAAATGAAGTGCATATAAGGGAAGCTTTCGTCAAAGATCTTTTTGAGAGAAAAAAAAAGCGGGGATTTGGGAAAAGAAAGTAATTTTGACAAAAGATCGTAAAGACAAGCATGTCACCCAAATCAACATCCCTGATTATCGTCACTGGCACCAAGAACCATGTTTACCTGGTTCAAAAAGTTAACGCACTCGTGAAGATGTATTAGGTCGTTAGCTCAGGGAAAAGCAACAAGATAACAGAGGCTTGGAGAAGCTGCTGAAATGACGGTTTTGACAGTTGCCAGAAAGTAAAAAAAACTGTCTAAGAATTTGCTTTTAACGTAGCGCTTAACAGCAAAAAATAGGCTTAGATCAGATAAATTCTCGCTTCCTTCCGCTTCCTCGCTTCCTTCCGGTGACTGGATACTTTTCAGTTTGTCATGGAAAAAAGAACTCAGGCATGGAGAATCGTGGAGAAAAGAATAGTACAAAATGCGGGTTATGTTCTGCAGCACTATAAAGGCTACGGGCGCATCTCTCTAACGTCAACGACTAGGAAGGTGATAGAGCATCTAGCAACGAAAAATATACGAATAACTACACTTTATATCTGAAAATATACAAGTTTTTGCCTCAATCCATCCGTGAAGTCTCACTGCAGTGGATTATATTAGCTTTCATCGATTTTTCAAAAGCCTGTGACAAAGCATGAAATGATGCATTTCTAATAATGATACCTTGAAAGGGTGCTTCGTATAAGTAACCCGTTTGTGACATGCTAGCTATCGGAGTGTGTATGTTGTTCGATAACTTATAGAATAGAGAAGTTACGTTGAAGAAGAGTTTCTCCACAGATTCATTTTCTGTTGTACATCGACAACTTTCCACACTGAAATCACCCTTCCATTATGCTGCAGCATTATTACGTTTACGAACAGTTTTCGTTAAATTGCCGATGTTCAGCAAAATTGAGGTTGGCCAGTATCAAATAGGTGACGATTTGCGAATAGCAGGCGCTTTATGTAGGAGGAATGGCCATACTTCTATGCAAAAAATTGCTGACATCTATTATCACCATCTCACTGAGTGGGGGTATGTGAGCGACCAGGAACCGCTTGTAAATTTGATATTCCCATTAAACTTTCTCTTCCGAAGGAAGCCGGTTTAACTCATTTAAGGTAAGAATAGTTTCGGGTCAGATTTGGAGATGTGGATGCAAAACAATCAGCTTGATAATGCAAGGGTAAAATTGCAACAAAATGAGTGGAGCCATCAGTGAAAATGGAGAAGTTGCAATGCTGCATTTTTCGTCACCAATACCCACGAAGCCAAATGACGCCCATCCCTTACATTAAATGGCCTACCTATGAAATACAATGAAATGTCGAAATTCTTTGAAGTTACCTTTAATTGTCAATTCACTTTCAGCCGTTGTTAGTAAATAGGCTAGAATAGCAGGGTGGATGAAATGCTTCGCATTTGCTGAATTCGGTTACGATAAGCAGATGTTAGGATCGACCTACATTGTTAGCTGTGGCAGAGTATGCAAAAGCGGCGTGGATTCCATAGGCATTAGATATTATTATATAGAAAATGGATGCCTGTCAGCTTTTTGCATGCAAAACAATAACAGGCTAAGTTAAGAGCACTCAATATTACGCTATATTAGCAAAATCCCACCTTGAACTGATGAAAGCCATGGCTCTAAAGTTAGCTAGGATTGCAATGGGGAAATTCTTTCATTTGCTATGAATTCACGTCATAAAACTACCAGAAAATTAATCAGGCAACGTACAAGAAAACTAAGCTGGCAGAAGAAGGCGCAATGAACCTAAACCTCCATATTCTGGATTAGACACTCTCACCGTCATTGCTACAATAAAGACTCCAAGTTTGAGATCATATCTTCGAGTTATTCGAAAAACAAAAAACAGAGAGCGTAGCTGCTAGCAAGGAATAGGCGATTAACCAACTAGATGATGGGATATCTTTGACTTCATATTCTATACTGATGGGTCATCCATAGACAGTAACCCAACACATGGCGGGGACATCAGAATTACCATCGACCACCCAAGTAATCCCCAGATACACTGATCCGTTGCAATTCCAACAGCCAAATGACGTTCCTTCTTTGAATTTCAGATAAGCAACCATGAGATTTTTATAGGAAACTCTGACTGAGGAAGGTGTGTCAAAAATATAGCTGGTCAGTGATAACCTTTCTGCTTTTCATCCATTGAATCCACCATCAACTGAAGAAACCCGAGACGTCTTGCTTCATTTTTAAGCATCGTTGATACCGGCTGACAAGTAATTTTTACATGGTGCTCTAGTTACTGCGGTGTCCTTGGTAACGAGATGTCAGAAGGGACAAAAGACGGACAATTAGAAGATTGACACAACTGCGACGCTGTGGCACTATATCTTAGTATCACGGTTGCTAACACACTGTACAGCATGGCTGGGTGGTGATTTGGCCATAAACGTAGAGATACAAAGAAATGCAATCCCAGAATTCCCTTTCTAGATCGACCCTTTTTTGGCCGGACGACATGGGATGAGCACGTGTATTTCTGTCTCTCCGTGAACGAGAGGGGGCACCCCCTTTCCATCGGCACTATTTAGGACTATCTTTGTAGCTAGCTCAGTCTAATAATTTTCAAAGTTTAATTATTAATTGCTTTCTATCCTTTTTGTAAAACATTGTAAAATATTGTAATATATTTATGTATAGAAATTAAATAGTTAAGATTTCTCATAAATATTATGATTGTGCCGTGTTGTGTGTTTTATTGAGTCTGTCTTGAATGCTTCCATCAAACAACGAAGTGGTCCGGAGGACGAAGAAAGAAAATTCCAACCAGAATGCCACCAGGGTGAAGAGGTCATCTTGAGAAAATAAGGGAGCCACACCCACATCCAACATGTCAGGTATGATTTTCTTCTTGTTATACAGACCCATCTTCACATCTTTCCGAGACCGTTTCCAAGACAATTAGTGTAACATGTGAAGCCAGTCACACGCCAGTGACCGACTGATCGTGTTATAACGCAGGGAAAATGGCGATCACCCTGGATTATGTAGAAAGTGCGAGATAGTAGAGGAGACAGAAGAACATGTCGTCTACGATTGTAGTCAGATGCATCAATCTCTGCAACAATCATTATCGCCAGGCGCTTTGACAACAATTCACACTTCATCCTTCGTATTCCAGATGTCTTTCAATCACCAGCAAAGACATGAAACTTTATACTCGTTTCCTTTCTTAACATCAATAAAAACAACGAAAACAGTAAAAGCAAAATTATTTCTGACAAATACATCATTTTAATTGGTTAAATGCTCCATTCTGATTGGTTGCCAAGAACGGATGTTAACCAACCCGAAAGAGCTTGTTTGGGGAGACAAACACCTATTAGTACCGGTTACGTAAGTAACAGCCCAAGTAAAGCCCGTAGTTAGATACTCAACCTGTCATACGAATACCTGACAGTCATAACGCGGTGTTAGCAACTATTACTAAACTTATTGCAGAGCAAACTAAGTCTCCCCTTTGCCGCTAGGTCACATGCATTTCAGCAGACCACACCAGAGACTGCATTGTAAACACTCATACACAATTCAATGAAGACTAAACAAAAAGGCAAATATACATACAAACAAGGCCGCCTAGTTTGTCGAACTTACACACTGTCACAAGCAATCTTATACGTAAACAGTCTGCTACAAGCAAAATAATTCTTGCTTCCACTAGAACTTTCATAAAGACTTTGAACTCTCATTACTTTCAGCTCTTTTACTTGTATTTTTAAACGGGCTTATAAATAAATGTCACTTAACACTTGCATTAATTGTTTTAGGTATTTATTTATATTCGTTTTCTTCTACATGCTCATGTGGTTCGCAGAATGGATGATCGACTCACAAAACAGCAATTTTCCATTAAGATCTAAAATATCTTGGATGGCGTGCTCAGCACTAGCCAAAGAAGAAGTACAAAAACAGAATTAGGAATAATCTTTAATTAATAGCTACGAAATGATGATGACCATGATCTGGATATAAATATTGAAAGCTGAAAGTGTGAATCCTGTCAACGGGTATTTGTTTCGAAACTCCAGCCAGGATTTTTCTTCCATCAGCACGAAAGCCTTTGTTGAGGTGGTTTGTTCCCTGTTGACTGAGGTATCCTTCTAATCCTACTCATTTCTAGGCTTTACCTTCTCACTCCTTCAGAAGGTTGTTAGTTTATTGCTAAGCGCCTGAAACGCTCCTACCGATGCGGCTGCCCAGGCGTATTTGCAAAGTGCTCTTCCTCAAGGACGCTAGCTTTTCAAATCTAACTTTCCCAACCCTTGCGTCACATCATCCCGCCGTGGAAGGGAGATAAATAAAGATCTCTCGAAATTCTGTTTATGTGGATCATCTACGGAACCGTGAAATTATAATTTCTCAATATAGTTTCCATTGCGAGGCAAACGTAACAGAACGCGGACGCGCGTATGCAAATACATACGAAACGCGAAATGACGTCACCGTAAGGATAAAGAAAAGGACTATAAAAAAGAACATCTGCAATAGACAGAGAAGCACGTTCGAAACGACATTCAAGAGTAGAGACGTCAGAGAAGAGGATCACGTTAGAGACGTGGAGGATGTTCGAGAGGTCAGGGAGAAGGAGCACGATCACATTTTAATCGGGGAAATTTTGTTACACCACAGAAAAGTGGGTTGTTCCTTGCGATGTAGACAACATACAACGTGTGGGCCCCGTGTGTACACATAAGTAACGGTACACAAACAGGTTCCTGTATGATAATATGTATGAAATAATAAGCTATAGGTGGCCTTTTGGCCTGAGCAAAGTGCAATATTTGTTCTGATACTACACTTAATCTTTTAAATTTATGATAGGTAAAGAGAAATCCTTCTAGATTGCGACATTTTTATTTTGTCTCAATATAGAGTGTCCCTTTTGGAGAAGCTGGGTGTTCCCCGCGTTAAAACCTGATCTTTTGTCTAACTTTGTCTTCGTGATGAGGAAAGTAAACGGGGCCACATGATTGTACATATGAAACAGATCTCAATAGACGGACCAATATAATAAAGTATCAGATTGGCAAGATAAGTCTTGAGCTTTTTAACTTTTAAATTCAGATGAACATATCTCGGCTCAAACAAAAAATTATTAATCGAAATAAGCACCATCAGAATTAATATACTTTTGCCCACGCAAAACAAATGTATTTATGCCAGTAACGTAAAAATCTTGCGTTCTGGTGGCGATGAAGTCGCTGAAGAAATTTTTAATATCGTTTAGGTTTTTTAAGTATTTTTCACGCTGTTGTCGAAATACTTGAAAAAGTGGTAGTCTGTGGGAGAGAGGTCTGACGAGTATGGCGGATGAGGCAGCGGTTCGTAGCCCAATTCGTTCAACTTCTTCAGGGTCGGTTCAGCAACGTGCGGGCGGGCATTGTCATGAAGGAGAATTGGATCCTTTTTGTTGACTAATGCTGAGTGTTGTCGAAGTTTCTGATGCATTTAATTCATTTGTTGGCAGTACTTCTTCGCAGTAGTGGTTTCGCCTGTATTCAAAAATTGTAATGGGTGAGACCGATTGCAGACCACCAAACAGTCAGCATGACCTTCTTTTAGTGCAATTCTGGCTTCGGAAAGTGTCGTGGAACTTCGCCGGTTGTTGTAAGGAACCCAGTTTTCATTGTAAGTCATGACCCGTTCGAGAAACAGGTCATTTTTGTTGCGTAAATGAAGGGAAAATGACATTTCATAACGGCGTTTCTTTTCAATTTGTGAGGCACCCATTATCAATTATTTTGGGGGGGTGTATTTTCTATCTCTTTCAAGTGTTTAGAAATCATCGCATACGTTACGTCTAGTTAAGAAGTAAGTTCTCGAACACTTGTGCATGGATTAGATTCGACTAAGTCTCTTAATTAGTCGTTGTCAACATCCGATGGCTGACCACTACGCTCATCATCTTCAAGACTCGTAGCCGCCAGGAAATTTCTTAAACCACCATTCAGCTGTACGTTCAGTAATAGTTCTTGAGTCCAAGGTTTCGCGAGCTGTTTCAGCAGCTTTTCGGCCTAGTTTGAATTGAAATAAGAAAATTGTGCGAATTTGTTTTTTTCATCTTGTATCCAACGTTCTTAAAAGCAGACATAATTGTTTTCAAACAATTGTAAATCAAACGATTAGATGGAACAAAAAAACGCTCTTTAAAATTATATATAAAGTAAAGGTATTATTACAAATACTTACTTGAAAATACATCATTTGAAATCAAAATTTAAAATTCCGCAAGACCCTTCTTGTAAACCTAATATAATGTCTTCCAGATACCTGTGTAGAATTTGCAGCTGATTTAACAGCCACCTTCAAAATTACAGACGTATAAGATGTTAGTGAAGAAACTTAATGGCATGGCAATCATCTGCAAAGATGCAAAAAATCGCCATCTTCATCATTTAAGCAGTCTGGGTAGCATCGATTTTAGAATATCATTACAACTTCCAAGTTTTAGGCTTGATCATCGCTCAACTATTTTATTTATGAAACTGGTAAAACGTCATCTATCAATTTTGAAAACCGGAAAAGCGTGTGTGGACGTGGCTTATTGATGACGGAAAGGGTAGAGAAGAAACAGTATTCAGAAGGAAAGACGAGATGATAGAAAAAAAAACAAGGTGCGTCCATACCATCCGCGCATTTAGTGTTTAAAACGTTATTTTAATTTTAAACGTGACAGAATGACAATATCTCTTCTCTACTATTATATAAGAGGAACTTTGTCTGTGTGTCTGTCCGTGCGTGTGAGTTCCTTTCCTATAGACCCAAAAATGGTTGGGTCGATTTTTATGAAATTTCACACACTTTATGTGGCTGACAGTCTTTTTAGGTTTTGTATCGGAATGTCTTCGATAAATATCGATAATCGATAATCAAAATAATCCGATAAAAGAAGAAACTGGCGATTTGGACCAAAATTAACACCTTACGTAACCTAACATTACAAGTGCATTTGAGAAGTATTATTACCACACAAGCTGAAAGGCCTGGCTTATAAAATCAACTGTAAGCTTTTTGATATGGCAGAGGCGCGTTCAAAATGAATGTTTCTGTTTAGAACACAATTGAAGCATGATACTTGACTTTTACGTTTTGAACGTTAATTCGTCATTATATATAAAAAAATAATTCCATAAAATCAACAGTAGTTTCTCTACAGTGCGATCAATGTAATGTTAACTAAGTGTTGCGAGCCATGTGGATCCTCAACTAGAGCAGGCCATCAAACGATTTGATTAAAAATAATCGATTTCACCGATTTCGATGAAAATAAAAATATAGGAATATGAAACATTCGTTAATCTTCATCAGTTCCAGGTAACGTCGCGTTTCCCTGCTCGCGTCTTTATAAACTTAAGTGTGAAAGACATGAACACAGTATTCTCTATTTACATAAAGTTTGGCACGCGTGTATGCTCATATATTCATGTGTAGATAACACACTTTTTAATAAACCGATCAGTGCCGACTTTGGAACACAGCTGCTAGGCATAAGGGTGAGTACTGTGGACTATATGTAGTGTTAGTTCTATGCAGAATCTCTACGGTTCCAGGTGAGAATTGTCTAAAGGTAGCGGTTTCAATCCTACCCAAAACCGGCTAGAGGCTTACTTGGCCAAAATGTGGTAAGAGGACAACAACTACGGAAGGCAGTAATTGCAGTGGATGCAGTCGGGAGATTCGGAGTTCCTATCCCGTCGCGGTTACCACCCGACGAAGGCCAGAGGAATAGTTGGCTGAAATGTCGTGAAACAACTAAGAAAAAGATGAGGATAATAGTCTGCAATAAATAAAATTAATAAATTTCTCAAATCGTCGGTTTCTTTTAGGCATTTAAACGGGTTTTAATGGTAGAAAATATGGAAGCAATTTCCCATTTCAAACTTCAGATTTATATTAAATTGGATCCATAGTTATTAAACAGCAATTACGAAAATGTTCATTTTATTAACATTCTTTAAATTTAAGCCTTAAATTTTAGGCATGTTTAAAATAAAATAATAAAAATGGTTAATCAACATTATAATAAGGATTATATACATGTTGTGCAAGCATTGATTTTAATTAGTAAGGGAAAATAAAAATAGTACAAAATTGTTCTGTTCGAGGAATGAATTTTACCAGTCTGTTGGATTATGATTGAACAACGTCGGGTTTTATGAATAGCAAGCGTAAACAAAGAACTTCGTTAGACATCCCAGATATTTATTGGAGTTGATGTCAATGATCAGACAAAGAAACAATGGAATTCGGTCAATATAAACACACACAACAAAAAAGAACTGTAGGACGACTCCCGTGCTGAGGTCAAGCAACCAACCTCTGATCTTCTTCAGAAACTGTGGCTCATGATGTCTAGCTGCCGAGAGTTCTTCACATTGAATTCTAAACGCCTCTGTGTCAAATTCTTCTGAAAGCAACCAGCGAAGCTCGCATACTCCAGAAAGAAGGAAGACAGACAAATCAAGGTTCTATCTACTAAAAATTCATTTCACAAAAATTACAGTTCTTTTTACATATATACACGTTCAGTTCTTAACACATTTTAAATTCACAAATATCTCTTCTTCGTAGATGGTACTCAGACAGATGGAGAGGGGGGTCATGGAGCGTTTTCGAGGAGCTGATTTCTTCTCGAGATTCCGCCGCAAAATCTGTGTCCAATCTGGCTAAAAAAATTGGGCGCTTGTTTTTATATTCAGGAAATGGGTAGGTCGGAGGATCCACCCAACCAATTAAAACAAGCTACGTGTCTGGGGGGGATTCCCAGATCTGAATTGCGGGTATGCAGTTGATCCATAGTCCAAAATGAAATCAATTTCACACGACCTAGGGGTCAACGCTTGTCAATTTTCCTTGCCTAGAACTCAGAACACCTGGGCCGGTGTTCTCAGGCCGGATGAATGCCATTGTCCCTTATCCTAACATTTCCTGTCATTTGTTTTTCAAACAACAAAATATATATCTATTTTTCAAACAATAAAATATATATCTGGTTTTAGCAATAACACAAAATATATATATCTATATATTTTAATTCAAGTATTTTTGATATTTGCTGTTGTCCAAGATTCAATTAGACAATTTTAGCATCTTTACTCAGTCTTTCTCAGGTCCCAGTGGTGGTCTCAGGGGGTCTCAACCTCCCCAATGGGGAGAAAATCGCTCCCTCAAGTCAATCATGTAATAAAATGACAAACAATGAAACCAGTCAATCAGACGAGTTTGTGATCACAATTCTCTCAAATACACATGATAGACATATGAAATGTCAAAATATAGACAGTATTTTCATATACTGGGTTAGTTGTTGAGTTACTAAATATATATTCGTGCGCACTTGGGAAAATGCAAGATAAAAATTATATATATACGTTTCTCTATAACTAGCACATAATATAACAAGTCCAAGAACGAATATTCTGGTTCTTGATAATTTTTCGTTTCCAGTTAAACCTGCATGCCCACTGATATGAGCATTATCATAACAGTTTTCTGAGCCTTAATTCTTTCGTACAGACTCATAGAAAATTGGATGCGGGCGTTTTGTTTGTGACACTATAATTAAAATATCGTCCTGCAGGCTTCCTTCATCCGTTTTGGTTTTTCAACAGAGCTCCCCTTTCCTAAATGTATTGCATTCACCACAGCTGAGTAACTCTATCTAACCTCTTCCAGAATATTAGAGAAATGTTAACAAAGATGGCTTGGAACTGTGCAAAACAGAGGCGTTCAACTGTAAGGTGTATTGTACATATAAACGTAGCTAAACACATACAGCGTTTAGTATTCTCAAATAGTCACCCATCTGATATTAGCAAGACTTAACGACACTTAACTTCAGTGATCTCACGAGAAACGGTGTGTCAACCTGACTACGCCGTTTATTATTATGTCGTTCTTTATATACCGAAATATGAAACCCTTTAATCTCTAAACTGATTTTTTCTAAACTAAAGTGTGTATAAAAAAAAACGCAAGAGAAGACAAAGTAGAAAATGTAAAATACACAATTACACGTGGTGACATGTAAATCTTAGTTTTAATAAGCATAATCGTTCGATGACAATGACTATCAGATTAACAAACATCTGAAAAGATAAAAACAGACAAAATTGTGAGAATAACATCGAATATGATAATAGTACTCAGGATAATCCAAATAATACAGATAAAATTTGTTATGTTTGGGTTATATTTGTTTATGATGTATTTATTCTATATGTATACGCAGACTAGAATGGGGCAATGTGTGAGTGTTTGTGTTTGCGTGCTTAAATAAAGTAGATAAAAGTACACAGTTAGCAGTGTGTCTGTTTGATGTGCCAAGTGTCAGAATCAGAGGAAGAAAAAGAAGGTATTTTTACATGAGTATCACCACTTATCAATGCCTAGAGACCACTCGAGTATAAGGGTTAAGAGTGTATAGTAGTCAATTGGATAATATAGTAATCGTTAATAATGGAAATTTGGTAAATTTGTTAACTTAAGTGGAACGGTTCATCAAGAACTTGTTTACGTTGGACTTGAAGACAATCAGATTTTAGTCAGCTGGAAAGCAGAAAAACGGGAGACAATTCCACAGGCGTGCAGTTCTAAGAATGAAGATTTGTTCATGGCATCTACGTTTAGGTTTAGGCACAGATAAAGAGTGGGGGGAATTATTGATAGAGTTTTTAGCTTGACGAGTGTTTCTTGTGAAAGTTTGGCGAGGGGGTACCATAGATTGAAGTTCAGTCGAGCACTTGCCATGAAAATAACGATAAATAGAGACAGACTCGCGGCATCTCTTCTGTGAGATAGAGGTTACAGGGAAGAGAAAAGGACATCTCCTACGAGGCTACGAAGTTAAAAACAACTTGGGTCTGCATATGGATTCTTTTCATATGTGACACGTATTTGCATAAGAAGGACGAATTGAAAAGATAAAGAGTTGAGTGTACAACAATTGAGATAAAACATCGAAGTTTATAGCTGGTGTTGTGAATTTAGTTAAAGAGGAGTTTCAGGATTACAGAGTTGATGCGAATTTCGATGGTAGCGATGAGGAGTTTTGTCAGCTTTTTTGTGATTACAGTGTATTGCGGAGTCTTATGTCTACGTATGTGTGTGTGCGCGCATGTGTTGAATCTTTGTAAGTAAGTATGTACGTTCTATTAATTATAATCAGCTAAATAGGATCTTTCTAAAGTAAAAAAAAACCATACTTCTTGGCCGGTAGCTTAAAAATACATTAAGCGCATTGCGTGAAGGTTTCTTGTGATTTTTCGTCTATCGCTAAGAATCTTAGAGCCATTAATGACTTCTATTCAACTGTAAAAGTTCAAAGACTGACGAAGTATTTTTCATACTTTTTTAACTACTACAAAAGTATTACATTGACTGGGTTGTTTAAGTAACTAAAATGCATTGTGGAGAATGAAATCGTTAGCAACCAGATCTTTATTGCTCTTATTCCTTTATTTTTTGTAGTTTTATGTGTATTTTCCTACCAATCTATCACTTCTAATTTGTTTGGCTTTTTTAAGTTATCCGATCTGCTCGCTCTTTATAATTTCTGCCCTTTAGTTTGTACACATTTATTTGTGTGTTACTTTAGAAGGTAAGAAAATTGCAAGTTTACTTTCCGGATCTCAATCTCGGATGAAGGATGAGGGGAAGAATATAAAATTATATTTTTGTTCATCCAGATTTTATTATACTAGTTTAAGCCGAAATAATGCATTTTATACAATATGTTGAGTTTCTATGCGTGTATCCTTTACCTATATATATATATATATATATATATATATATATATATATATATATATATATATATATATATATATATATATATATACTGATACTGTGGAGCAGCGAAACAGTACTGCATGTAGATGACTATAATGCTCCCTATCTTGGGTTAAGCATATTCGGAAGTGATATACAAACTGCCATTAGCGTATTAAGCGACGCTCTTTGTGTAAACAAATCGAGCCGAGGCATTTGGACGGTGTCAAAGCATCGTTTATTCATTACCCACAAAGCAGCAGCCGTATAGCGTAATGGTGAGAAAGCTTGACTGTCATTTGGGCGGTCAGGTTTAAATCCTGGCTTGAGGCAATTACCTATCTAGCTGCACTGATGAGCTGTGAAACAGCGAAACAGTACTGCATGTGGATGAATATATATATATATATATATATATATATATATATATATGTGTGTGTGTGTGGGTGGGTGTATATATATATATGTATATATATATATATATATATATATATATATATATATATATATATATATATATACAGGAACTCAACATATTACATATATGCATACATATGTATATATAGTAAGTTATAAAATATATATGGTGATTAATATTCATTTTAGCTTAATCGCCATATATATTTTATAACTTACTAACTAGCTCTACCTACGTATTGCGCACTTTTGAAGTAAATACTTAAAGTTTACGCATAAATTTATACTTTCGTATATTAATTTCATGTGAGTAAATGAAGTAGTTATATATATATATATAATATATATATATATATATATATATATATATATTAAAGGGAGCGACAGAGGCAGAGAAAGGGATAAGGATGGATATTTTATTATCTGAAATTACGAAAATTAAGTCAAGATAAAAAATATATAATCATTTTTAATACATATAATTTTATCTTAAACATTGTCGACAAAGGCATTTTATTGTTTTCAAAATTTTGAATTTTTTAAAGAACGTTTGCCAATGTTATTACTACGTTATAGCGTCAGCATGCTACATAAAAGTTAACATACTTCTACATCATTGATAACATCTAACTATAGCTTCAACAAGACCACGAGGTATAGTCGCAATAAATGCATAAGACAAAAATAAATGAAGGTAAAACATTTAATTTTTAAACACCCTTTTACTCTGATTGTACATATTTTATTATCCGAAATGTTTTTTCATCAGGATAAAACATGTAATGATTGTTAATATGTGCATTATAAACTATATTATAAAGGTATTTCGTCTATTTTACAAAATTTTTAATTTCTTAAAAGCTGCTACCAAATTGCTTCTTTTTTTTTTCAATTTTATTAAAAGATGTGGCACAAAGCCGAAAGGTCAAATAACTTATCCACCGCAAGTATATTCCTCTTAAGCCGCGCAAATTATGCCTGAGCAATGCAAATTGTTTTAATTCTGTTTATAAAACATTACTTATGAAACTAACTCCGCAACAATCCATTTTATTTTCATCTTAAAGAACTAATTTAATAGTTTTGTAATAGTATTAAACGAATATAATTTTTGATCTTCATTTGAATTGGAAAGTTGAATAGAACGAAATTTCTGGCTTTAAGATTCTTAGCATACTCTCATCCATGAACAGATCGATAGTTTTGTAATGTAATATGTAAACGGCTATCTGTCTGTCTGTCTGTATCCATATTTTCAAACACTATCTCCTCTGAAATAAAAAGTCGCAGAGCGGCGCTAGGGGTCTCAAATGATTGGATTTTTTTTTTTTTCGATCAGTTCTTTTATGCGTCTTAAGCCGGTTAAAATTGTTTTTAAGGGATCAAAATTCAAAGACTCGTTAAACGTTTTGTACATTCATATCAGTTTATTTTTTAAGTTTTAATCGGTTTATATGCGTATCACGTTAGCTTTGGATACTACAGTTTCGATTCTAGCTGATGGCACCTAAATACTTTTACTTTACTTTGGAAATCACGACTCTATAATAATACATACGAAATATGGACGGATTAAAATATCATATTTAAGCGTATTTTACGTCGCATAGCCCCTCTCGTTAGTCTAATATATAAATGGCTATATGTCTCTGTCTCCGTATTTTCAAACTCTATCTCCTCCGAAACTAAAAGTTGCAGAGCATCACTAGGGGCCCCAACTGATTGCATTTTTTTATATGATGTTCTTTTATGGGTTTTTAGTCGATTAATATAGTTTTAAAGGAGTCAAAAATGGGTCAATTTTTTTAAAAACATCGTTATACATTTTGTATATTCATCTTAGTTTATTTTTAAGTTTTAATTTTTACTCAGTTTATATGCGTGTCACGTTGGTACAGTGGTAACGTCACCAACTTTGAATCCTTCCATTTTGATTCTAACTGATGGATCCCCAAATATTGTTTGTCATTTTTTTATTTATTTTTTTTTTTTTTTACTTTTGAAATCACGGCTGTAATAATATTTATAAAATCTGGGCAAATTAAAATATCATATTTAAACGTATTTTACGGCTGGGCAAAGCCAGGCGCCCCCTAATCCACGCTAGTATTTTTATAAGTAGAGGTTAAAATCACAAACGTGACACGTATATATCAAAATTAGTAATATTTTATATAAATGTGATTCAATTAATAATTTAGTAACTAGGCGATAGTGTAATAATTAAATTTAAATTTTAGAATACTATGCACAAGCAAGTTTAGTAAAACAATAGCAAAAAAAAAGACAAAAAAAAGTAAAGGGTCTTTAAAGTAATGTCTGCAATTGTATTTGGAATATTTGCATGATACAGCTGATGCAGTGACACTTATTTAAACGAAATCATTAGCGAATTTAACAATTATTCAAAGGAATTTAGCAATTGTTCCAGCAATTGAACAGTGAAGCAAATATAAAAAGATAATTAAGCAACATTTTTTTCATTTTTATACGAAGATATTGATGCAAACTGATATGCAACATGTCATTAAACTACTTTCATTAATCGTGAACAAGACAATGGCGGTCATACAGTAACTTCCGGCTTTAGTAGTTAAATAATGTTGACCTCATCATTTTCTCTCAATTATCGTTTCTTGCATTGTCTAGCTAAAGAATTTAAAAAAAAAGTATTTCTCTAATTCTGTCTTCTTCGTTCACTAATAAATCAATAGATGAATAATTACTGGACATTTTTTCCTTTTCAATTTCTTTTTATGACTTTATTTGTAAAATGATGGATCGACCGTCGGGGGATCTTTTCCTCGGCACCAACCATAACAGAGAATATGTCATTACTGAAATGGCCTTTTTCCTGATGATTGCGATATGATGCTGATTCTGTGCAGTTCTAAGAAGTCTACCCTCCAAGGTTTTACCTTCTCTTTTTGAGAAGGGTTAGATTATTGATAATGCGAACCTACCGGGGAATGTCGACGAGGCAGCCCAGGCATATTTTTGCAGGCCAGCGTGATCCTCCGCGAGGGCGAGGGATCTTCAGTCACATTTTCCGACCCTTATGTCACACCTTCTCACTGTAGGAGAGAGATAAATACTCGATAGTAGTTGAAGCTAATCTGAAGGCTTGCTTTTTATTGGTTGCTTCAGTAAAATGTAGCAAATAATGGCACACTGTTTTATAGATTACACCATCTACACGTGGTCCTTTCTTTATAATACTGAGTGTTTAGGAAGTGCCATCAAGTACTATTTTTTAGTCTTTGTTACGACTTGACCAAAGATTGAATCTCGGTGTACTGGTGAGTTATGAAATACTTTCACCATCATGACAAATGAATGGAGGAATTTTATTCATTTTTAGTTTCAGGTCAACAGTGTTCTAAACGGATAAGGAAAATGTCGGTTTATTTTCGGCATCTGCATAGCTCTCGCTTCCCTTATTTTGTACTTTATAATTAAATGGGGAGATGTTTCTGGCGAGGAGGGGAGAATTGCTTTTTACTGGGCCAGAATCTATTCAATCTAACATTTACGTTGGCAAGTTTTTGACCTTGAAGTACTATTTTTCGCCTCTTTATATTGAGTGACTTCATACCTTGTCTGGATTGATTTCCATATAAAAACATTAGTTTTACATTTTAATAATTTTCTAAAGAAAACGAATTCAGATATAAAAATAAATATTTGCTGATCAAGTTAAATAATTCCAGATGTGATTTAATTTATAAACAGAGTGAAGGGTACATTAGAACAACTATTTACTAATTATAATACTGTATTTAATTAAAAACAAAAAACAAATGATTATGCTTCCACCTATTGTATAGCGTAATTTAAATACGATTGAAATAATAATGAGGTTGATGAGAAGCAAAAATAGATTTTACGTGTGTTAGCAGATCGATAGCGCCTTTAGGCTATTGCGTAGAAGATGAGTGCCATGATGTTCCATGCATAGTCAACTTTTTATTCAGTTGGCGATTATTTCGATTGTTCTATTCATTCAAAATTGTCTTACTTTTTTGACTTGATTCTGGATTTAATGTAATTATAGTGGTCTATGATGATGATTAGATTTGGAATCCGTTGCTTGCGGATTCGCAACGATCCTTTTCTTTCTAAAACACTCCCTTATATTGTTCTAAGAGATACAATATAACAACAAAAAGATAACTAAAAAAATGCATTAAATAACATAAAGAGACGCATTTTCCCGCCACTGAATAATAAATATTTTTCAATGAAGTTATGGCTATTGAAATTTGAGAACTGAGGGAAAATATAAATTATTAAAAACAGTTGCTTAGTGAAATAGCATGATTCAGTTTGATGTGTTAAATCACCCTATTATTTCCTTGTTGTTTTTTTTGGGGGGGGTATTTCTTTGTTTGTTTTGTTTTTTGTCTTTTGTATTTTTTTTTTGTCAATTTTATATTTTGTTTTATAGTCTCTTCTCCGTCCAAATGATGGAAATTAAATAATACTTCATCAGTATTCGCGCAAACATTCATATAAAATCATAGAATTACGTCAATGATTTTCTGCATGATGCATTATAGTTAACAGCACAAAAACGGAGGAAAATTTAAATACAATAAAAACATTTGCTTAACGCATGAAAATTTACTTTTCTACCAATATCTATGTTTACTTTTAAAGTATGGGAACTTATTTCAAGATATATTATAAATGAATTTATTATCGTCATCTTTTATTTAGCTAAACATAATTGATGGTTCTCCGTTTGATGTCAATGACAACTTTTATCCTTTTTTACGTCTTTCCAAGAAATCTCGCACATTCGCCGCTATTTCAAACATTTCCATGCATTCCTGTATCTAACTAAGTAGATCATATTTTTTGCTGCAGTTCTATCCATGACGTGCATAGATTTGTGCGTTTTCTCTTGAAATCCAAAAGTATTGTCCTCGCAATAAGCAATTGATCTTTGGTCCGTCTACTACCTCGTCTACATCCCTTTTGTTCGTCAGGTACGATTACTTGCTGTTCAGAATATTGGTAAATATCATCAGCTAAAACGCCACATCAATAGAAGGTAAATGCTGGATCGATAGTACCCTTTAATGTATCCTTCTGACAAAGCGCTGTTCGTCTATGTGTGCTCCCTTCAGGAATTGCATCTCCTGTCAAAATTATATCTATTTGAGATGCAATCCTTCATGCAATTTAATAAGGTTTTTTATCCATCTGGTCCTGGAGCTTTTCAATTTTGAATTTCCACACGTTGTTTTTTAACTTTCTCCTTATTTACTTTCAGCATCATTCTTGGGTTTGCTTAAACTTGTTTATATTTCATTCTTCACATGTTTCAGCCACATTTTCATTATGTTCTTATTTAACACTCCCAATTATCACCCCAGGAATCTTTGTATTTTTCTAAATTTGATGTTTCATTTACGTAATTGATCTCCTATTAAGTTCTTCGTAGAAATTCTTTTAATCTTTTATGGTTTTAACTTCTAAGCCCTTCGATTTATTTGACCCTGTCTAAGAATTTTGATTAAAGATTATGTGTTATTTCGATGTACACTTTTTAGCGAATAAAACTTTTACAAAGGAATGCATAACCTCAAGATTTGTTCGTATTGGCACTTTTATTAATAGTACACACAATAGTCCACTTCGAAGTAATCTCCTCTAGCTGCAATACACTTGTACCGTTCCAACAATTTCTGGAAGGTCAATAGAAGTTCTCTTGTGGAAGCGTGTCAATGACCCTCGTCACAGCCTCTTTCATTTCCTCAATTGTTTCATAACGAGAATCTCTGTTTTTTTCCTTAAGCTTAGAAAATATCCAAAAGTCCAAGAGAGCAAGGTTTGGACCATAGAGAGAGTGAGGAGCGGTGTTAGTGTCCATCTTGGTCAAATAGTCGATGACAGGGATAATGCAGTCTTGAGACAAACCTTGTGCAAATCTTCCACATCTTCAGTTATTCGTGAATAATTTTGTTATAGCTCCCACACTGACACCAAACTGTGCACTTATTGTCTCTATAGACACACTACTGTCCTTGTCCAGGAAATTCTTTATTTGGCTAAATAATCCTCGTGTTTTAACTTCTTTATTCCTCCCACACATCTCATCATTCTTCGCATATTCTCTGCTTTCCTTGAATCTCTTATGCTACTAAAAACTGATGCTCGATTCATGCAATATTGCCCAAAAGCAGTCTGAAGCATTCCATATGTTTTTATGTCATTTTTTTAGTTTAAACGGAACTTTATTGCATATCGTTCTTCTAAAGTGTCCTTACGTCCGAATTAAATTTTTGGAATTCACCAGCTGTGATTATCAGGCTGTATTCCAATTTCTTGTTGTAATTGTTCATTTGCATTTGAAATCATAACAATTGGTCAGCCATTTCATAAGATGTATAGCAATAACATACTAAATTTTCAATAGTCTACAATAATTGTAAATGTATGCACAAAAAAGTCTGGAAACTTAATGAAGGCATCTCGTACATAAAGTTTTCGTAAAGACATAATATCTATGATTTCGGAGATAATTTAATAATTGTGAATAGTATTTTGCAACGAAAGCGGTCTTTCTCCATCCTTTCTATTGTATTTACAATCTTCCTACGTCAAAGTCCATTGTATTTCCCACTTTTTTTACTAAATCAGGACGTCTCTTCATGTCTTGTTGTTTGTGAAGCATGAAGGCGATGTAAGAAAATAAATATGTTTGTATAAGGAACTCACATTGAGGATGTCACACGTCATTTCCGGTTGGGTTCCTTTGTTCTGCTTTCTGAAGGAAAGCCTTTCAAAATAGCATGCATATATTCTATTTCCAGCGGCAAAATGTATAATTAATATAACTCTGTATTGGTCATGGGGGAAGTCAAACTTCAACTGGAATATGGATCGAAGTAGTAGTAGTAGTAGTAGTAATAATAATAATAATAATAATAATAATAATAATAATAATATATTTAAAAAGGCTTTTACTCATTTATTCTCGGGGAGCGTGAAACACAAAACAAGTATGCACATATAGAATTTTTTCTCCCTTATGTGCATGAATTACTAAAAGCTTTCATGAATATATATATATGTGTGTGTGTGTGTGTGTGTGTGTGTGTGTGTGTGTGTGTGTTCGACATTAATAATAATAGCATAACATATGCGATATTTGTCACATGTTTTGCTATATATATGCATGCATACAAACACACACACACATCTATATATCTATAAAAGTGAAAGCGTCTCTGTGTGTGTCTGTCTGTGTACATTTCTCTACGCAATAACTCTGTCAATTTTTAGTATACAGACTCGAATTTTGATATACAGGCTACTGGGACTTGGGAAAATCTTTGTAATCTATTTTCGGTCAGAAATTTGGCTGTTAAGAGGTGAAAGTTCAACAATTTGACCTTTGAGAACTCTACCAAACTCCTTCGACAATTTTGGATACAAACACTTGAAATCTTAGATATAGGTTCCTTAGACATGGCTCTAACTTAATAACTTGATTTGAGTTCAAAACAATAAATGTTAAGGGGTCATAATAGAGGTTAAAGTTTAAAAAATTGACCGCTTTTATATATATATATATATATATATATATATATATATATATATATATATATATATATATATATATATGTGTGAGGACAGTAAATAATCCATATATTCTGAATACTTTTATATTTTACTAGCATTTCAGTCCGGCGTTGCCCGGGTGTTTGGATGTGTATGTTGAGAAAAAAAGTGGTAGTAGGAAGACAGGCTCGAACCGGTATCGCGAAGGAGGAAAAGAACGGGAAAAAACCTGACGTCTTTGCTGTTACGACCACTGCCAAATCGGAAGTGACTTGTGTTTAAATTAAGGCTAGAAAATCGAAAGCCGAGGATGACTTTCAAATGTATCAGCGAAAAAAGCGACAGAAAAGTACTCAGTTGAAGGTGAAGATATTAATGTTTTTAGTCAATTTTTCGATATTTGTCTTCTGAAGGGTCGAACTTCAAACCGATACTGATCTTGGTAAAATTCGTCGCCTCTGTCGAAAGTTTTAGGCAGACATGCAAACATACATACATACATTTGTATATTGATAACTAAAATTTTTGACCAAAACCGATTAAAAAGCTTGCTCTATCTCTTTATGTCAAATTTCAAATGTTTGAACCTGAAATTGTGTGAGTTCTCAAAGGTCAAATCATTGAACTTTGACCACTTAATACCAATTTTCTGGCCGAAAACCAATCACTTAGATTTTCCCAAATCTCAGTACTTTGTATATCAAATTTCGAGTTTGTAGACTTTAAAAGTGCAAAGTTATTGCGTAAGGAAATGTACACAGACAACACAGAAACAGACAGACAGATACACAGACACGTTCACTTTTATAGATATATAGATAGATTATTTCACACACTTGCAAAGAGAAAATCCAAACCAAATTATACCAATATCATGGCGAGTGTAATCTTGTCCGAAAATTCCACATTATTACTCAACAAAAGATTTTATAAAAAAAAGTATGAAATTGCTAAAAAAATGTATTCAAAACAAACTATTAAATGAATATTTACAAATATTCCTCTTTACAAATTAGTTCTAAATGTTTCGAATTTCTGGGCTTCTTTTTACTGATTATGACTTTCAGATCTCTCCACAAATTTTTAATTTGCTTGGGATCAGGTGACTGACCGGACCAGAGCAAAACATTCACATGTTCTATAAACTAATTTCTCGTCACTTTTGTAGAATGCTTCGGGTCATTATCCTGTTAGAATATTTAGTCTAAACCCAAGTTTAACATTTTAATAATAACCCTATACATGGCACCATTTATAACCAAATTTATACATTCTTTTATTATGTAGATCATGCCAGTGTCTTGGAAAAAAGCACCCCCAATTCACTATATTTCCTACCCCGAACTTAATAGTTGGGATGGTGTTCTTCGGTTTGAATTCTTCCTTCTTCTTTCTCCATACCTGATGCCTGTAATTATGACAAAATAACTCAATTTTTGTCTCATCAGACCAAATAACTTTATTCCAAAAGCTTCCCTCTTTCAAAATAGAATTATTTTCAAATTCAAGGAGTATTTTTATGTTACGTTTTACTATGATGTGTTTTCCTACTTCTATCAGACCTAAGTCTCCGTTTGCTTAATGCATTACTCACTGTATATTTGGTAAATTTAATTCCTACTGTTGCTAGTTTTTGTAATAATTCTTTTCTGGTAACTTGAGGGTTAAATGAAACAATTCTGTTCAATTTATACGATATTTTTGGGGCACCCACTTGTGAAAGATTGACAATGGAATGGTGTGTTTTCCATTTCCTTAGTATTGAACTTACCGTCGAAATATGCATATTGAAACCTTTTCCAGTGGACCTGTAATCTTTACCATTATTATTAGCATCTACAATCTTATTTCGAATGTCTGTACTATGTTCTGTGGTCGTAGGCATCTTTTAAAAGGCTAAATATTAACAAAGCAATGTAAACGCGCACAATAGACAGTCTGCAAGTTTCAGAACATTCCATTAATATTAAAACCACTCAAAAACATTTTTAATGATAAACAAAACAATGAGATATAGTCTAACGCATTCATTTAATATTGTGTATTGAATACATTTTATCTTAGCAATTTCATACTTTTCTTTGTCAAGTCTTATTTAGAGTAATTATATTGAGTTTTCGGACAACGTTATACTCGCCATGATAAAAGCTTTATATTGGTATACTTTGGTTTTAATTTCACTCTTTGTAAGTGTGTGAAATAAACAAATATAAAAATATTCAGCATGTATCGAATAATTATTGCCCGCATTGTATATTTTATAGACACTGCTCAAATAAACTAGAGAAACGCTTTTTAATCAGAGTATTGCAACCAATCAGTCAAACTTTTAGTAGTTTGATCTGGTCAGTTAAGTAGCTGAGGGGCTTGTTAATATGTTTCAGCTGCTTTACTGTTAATAAAATCAACTCAGAGAGGCAATAATGAGATACCTATCAAAACAGTAATAGTTTAGGCCATTGATACTTATTTTCTCTTCTCATCTCTTATTATTGATATTTTACTCACTGATTTTCTACTGCTGTAGTTTTGCTTTCGGATTCTTTGATGGTTTGATACCTGGACACTACAGACCGTGCACAAGTGGAGCACCTCCTAACAAGATGGCACGTCAATATGCGTCGTTGCAAGAAGGTTTGTTGTATCCCTCTGCACAGTCTCAAGAACATGTAGGAGATTCAAAGAGATAGCTAGTTACTCCAAGAAAGCTAATGAGGGCCGTAACATATCCCTAAATTCTCAGATCATGTTTCTAACCCAATTATCAGAAACATGGTTCATGAGGTTCGCTTGAGGACTTGACATCCTATAGGGGAATTGCCCACTATGTCACTGGCGTTCAGTGCTCTTGGACTTTGAGAGCAGGTTCATTCTGAGTACATGCGACATACGTGAAAAGATCTGGAAATGCCGTAAAGAACGTTATACCGTTTTTAACATAATCCAGCATGACCGGTTTGATGGTGAATCAGTTATGATCTGGGAGACAGGATGGACGTACAGACCTTTCCATGTTTGATTATGGCACATTGACTTCTATTAAGTATCTGAATGAAATCCTGGGGCCAATTTTCAGAATCTACACTGGTGCAATCGAATCTGGGTTCCTTCTGGTCCATGATAATATCCAACCTCATGTGGCTAGAGTATGCAGGCAGTTCCTGTAGGATGAAGGAATTGATACCGTTAATTGGCACCGACGTTCGCCCGACCTAAACCCAATAGAACCCCTATGGGACATTGTTTATGTCCATCCAATACCGACACCTTGCTCCTTAGATTGTCCAGGAGCTAGGTGATGCCTTGGTTCAAGTCTCGAAGGAGACTCCCTCCTATATATATATATATATATATATATATATATATATATATATAGTCATCCACATATACAGTGCTGTTTCGCTGTATCACAGTTCATCAGTACGGCTAGACACAGCAACTACCTCAAGCCAGGATTTAAACTCGACCGCCTAGGCGATAGCCAGCGCTTCTTATCGTTTCCCTATTCGGCTGCTATTAAGATTGGTATGGGAAATTACAATGATTAAACATTGTCCACATGCCTAAGCTCTATTTGTTTACAGAAAGAGCATTGCGTTTTACGTAAGTCGCAGTTTGTTATTTCGCTCTTCAACATGCGCAACCCAAGATAGGGGGGCATTTATAATCATCCACATACAGTATTGTTTCGCTGTATCACAGTTCATCAGTGCGCCTAGACCAATAACTGTCCTAACTATATATATAACTATTTTAACAATACCTTTAGCAACTAGACTAATAAACAACCTTGTCTGCTTGGCACACCAGACAAAGGTAGACATGTTATTTTACTTCACCATATTAACCAAATATATTTCTTTTTAACAACATTGTATTCGTATGTGTTAAACATGTACGTAAAAGAATATGAATGACTCATTATTTTCTGAGTTTTTGTCTGGCTTCATACTGTTGTTTCGATTAGATATCACGGGGAAAATCACGTTTAGATAACTAATATCAATACTAAAAAAAGTTGGTACTTGTGTATCTATGTTAGCGCGCTGAAATAATGGCGTTATTATTTAGCAACCCATTCTTACAATGGAGAGGGGAAGGGTGTTTTGTAATAGTTCTGTTCTTTTACTTAACAATTTAATAAACAAATTTATTGTAGAAATTGGATTTAACTTGAAAATCCAATTTAAAAACATTATGCGTTATAAAAAAAACGCATGTGCACCAAAAGTTGATATGGATTCGAACACCGTCGCCACCATCATTTCTCATATACGTCAGAATATTCGTTTTAAGCAATATGTATATTTTTTGTGTGTATCTTTGACGATTTTAATCATTTTTTGCAAGTCAAATTCCCAAGAAATAGCATGCATAAAAGTAGTATACGTAATGTGATTATACAAAAAAAACTATTCTTTTATGTAGTTCAGATCGATTCTTGTGGGATCAATTTTCCAAAGAAAAATGAAGCTCTATACCCAAACCTATGTTTACTATTCGGTCACCACTTATCAAGGCTCTGGGTCCACTCGAGGATATGTAACTTCATTTTTCTTTGGAAAATTGATCCCCATAAGAGTTAATGAATGTAAGATGGTAGTGTAATAATCATTAATGGTGTAAATTGGGTAGAATTTTATTATTTATGGGGATGGATCAATAACTTGTTTAAAATGGTATTAAAGGCTACCGTGTTGTATTCAACTGAGAAGCAGGCCAACGAAACAGTGTTCCACGGGCGGGCCATTCTGGGAAAGAAGCTTTGTTCATTGAATCTGCGTTTAGATTAAGGCAAAATTATAGAGTGGTGAAAATCGTATATAGTGATTGTGGCTAGTCGAGTATTTTTGTGAAAGTTTGGCAAGGCGAACCATAGATTGGAGTTAAGTCTAACACTTGCCATGAAAATAGCGATAGCGCAGAGACAGATTCGCAACATCTCTTCTGTGGGAAAGAGGTTGCAGAGAATAAAAAAGGGCATTACCTACTAGGTTTCGAAACCGGTTTTGAACCTTATCAAGTCTCGATAGGGCGTGCAAAGCAGTTTCTACCAAGATGTGGCAACAGCACTCCATTTTACTGGACTCTTATACAGATAGAGGATTGCATCGACAATGAGATACCCACTGGAGCGGTAAAGTGATCTAACAATTTTCCAGCGATCTTGGCAACAGATTTGATGTATGTGTTCCATTTAAGATCATGAGTGAAGGCCAGTCCCAGAAACTTGTCAAGACATGGTGCTTCCCCAAGACGAGAGCCATTCATTTCAATCATGGCGTGATGAGGGTCAGAGCGATTATGATGAAAGGAGAGAAGATTGGTTTTGGATTCATTAAAATAAACAAGCCACCTTTTTCCCATTTCACCACAATGCTGGCGTAGAGAAGACAAAGCTAGTGACTAAGTTTACTGTTGCTTGCATTAATCTTTCCTAGATTGTTTACCATTACTTACTGTTACTTATTGTATTTCATAGCTGGCGATCTTGTGAAGTAACCCTTTATACCACACTCTATCAAAAGCCTCTGATATGTCAAGAGTTATTGTTCTAGAAACGAAGAGATTCACTAATCCTGTGTGATGCAACAGTTAGTACATCAGTTGTAGATCTCGCATTTCACTGGGCAGGCTATTTTTGCTGAGGTAGTTGGTCACTTCTCTGTTTATCACAGATTCCACAGGGGACTGATTAGTCTGTTCTGAGAGGGAGATGAGTGATCTCCGAAATTTTTAAAAACTAGGCAGACTGATGAAGTTTTCCAGATTGTTGGAAATCATTTCTCCTTAAGGCAATGTTTAAACAGCTTTGTAAGCATGGAAGCTTTCTGGGCACTATGACTGAAATGCCGTCTCGGTCAGTTGCTTTTAATGATATCTAACTACGCTTTTTGGTCACAAGTACAGAATATTTTTTTCCTTTTCAATGTACTACGCTTCACAATATTAGGAACCGGTCGCTATACAACACCGTTAATGTTTCGGCACGGTCCCTACGCTACATGACTATACATTAAGATGCTCTAAGTAAGAATCTTTACACCGGAACCTACGTTTAGTTTGGCAGTTTTAAGTCTTCTAATTGAATTAAAGCTAAAAACATAAACACAGGTTTTGGCGACTTTTGCGCTTTACAATTTCTTTTAGTTATCGTTAGAGTCGTCGCAGCGATTTTCCACTTTACGCGCGAAACAGAAAGTGAATTTTAAACCTTCCGAGTGTTAAGACAAAAGTAAGTTCTGTCTGAAATAAAAATTCTTAATTTATACATTTTAGTTATTTGATCTTTCCAATTCAGACTTTCGGAGAGAGTTAAACTTTCCCAATTTTTTCGTTCTTAATTAGTTGTATTTCTATTGGTAGTGGCAGTAGTAAAAGTATATTTATTAGTACTATTCTTTTATTCTATGGTTACTGTTGTTATTATGTTGACTCTTCTAAAAATTATGTTTATAGTCATTCTAATGATTATTATTTGTTTTATACTTTTTACTATTGGTGTATGCATTTCAGTTTGTTAGCGAGGCTTAATTACTTAACTTCTAGACAACCCCATTAGAAAAAAAAAGGTCTCTGTGTAGAAGTATTTCTCAATCATTGAAACATGACAACCATTGTTTTTTTTTTATTAATTAACATGCTTTTCGCGATTTTTTCCATTGTTTTTGTATATGCAGGCATCATTTCTTTAGTTATATAAGAACAACATGTAAGATAATTTATTTCACCTGTTTTTGCTCCCAGACAGTGGCAAAAAAATAACATAACAATTACAACAAAGCATACCTCTAAAATTCGACACAAATTTTATTCGTTCTTCGTTGCAAAAATGGAAACGTCTAATTTGCCTCTGAATAGAGCTGGTAACAACCTCGAAAGGTAATAGTTCTTTTATCTTTATCAAGAACTGGTATTTGGCTACAGCACTGTTCAAAGATCGGATTAATTACAACTGTTGGTATGACGCGTTCTGGTGAAAAGATTCAATTCTCGACTTGAGTCGACATTACAGAAGTTCATGATTAATGTCCATTTAAAGGAAAAGTCATTAATGATAGGTCGAAAATTCTGACATCAAAAGTCTCTGGAATACATATATAATAATAACTTAGCCTAATCATTTAGGCTTTAAAATAAAGTCTTAGGGAGACGAAAAGTTAAAGGTATCCAAATGCCTTATATCTATAGAGAGTTGAGTTCCATCCTACTGGTTCGTCTGTTTTAATGGAACTATCTGTAAAGAGAAAAGCCATTCAAAAGCCCGCTAAGCACATTG
This sequence comes from Euprymna scolopes, assembly GCF_053919585.1. Classification (NCBI taxonomy): domain Eukaryota; kingdom Metazoa; phylum Mollusca; class Cephalopoda; order Sepiida; family Sepiolidae; genus Euprymna; species Euprymna scolopes. The sequence continues at coordinate 142,845,869 of NC_136486.1, forward strand.
GTGGCGATAAAAACATCGACTAATTTGATTGGTCGGAACAAATCAGCCAATGAGAGGCTTGCTTATAATTGCAGAATTTCTCACAAACAAAAATAACCCAGTCTATAAGGATTTCTCATTCATTAAATTACACCAAGACCAATGGTTTTAATATTCCTTCGCAAAACTTTTTTTTCTTTTTTACTTTACAGTTTTAGGGCCGTAATGCACTTTTTGTACAACGTTAACTGCCTTTTTCACATTTATTTTTAGAGATTTTTGCTTACTGTGTGAGTTTCTATTCCAGGTCATTACTAATCACTTCATAAATACAAAAAAAATTTAACTCAGCCTATGAGGAATTCTTTTTCATTGAAAAAATATCAGAATTAATAGTTCCAGAATTGATTAAAATATGTATTCGTAAACATTTCTTATTCATTAATTTCTTTTAATGGGGAAGGTTATGCACATATGCAAACATTTTTAAAAAGTTAACATTTTTAAATTAATTAATTGCTTTCTATTGGTGGGGGCCTCAATTATCACTTCAGAAAAATAACCTTAAGCTACGATAATTATAGTTTCATCTGTTGTTTTTGTTTGTTTGTTTGTTTGTTTGTTTTTGGGGGGTTGTGGATAGTGTTCTTTCAACGAATCTGTTCTGACTTTGTGTCATGCAACATCGGTATACAGGTCCTTGTAGTAAAACCTCATCAGTATGCCCTGTATTTAAGAACTCAGGTGATAAGTCATCTCCTTCTCAGTACAGACCAATAAGTCTCCTGTGTGTCATGAGTAAGTTGCTGGAATCCATATTAAATAGAGAAATATTAAACCACCTCAGCAGAAATAACCTTCTTAGTGACACGCAATATGGTTTCCGCTCTGCAAGATCTACTGCAGATGTGCTAACGGTTATATCTAATAGGATTAGTGAATCTCTTGACAAAGGCTTCCTTTCCATGGCAATTGCTCTTGACATATCAAAGGCCTTCGACAAGGTATGGCATAAAGGCCTACTTCACAAGATCTCCAGCTACGGTATAACTGGAAATATTCTCTCTATCATTAAATCATTTCTCTCTGATAGGCTCATAAGAGTAGTAGTAGATGGACAAAAATCGGAGGCCTGCAGTATTAATGCTGGAGTCCCTCAATGTTCCATCCTGAGGCCAACTCTCTTCCTGATCTACATCAATGATCTCCCTAAACACATACTTAAATCATTCGTTGACATCTACGCTGATGACACGACCATCTACAGCAACACATCAAAGGCTGTAAATGAAAAGCTCTCTCTGATTCTCTCTCCTCTGATCTCGAACGAGTGGTTCAGTGGGGGAAGACGTAGCTGGTTACCTTTAATGCATCTAAAACCAAACTCCTATCTTTACATCATCAACGCTCTGATCCCCATCTGGCATCAATTGAAATGGATGACTCTCGTCTAGGAGAAGCCCCATGTTTAGATAGGCTTCTGTGCTTGACCTTCACTCCTGATCTAAAATGGAACGCGTACATCAAGTCTGTTGCCAAGGTCGCTGGAAAGATGGTGCGATCCTTCTACCACTCCAGAAGATATCTCACTACTGATGCAATTCTCTATCTATATAAAAGCCAAGTACGCCCAAGGATGGAATACTGCTGCCATATCTGGGCAGGAGCTGCTAAAAACAGCCTATCCTTCCTTGACAGAGTACAAAATAGACTTCGTGGCTTAGTGGGGGATGCGCTTTTCACTTCCCTGCAACCTCTCTCCCACAGAAGAGACGTTGCAAGCCTATCTTTGTTTTATCGTTATTTCCATGGCAGGTGCTCGTCTGAACTCCAATCTCTGGTCCCCTCTCGCCAATCTTTTACAAAAAACATCCGTCTAGCTGAATCCACTGTCACAAACTTTCCTCACTCTTTATCTATGCCTAAATCAAAACGTAGATTCGATGAACAAAGCTTCTTTCTTAGAACTGGACGCCTGTGGAACTCTGTTCCGTCTGCCTGCTTCCCTATTGACTACAACTTGGATGTCTTCAAGTCCAACGTAAACAAATTCCTCCTAATGAACCGCCCCCTTAAGTAAACACTCTAAAATATCCACTCTAACGTACTGTACTTACAATAACCCTTATCCATGAGAGGCTTCCGGGCTTTGATAAGTGGTGACCACCTTGTAAAAAAAAAGTATGTATATATATATATATATATATATATATATATATATATATTAGCAAAAGTACTCGCCGTCTACTGAGTTCAAAAACAGCCTACAGGAAATGGACTCTGATTTATAAAAGTATGATAGGTTATGAAAAGGAAGGGTTGTAAAGAGATAGCTTCGAATTTGGGAGTATCAAAACCAAAGCAAAATATGATGAAAGTAAAAATAAAATAGATAAACCCCATAATTTATTGCACCATACCTGTTCACACTGAAACACTTATCACAATATTTTGTGGATTTATATTTAAAAAACCTTGTTAAACTTTGTGACATATTTCCATTCTATACGGTCAGGCGCGAACGAACACCCCATAATTTTATTATACCATATTTCTTTAAACTGAAACATAATTATCAAAGTATACTTACGCAGATAGATATGAAATGTCTTTATTAAAGTTTGTGCCTATTTCCATTCTATGGAGGCCAGGTGCGTACGCAGTCCCCACAATTTTATTATACCATACTTTACATACTTATCAAAGTATTCTTATGTACATCTATATCAAAAACCCTTGTAAACTTTTTTTTTCATTTTTTTATTTCCATACTTTGGGGGCCAGGTGCGAACGCAGCCCCCACAATTTTAATGAACCACCGTTCTGCCAGATCAAACATACCCATTCCTGTGTCTCAATACATCTTCTATCATTATATGTAATTAGTTTTTTAAAATAGTCAACCATATAGGAGCCTATTCGTGACCAGACACACACACACACATGCGCGCGCATACACACACACACACGCACACACACACACATACCCACACATACACACAGACGTTCAGCTTTATATTATAGATATATATATATATATACATATTAATTAATGATTAATATTTAAATAAAATGAAAAAGTAAAAAACGTCTTAAACATTTAACGTTCATGGAGTGAAGTAATAAAAAAGAAATTAATCGCTAAAAAATTTTTAAAAATACAACAATCTTATATATATATGTGTGTGTGTGTGTGTGTGTGTGTGTGTGTGTGTGTGTGTGTGTGTGTGTGTGTGTGTGTGTGTGTGTGTGTGTGTGTGTGTGTGTGTGTGATTACTGTTTCTGAACAAAACCATGCTGTAGCCTACAGGGAAGTAATGCTGTGGCAGTTTTGTGGCAAATTGTTTAACAAATAGGAATTTCTTTGGAAATAAACTCTGTTAATCGAAATTCGCTTTGTTGTAAAACAAAAGGGCAAATAGTGAAGGAAAAGAGTTTTTGTTGTGTTTTTATTTAAATTTATTAAATCACCATCAAACATTTTCCTTTAATATAACGGTGGAGTAGAGAAAGACTAGCAACGTATTGTCTGTAAGAAAGAGATAATAGATATCAAAATAGATAATGCCTACTGCATTGCAGAATCAATTTTGAACTTTGTCAAAGAAACAAGTGTTCTTAGCTACGGCTAATTCGTTCACCATGAGTTAACTCATAAATAATCGAAAGGAAGAATTAAAAAGTGATTTGATAATAAAAAAAAGATACAAAGGACAGAGTAAAGGAAGAAAAAAGATAGAACAACGGTGAGAACACTAACGACAACACGCACATGTTGCAAATAGCATGTGTTTATAAAGACAGTATTCTCTCCTTGACTTATAAAAGCGAAACCGAATGATTTCCATGGCAATTCATTCCATTAAATTCATAAATGAGAAATAGAAGAATTGCTGGTGTAACCGAAGTAGGATCGATTCTCTTGACTTGCGGGAAAATCGAATTATTAGATTTAGTTAAATCAATTTTTCCTCTAACGTTTCTTTCCGTTCATATTTTTTTAATTGCTCGATAACTGAACTACGCCATTAACCATCGTAAAATCAATAAAACAAAAATGCAAGATGTAAAGTTTTGTAATAATAATTTATATATTATTTTTATTATGGTGTTATTTTCATGGTGTTTGGGAAATAGGTGCTTATGAAGTTATGTTAACGCGCTGAAATAATAACATTATTATTTAGCAACCCATTCTTAATATGGAGAGCGAGAGGGTATTTTAACTATTCTGTACGTTCACCTAACAATTTAATAAACAACAAGTGAAGCATGCAAGGTCCCCCGATAGTTCACATTAAACGATGCATACAAAAATGACGGTGCAGCTATAGACCTTAACATATGTAAATTTGAGTTTCTGCACCATGCAAAAAAGAAATGACTGTCCATCATTTACCCTCAAAAATTGCCAAGGCCTTAACATAATTAAGTTTAAGTTCAGCACCATGCAAAACTGCTAAATAGACATACACAGAAAATTTTGGACAAGTATGGTTAAATAGTCCCAAAAATGGAGTGTTTTATTCGCCTTTAAAGAGCTCCTGCGGCACACCCAATAGTTATCGCGAAGTATAGACAAACAAAATTATATAAAAATCAGTTAGTTACAACTTTTCAGTAAGTTTTATTAAAACCCAAGGCATCAATTTTTTAATAAGCACAAAAGTGTCAATTTTAACCATTTTACTCCGAAAGGCAGCCCTAGGCGGGCAACCGGAGTTTTCCTGTAAAATCCGTTCTGTTACATTTTATTCATATCATGTTTAATGTTTGGGCAAATATTTTTTAAAATTCCAAGGCGTAGTTATTGAGAAAAGTGCGGACAGACGAACTGACGAACGGACAAGTGTGAATTTACAGGTCCACCCTCCTTTTGTCGGGGGACCAAAAATATCGTAAAAGTTGAAATTAAATTGAAAATACCATTTACAAAATAGCGCAGTAACATAGTCGCATAAGCACTGGAAAGTTTATCTGTGCGTATTTTAAACGAAACAGCCTGTTGATAAAAAGGAATTGCAATAGTTTTGCTATGCCAATACTCGAGTTTGAATCTCACGTAAATTTAAAGGATTTTTAAGTGAATACAGGTTTTATAAAATTACATCAAGGTTATTAGGCGTTAGTTTAAAGCACATATTTTTTGTTTGAAAATAGTTCTGTTTTAAAGCAATCAAAATGGTACATATATGCATTTATCGTTGTAACTTACTTTCTCATTCAAACGCTTAGTAACGAATACTCAATGGACGTTTTATAAACTAAGAACGCCCCATGCGGTAGTGTCAAGTGAATATGTTACTATTTTAAAAATCATAGTTTATATTGGTAATTCGAGATTATAGATCACCACACAATGAAATTGACTTTTATTACTATTTTGTTCAATTTAATTTTCGAAGATATTCTTCTTCCAATTTTCAAATAAGCTTTTTTATCACTTGTTTTTCAAGGGATGTTTTCAATTTGTCTGGTGAGGAAAGAATTGTATTTTACTGTATCTTTTAGTTGAAATTCTATTTCAATTTCCTTAAACAGAAACCGGAAGCAGTATTAAAAAATGAAAGACACGAGATTTTCTGAAAAGTTTTAATACAAGCAGAAATTCTAATCCAAGCAGCCAATCCAGACATGATAAGAAGGACAAGTTCGGAGTTTACTTAAAGAGGCAGAAAAACTAAATACGTAAAACCTGCCACAAAGCTAAAGGAAATAAAAAACATGAGATCTACCGCAATACGAATAAGTCTAGGAACACAAGAACAGTTGCGAAAAAAAACGTCAAAATGAGAATATATAAGATTTAAAGTAAGATTAGCAAACCAAACAAAGCAATAATGAAAATACCAACTAATTTTTACTTAAATATCACTTCGTATAGTTTGGTCAGATATACAAGAAAAATAATATAATTTAACACACCCTACGAAAAAAACAAACTTAGTACTACAGAAAGTAGCTATGGTGTGCTAAAAAGATGAAGATGCCAAGAAGAGAAAGCACTATCCAGACATCGACTGTAATAGTAGTCAATACTGTTAACATTAGGTGGATTATTGTAACTCAAGTTCCAGAGATAGACATCGTTTTTACCAGTTAGAAATCAATGTTAACAACTGATGCGAGAACATCAAGTAAGCTGTAATTGAAGTACTGGAAATCTGAGACGTGTTGTGACTCCAAGGAGCACAACGATTCCAGCATTTAATTCGATTTCCCCTTATATATAATTCATTTTTATATTCCATACTAAATCATCTGTGATCTGTTGGGTCAGTATCTCTTATATACGAAGGACGTTCCAAAAGTACTACGTTTATTTTTTATTCCATCCAAACGAATCGGAAGGGATTGCAAATAAATGGCATTGTTATGATGACTGAACTCGGACATTCATGACCTAAACGTTCCATCTCCCTGTTGCAGATATTGGCAGTGTGCGCCTTTAACAAAACAAACCTGTCATTGACGTGCGTCAGAAGCAGAGATGCCACTTTAATTCATCCATACATAAAAATTGAGCGGATCAGAATTCACTGACGCCTGTTGAACGTTTACGAAGCCGATGTATTTGGTGTCCGCACAGTTAGGAGATGAGTTCGTCGATTTTAGAGTGGAGACAGAGATATGAGTGACAAAGCATGCTCCGAACTTTTACGATCAATACACCAAATGAGTCTGGCAAAGATGCATTGAGAATGGTGGTGACTATCTAGAAAAATAAATTCTGGAGCACAAAAGATTGCTCGTTTTAACAGCATCACTTCCGTCTTCGTAGCTCTTTAACATTCTAGTTTGTTTGTTTGTTTGTTTTTTTTTTCATTATAAATATGAGGCTTCACTTTTGGAACGACCCTCATAGTAATTCAAAGCTATATTACGGAAAGCTGGTCGGTTTGATTATCCTGGGGCGTTTACTATCATCAAGGCTCTGTGTTTCGATTTGGTCAATTCATTAAGTTATCTTAATTTGTTTTTTGTTATTTATCTGCTTATGAGATCATCACTTTTCAAGGTCCCGGGCCACTATAGCATAAGAATTAAGTGTTAGGTAGATGATGAGACAACATGATCAATGGTGGAACTAGGGTATGGTTAGATTATCTAAGAGGACGATTCAATAGAAATGTACGCATATTAGATTTGAAGACGACCCTGTTATAGGCAACCGGAAAACAAGCACACGGTATTGCGTTCCACAGACGAAACGTTCTAGGAAAGAAATTGTGCTCATAGAATTTTCGTTTAGTTTTAGGTTTTTAGATAGAGAGTGAGGGAAGTTCTTGGCGGTTGTTGTTGCTAGGCGAGTATTTGTTTCGAATGTTTTAAATGGGGGACTATAGTTTGAAGCTCAGTCGAGGACTTCCTAACTTTAAAGCAGAGATAGATTCGCAAGATCTCTTCTGAGAGAAAGAAGAAGTTCGGGTGCATTAATATTTTTTTTATCTTTATCATGATTTACATCCTCAGAAAATATATGATATCCCTACAACAGAAACTGGCTGCTTCAAATTAGTCTTATTAGAAGAACGAGTACTTGCGCTATTTGTTTTCAATCTGTCATTCATGTTAAAAGTGAAGGCTTCAGATTCATCTTGGGGTTTTAATATGCAGTCCCATTCGTACATAGAAATAAAAAAATCCGGTAAGAATACGAGGAGCGTGCAATACGTAATGCCCATGGCCAACTTCCTATAGCAGTAGAGCAACGAAACTTGGCACAGTTATTAGTCTTTCTCTACATAGGAACCACCCAGAGTTATGCATTTCTCCCAATCGTTTGATGCAGCTCTGGAGACCGTTTTTGTAGAATACCCCAGGTTGGTCCTTCAACCACGACGTGACTTCAGAAATCAAGGCTACATCATCTGGGAAACGCTTTCCTTTCAAAAACAACTTCATGGCTGGGAAGAGGTGAAAGTCAGAGAGTGCAAGGTCAGGAGAGTAGGGAGGATGGGGAAGAATTTCATAGCCACACGCCTGTGCTTCTGATCTGGCGACATGCGAGTTGTGGACCGGAGCATTGTCCTGCAGGAGGAGGGTATCTTTGCTGATCTTGCCTCGCCTCTTTATTTTGATAGCTTCCCTTAATTTCCTCAAAAGTGAAGCATAATAGGCTCCTGTAATTGTGGTACCCTTTGCCAGGAAATCTGTCATCACTACTCCGTCCTGGTCCCAGAAGACTGTGAGCATTACCTTGCCAGCGGAGGGCTGCACCCTTGCCTGTTTTGGAGGTGGTGTGTCCAAGTGCTTCCATTACATTGACTGGGCTTTGGTCTCTGGATCATAGTGATGGACCCAGTTTTCATCCTGTGTAATCAGTCTTTTGAAAAACTTTGACTCATCTTCATCAATCTAAAAATAAGCTTAAACCAGGCTTAGGGTCAAATAAATCCAACTTGCCTCCTTCCTTGAGGCTTGCATCCACAAATATCCGTGGGCTTAGAACTAATTTAGTTGATGTTGAAGCATTTCTCCTAACAAATACACCGGATATCTTAGCACTAAGTGAGACTAACCTACACTCCTTCATCCCCTCTAACTACTTTAACATGCCTGGATATCTCCCACTCTGCCGTAAGGACTCTGACAGACACATCCACTGACTTGGAGTTTACATTCGTAATACCCTTCCCTTGACTAGATAAACAAACCTAGAATCGGATGATCAAGCCTTTATGTGCTTTAGACTAATCATGCAGCACAACATTAGCTACTTTTACTTTCTCTACCACTCTCCCTTGACCCAGGACTGCACCCTAATAAACAAAGTCTCTGACAGCAAAGAAGCAGCACTCTCCCTCGACACTAGCGTACAAGTACATGTATTTGGTGACTTTAATGTCCACCACAAAAACTGGTTTGGATTCTTTACTTACACAGATGCAGCGGGCAGCACAACTCATAGCTTCTCTATATCTCACTCACTATCACAAACTGTTACATTTCCAACCCGTTTCCCTGATCAGGAAGAACAACACGCATCACTTTTAGATCTGTTTTTGACCACAGTTCCTGATAATTGTATAACGAATGCCGAGAGCCCACTTGGGAACGCTCATCATGCAGTGATAATGGTTGAAATCGCCCTAAACTCTAGACCCAAAACTGAAGGGCCAGTGCTCAAAACAACGAGATATTATAAAAAGGCTGACTGGGTAGCCATCACAGATCTTATCAGAGATGCCATATGGGGAAATATTTTTCTCTTCCTGTGGAACAGTGCGCAAACGAGACCACTGAATGGTTCAAAGCTGCAATCGAAGCGCATGTTCCCATGCGGAAATTTTATAGTAAGCCACACTCTCCCCAATGGTTTACTTCGACTTGCGCAACTGCCATTGCTCAAAGGCAGCATGCATATCGCAGATTTAACCGACATAAGTCCAGTTCAAACAGACAGAAGTACATAAAAGCTAGAAGTAACGTTAAGAAAGAAATAGCGACAGCTAAGAGAGAATTTACTGAAACCACTAAAAAACGCATCGAAGCACAAAAACTAGGAACTCGTGACTTCTGGAAAATCTACAACAGTTTAGTAAATAATGGACAATCAACAATTCCCCCACTAACCAACAATCACGAAGTTGTTTGCTCAGCAACCGACAAAGCTAATATGCTTGCCGCCGGTTTGCCTCGAACTTCACACTGGACCCTTCCAACCACCCCTACCTGAATTTCCTATGCGGACAGACGCCACGCTAGACGATCTGAAAATCACCCCTTCTCAGGTGCATGCTATCAAAAAAACCTTGATACTTCAAAAGCATGTGGACCCGATCTCATCCCAGCTGTGCTATTAAAAAAGTGCTCTGCCGAAGTAGCTCCAGTTCTCTCCAAACTCTACAACAAATGCCTTAACGAATCTTGCATTCCGGGCTGTTGGAAAACTGCTTCTGTGGTACTAGTATTCAAGAATTCTGGCGAAAGGACTGACCCATTAAATTATCGCCCCATTAGCCTCCTCCCACTTTTTGCCAAAATATTTGAAACCTTAATTAACTATGCTCTAGTCCATCACTTTACAGATGCTAAACTTCTGACTGACCAACAATATGGATTTAGACAAGCCCGTTCCACAGCAGAAATCCTCACTGTAATCTCTGAACGTATATACCATTCACTGGACAAAGCGGGGGAGGGTAGAGCGGTAGCTCTAGATACATCTAAGGCTTTTGACAGGGTATTGCATGAGTGTCTCCTCAGGAAAATTAGATCATACGGTATCACTGGTAGAATACTTAACATAATTAAATCCTTCTTAGATAAGAGAAAAATCCAGGTTGTACTGGACGGTCGTACATCTAAACAATATGATATAAATACGGGAGTGTCCCAGGGGTCTATCCTTGGACCTCTACTGTTCCTGATATTCATAAATGACCTCCCCGATAAAATTGCCTCTGAGATGACACCACACTCTATAACAGGCACGACAGGAAAACAAATAAACACATATCTAAAGAAATGACAGTAACACTAGAGGATGACCTCCAATCTGTAGTGGAATTGGGGAAAAAATGGATGGTCACGTTCAATGCCGCCAAGACTAAACTAGTTTCATTCAATAATTACAAGAAACCTTCTCTACCACCTATAGCAATGGCCAACGACTCTTTATCTGAGAGTACATCTTTCAAACTCCTTGGCCTAACGTTCACAGGAAACATGAGTTGGAACAATTACATTGAAGGCATTGCCGGCGCCACTGCAAGGAAGGTGGGCTCTCACTACCGTGCTAGAAAACTACTAACACTCGAAAGTATCCTGTACCTCTATAAGGCAACCATTCGCCCATGTATGGAGTATTGCTGTCATATTTGGCCGGGTGCATCGGCTATTAGTCTCTCGCTCCTTGACAAGGTTCAAAAGAGAGTCGCAAATCTGATAGGCCCTAAACTGGCAACTAAGCTTCAGCCTCTGTCCCATCGACGAAACGTTGCATCCCTCTGCCTGTTCTACAAGTATTGTAATGGTGAATGCTCTAACGAACTGCAAGCACTTGTGCCCCACGACGTGAACCCCCTCGACAGACCTGTCAGGCTGCAAAATCACACCCCCACACTGTAGAGATCCCTAGATGTAAAAGATCTTTCTACTCCAGTAGTTTCTTCCCCAGAACCGCTAGACTTTGGAATTCCATTCCAGGTCCCTGTTTCCCCAACTCTACTGGTGTGCAGAAGTTCAAGTGCAACGTGAACCGACATCTTGCTGCCCAAATCCCTACATAGTACCCCAGTATTTGTTGCCCCTTATAGTAGCCCCCTACACCAAAGTGGCAATGTGCCTTGCTTGGGGTGAAAATGTAATAAAAAAAATTTAAAAATATCTCCAAATTCATCCTCGAGCACTCGACGTGTTCTCGCTTCTAGAATGGTGTGAGCAACCTGGGAATCCATCTGGCAGACACCTTATGCATATGTAAATGGTCATGAATGATAGTTTCCACAGACCCTGTACTAATCTTGACATCTTGGGCTATTTGGCGAATAGTAATGCGCCGATCTTCCAAAATGGCAGCCTCAACTTGATGGACAGATGCCTTATCAATGACCAGGTCTTGGAGCTGTTTCCACAGACTTCCGACCATGTTTGAATTCACAATGCTAGCGTTTTACAAGGTCATATGATGGGGCATTATCACCATAAGTTTCTTTCATTTCATCAAAAGTCTCCTGTGGTGTGCGTCCTTTCAAATACAAAAACCGGATCACTGCTTGACATTCAACAGGCTCCATTTCACACCTGACTCAGTTCAAAAACCTGTAAAACAGAAACCACAATTAGTTCAGAACTGTAATTTGCCACATAATCCGTAGACATATAAATCATTGCACATGCAAAATTTCAGCTAGATTAGACAACTGAAAGTGGGTCAGAGGCATTACTTATTGCACGCCCCTCGTACATTAACCAAATCGTTCGATTTTCCTGCGTTCTTTAACAAGTACGAAATAACTTTTACAAAAAGGTGTCAATCATGGTCTGATAAAGAAAAAATTACAAAACTACAACAAAAGTTAGCCGTTCACGAATACACGAAATATACGAATTACATTTTTCCATTGGCTGACGATCTGATAACAAAAAGGTGAAGTACGTAACTGCATGTGATTATAGGATTTCAATAAAATAGACTACCGTCCCGCACAATTGCAGATTTACGGTTCAACGACTATTTACTATAATTTTTTTTACTCACCCCATGCAAGACATATTGCCACTAAAGTAAAAGAGGCTACTCTAGTAGAAGCAATATTTATAGAGAAGTTTGTGGAAGTTGGGCAGCAAGATTGTTGTTTACATTACATTTTTATATGACCCTTAGAAAGCGATATGTGTCACTGAAATAACTGAGCGGTCTTGCTTCCGTTTGAGTTACAAATCTGATATGTTGCTGGATGGACGAGTAGGTAGACGCAGTGGAATTCGTGGTGTGAGGACGTGTGCTTTTCAACGTCTTTTCAGAATGCCTCTCTAAGCTGGTATTTATGGCTTAATCAGCCTATCACAATATTGCAGGAGGAAATATAGCATTAACACATCTTTTCGCAAAAGTAAAAATACACTTCTGGGAGTAATCTATACATTGGGGTTTTACTATTAGTTGAAAATCAATAAATATTAATCGTTTCATCATAAATACAAGCCATAGAAAATTAAGTTTTAATCAAAAACAAACAGGCAATAAAAAGAACTGTTTTGAGCATTAGAAAATCGGTACAAATTTTTCCGATTCCGATACCTCAAAAAGTTCCGATATTTTTTATTCCGATTAATGATCCCAATACTAAAACACACACACCCATACACGCACGCACACATACACACAAGCACACACACACACACACACACACACAAACCTGTTCAATACTTTTAATCCCAATATATGTCTCTCTTTCTTCTGCGATCTGACTACTGTTGAAACTAACCACTCTAAGCGTGTCTTTCTGTCCGCCGTCTCTGCCTTAATTACTTTGCTTGCTGCACCTGCCATCTAAACATCGCTTGATATCTGACAAATAAAGATGCATTGGCTCGCAAAACGAGATTCTTGTTCAAGTACCTACCGCATCTGCATTTTTCCACGCCTGTCTCGTTCAGCCAATGTAAGGATTGCTCACGACTGTCAATTAACAATGGGTGGTGTCGATATGATAGACAAAGAATGGCTTGCGATGTTTGCTTCTAACAAAGCAGTTGAGACTCAATCAAACAACATAAAATCCTGTATTATTTAACAACACCTTAAAACATTTTCTTGTATGTTAATAATGGGAAAGCAATTTGACCGAGTCTTAAACAATACACAACTATGAGATCTATGATATTTGTTCATTAAATATTTTGTTCAAATAAAATAAATTAATAAATATATCTCCAACTTACTGACTAATATTAGTAAGCAAGAATGTTGACTTTTCAGACATTTATCGAAAAACTTATTCATTAAAAATTAATTGTATACATTTCCTTGTGAAGAACAATATAGAATATATCTATATATCTATAAAAGTGAAATTGTTTGTGTGTGTCTGTGTGTGTACATTTCCCTACCAAATTACTCTGTCGATTTTCCGTCCACTGGCTCGAGCTTTGACATAAAGGGTATTGAGATTTGGGAAAATCTTTGTAATCGGTTTTCGGTCAGAAATTTGGCTGTCAAGAGGTCAATGTTAAAAGATTTTAACTTTGAAAACGCTACAAAACTCCTTTGCCAATTTTGGGTCTAAACACTTGACATTTTAGATGAAGGTGCCTTGTGTATGGAGCAAACTTTTAACTTGATTTGAGTCCAAAACAATGAATGTTAAGGAGTCCAAATTAGGGTCAAAGTTTTTAAAATTTTAACCTCTAAGCCAATTTTTTTATCTAAACATTTGAAATTTTACATAAAGTGTATTCAGACATAGGGCAAGCTTTTTAATTGTTTTGTTGGCCTAAAATTTGGCTACCAAGGGGTCAAAGTTCAAAGATTTTACTATTACGGTCTCTAGCAATCTATTCAGCAAATTTTGGGTGTAAACATTTGAATTTTTGCATGAAGGGTATTCAGATATGCAGCAAGCTTTTTAATCCGGGCCAAAATTTGTCTGCCTGGAGGTCAAAGTTGGAAGAGTTGACTTTTGCAGACTCTACCAAACTCCTCCGCCAATTTTGGGTTTAAACACTTGAAATTTTTGATGTAGGTTGCCTGGACATGAGTCAAATATTTATATATATATATATATATATATATATATATATATATATATATATATATATATATATGCGCATAAAGGTATGAACAGTATATAGGGCCCGAGTAAAGCTGCACTTAACTGCTAGTTAAATAAATATTTAAATTATATCTAAATGTTAATGCCAGCAAGGTACGTGTCTCAGCGTTGCTCGAGATTACTATAAAATAATGACTTAAAAATATCGAAACAAATCACTAGCTAAATCATTTAGGATACTGCTAAATCGGAAAAGGTTTTAATTGGTTTTAGTTTTTGCGAAAGCATTAATCACAGCATGTGGTAACAATGTAATGTAATCATTTTTAGCTTATTGTATTCAGTGTTACATTATTTACGATAATATTTCAAAGATGAGTATTTAATAAAATTTTTAATTTATGAAAGTAAGAAAGTACATGAATTATAGTAAACAAAATAATGATGTTATGTTTGCATGGTTTTAACACGAAAAAAGATCCTAAGAAAATTTGGAAAAAGAAATGTATGATTAAGCAGAAGCTTTCTGTTATTTTTTAACGTTTGCTTATATAAATATTCTTATTATTATTTCTATATCAATAAAATGAAAACGATTTTTCCTTGTTTAATATTATAGGTGAATAAGTAAACACTTCCTATACATAACTTTTATGCTCACCAACTATAATAACTACGAAAGCGTGTTTAATATTTTTTATTTTTTCCTGGTGGATGTACTCTCTCAGCTGCGTAATCCCACTGAGAAAATAGGAAAGGTGTGCTCTGCTGCAATTCACTCCTTACCGCTTACTTTTATTAATATGCTAACTTCTTCGCATATAGCCGGTTTATAATTTGACTTTTACATATTAATATTTACTACAGAATGCGTTCCAGTTACAGATTCGTTTTTAAAACATGCCTTTATTTTTAACATTTTAATAGGATGACAGTGTAACCCGAACCTACCAGTTCACAATACATATTAAGATTGCATACATTTAATTTTAAGAATAAGAGATTATAAAAAACGAACACCTCAACTACCATCAACGTGGCCGACTTAATATAGAAATACCATGAACAGAAATTGTGCTTTTACATATCGTCCTATGAAATTGGTTTCCTTTACTTCAATTTCAAAATTATTAACAACTGACAAAAATTTATTGCCCATACGCATACACTAGACATAAAAGTTCTAACATTTATATATAGACCTATTACAGATTTCATTCGTACACTTCTAAACAAATCCAAATATTAAACAGTGAATGCTACGGTAGCCCAAATGAGTCACAATAATATCTACCGAATCTTTTCGCTTTCTTAAAAACATACGACAACCTTACAAATTCGCCACTTGTTTTTGACTCATACTTGATGGAGGATATCTATAATTAAATCAAACAATTAAAAACAAAACAAAAAATCGGATTACAATTTTATTATGTTACGAGATTACGGGGTGGAACAATAAATGTGTCGCCCTAAAGAAAACAATACTACAGCTTTATTTAAGAACATTTATTGAAAAAAATCAATTCAAGTAACGAGATTATGTAGTTGAACCGACATCTATTCTATGTAGCCGCATTTAGCCTTAATCGCCGCCTTGATACGAATCCGGAATTGGGATTATGCCTTTTCCACAAGCGCCGACGCGAGCTCGGCGAATGGGGGCAATCAAGCTGACTTTGATGTTGTGGGAGGTCATGTTGGTGATGTTCTCAGTGTATGAAAAAGTGAAGTAAGCCAGCGGGTTCAGGTCGAGGGAGGGGACAGTGAGAGAAGGGTACAAAGTCGTAGCACTCCTTCTGAAGCCAAGCCTCTTTGGACTTATGCGCCGGCGCTCGTCCTGCTGCTACACCCATCTCATTGCACCAGGGTATCACGACACTCTTCAGCATATCCAGGTACACTTTGGTGTTGACTTTCAATCCGACTTCGAAGATGTGAGATGGCATGTTGTAGCTCTCACTTGAAACCACGCAAAAGACTATAACCGTGCCTGGAAAGTTCATTGAGCTGTATCCATAAGCGTTGAACTGTCCAGATTTGCATTTTGAGTTTGCTAGTAACGGTCATGTTGGCATAACTTGGACCGGTAGAGAGCATGAGTTGTACAGTGGTGCATCTCCGATCTCGCTCGTTGAACATTGTGTCACTTTTAGACTTGATAAAAGATTCTTATCGCTCTTGGGATGTTTACATAACTGGCCAACTAGTAGATGGTCTACAACAAAAAAGAAAACCGGTTTTCATCAAACGGAAATGGAATCATGTTTTCTAGGGCGATAATTTTATCGTTCCACACTCTAAAACGGAAATTCTTTTTTACTAACTGGGTTTTGTTTAATTGTTTCCGTTTTTCTTCAGATGTACTTTCCATTTTCGAACATGTTAATTCTAATCAACGAATTCATTTTCTTGTTTTATGGGTGTCCATATAGAATACATCACATTCTATAGTTCCTTTATTTGTTTGATGAAAAAATGTAAAATACGGAATGTGTTTATACAGAATACGAAACGTAGAGAATCTGGAGCGTGTTAATTTTTATGGATAGGGTTTTCAAGAGAAATTATTTTTTTACTGCATTTGTGTTTATTAAATTGTTAGATGAAAGTACAGACTGTGTTTATACAGACAACGGAACATTATTTTATTGTGAGGATTGTCGAGTTAAATTAATTTTTAATTTATTTGCGCTTATTATATTGTTAGAAAAATAAAAGAACTCATATAAGGAAGTCGTTCCTTTATTAGATGTTAGAGTTTAAAAATATAATTTACAGAAAAATGTTTCAAAATAAGTTAAAACACTAAGTTATCTAGGTAAGTAAAAATTTTAACTTATTTTGCCTTTGCTAACATGTATTTGTTATACATTTGGTTCTTTTGTTTTAGTTTTAACACTTTTTAGTGTTGCCCTTTTTGTTTTTTAAATTGTTTGGTAAAAGTGCAAATTATTTGCATAAGACCTCTCTCCCCATTTTAAGAACGTTTGAAACAGAACAAAAAATGGTTTATATAAAACAAAATAATTAAATAGGATGTAACTATTACTTTAAATAGCGTTATAAATTTGAATATTCAAATTATAACTTTAAGAAGGCCGCAAACGATATGAGATCCCCTTATCTTCCTGCTATAAAAAGTGGAAACTTCGAGTAATTACTTGTCTCTTTTGACCGCTAACTGACAATGAAGTGGGTGTTCATTTTACATTAAATTTATATAGGAAATTTCCCCACAGTCAAATGTTAACTACTTTTTTTTAATTCTGTCTTTGCGCATATTTTTAAGGCTGTTGAAACGTAATAATCAACAAAAGTAGATTTGGAACTTTGGGGGGAGGATACTCTGTGTAAGATAATCCAAACTTACTTTTTTGGTTAGGATTTTAAAGTTAAATTAATTTTTAGCAGTAGTTGTATTCGTTAAATTACTAGATGAAAGTATAGAATAGGTAATTATGCTCTCATCCTCTCTATGTTTAGAATGGGTAAAATGTGTCTTTTTTTAAATGTTCATTTGTAACGATATCCTCTGTTTACTAAATTGTTAGGTGAAAGTATAGAATAGTTAATAATGCTCCCACCCTCCCTATGTAAAGAATGGGTTTCCGCATTTGTACCGTTTGTTTGTCCAATATATTTAGATTTAATTTTTTCTATTAATTAAACTCGCCAAACAAGAAAATTTAGACATAAAGGTGGTTATTAACGTGAAAAACATCCAGTTCCCCAAAAGGGGAGAACTCTGGGTTAGAACACAAATTAAAAGCATTGCCTGAGTCCAGAAGAATTTCTACATCAATTAAAATAAACTCGTCATGTGCAGCGAACTTTAGCACAAACTCATTTTCAATCCTGAGTCGTGCTCGCTCATTATTCCATTTAAAGATCTTGGAGACTGTTTACGCTCGATTAAGAAAGCCTTCTCTCTGTAAATAGAGGAAATGCCATTTGGATTTGAGCGTAATTAGTCTCTAGGATCTTCGAGTAATATAACGTTGCTTTATTTTAATCGCTTTTCCCCTAGTTTTTCCCCCACACATAACGTAAAGCCACGTGATTTTATTTTAAATTGTACATATTTTCGATTCCTCCCTTTTTTAAAAAGCAAAAATCCCTCGATACAGATTTGAGAAAGCGCGGACGAAACCGATCTGCTGATTCCCCGTTTTTTTTTTTTTTTCTTCTTCTCTTCTCTTCGCCCCGTTTACTTCCGTGTCCTGGATATGACCTTAAACTATATCCAGTGGTGAGGCCCCGGCTTGCGGGCTTTGGGGAGTGTGGAGTCACCCTTTAATTGCCATTGCTCCCAGGTCTACTCTGACCCGGAGTGGTAGTACCTGTTAGAGTCCCAAATATGGGTTAAATAGAAACCGTCTTGAGAACAACAAATGTATTCTATTTAAAAAATTTTCTTCAAAAGTTTGGATTCAGCATTAAATAACCTGAAAAGGGTTGATATGCCGTAAAACAAAAACAACTAACCAAACAACCAACTTTATTGTAAAACGTTTTTAATCATGAATTTTTATAATTCATGATTGCCACACACACACACACACACACGCACACACACACACACACATATATATAAGTGAAAATGTATGTGTATGTGTACACTTCCCTACCAAATAACTCTGTCAATTTTCGGTCTACATACTCGAGATTTGACATAAAGGGTATTGAGATTTGAGAAAATCTTTTTAATCCGTTTTCGGTCAGAGATTTGTCTGTTAATGGGTCAAAGTTCAACTGTTTGACCTTGTAGAACTCTACCAAACTCCTCCGCCAATTTTGGGTCTAAACACTTGAAATTTTAGATATGGGTTACTTGGACATGGATCTAACTTTATAATTTGATTTGAGCCCAAAACAATAAATGTTAAGGAGTCATAATTGGGGTCAAAGTTTTTAAAAAATTGCCTCTGCGGTGTCTATCAAATTACTCGGTCACTTTTTGGTCTAAACATTTGAAATTTTACATAAAGTGTATTCAGACATAGGGCAAGCTTTTTAATAGTCTTTTTCTGAAAATTTGGCTTCCAAAGGGTTAAAGTTCAAAAGATTTTACCTTTGCGGTCTCTAGCAAACTATTAAGCCAATTTTGGGTCTATACATTTGAAATTTTACATAAAGGGTATTCAGACATGCAGCAAACTTTTTAATCAGTTTTTAGGCGAATATTTGGCTGCCAAGAGGTCATTTAATATATATATATATATGTATATATATATATATATATATATATATATATATATATATATGCACATAAAGTTATGAACAGTACATAGGGCCCGAGCAAACAATACATATATATGTCAAAACATCGTTTATTCATTACCCACACAGCAGCAGTAGCCGTATAGTGTAATAGTAAGAAGCCTTGACTGTCATATGGGCGGTCAGGTTTCGATCCTAGCTTGAGGCAGTTGCCTGTCTAGCCGCACTGATGAGCTGTGAAACAGCGAAACAGTACTGTATGTGGATGACTATATATATATATATATATATATATATTAAGAGCGAGAGAGACAGGCAAACAAGCAGGCACACAGTGTGTGTGTGTGTGTGTGTGTGTGTGTGTGTGTGTGTGTGTGTGTGTGTGTGTGTGTGTGTGTGTGTGTGTGTGTGTGTGTGTGTGTGATATGTTTAGATGTTAATCAGATTCTCAGACAGAATACGTAACATTAACTACTTTACCCTAAATGTTCCTTGCATAAAAGCTCATTAATTAATGCCAAAAGGCCGCTCGAGTATAAAGGTTAAGTAATTTGTAAATTGGATGCTTATAGTTAGTATTGGAAGCAATGAGTGAAAAGTGACAGATTTAATTACTTAAAAAGACAGCTCACCGAGCTTTGCTTACATTTTACTTGAAGCCAACTATAATGTAGTCAACTTGACGCACTTTCGTTGTATTTTATTATGCATATTCGGAGAAGCTCTGTTCATTGAAGTTCTGTTTGGTTACACAGAGAAAAAAAGAAATGTTATTCGCAGTGATTGCAACTAGATGGATAATTATGTTGTTTCTTGAATATTGTTTTTACATAAATATTCTTCAAATCCAAATTTGAGAGAAATATTTCACACGTGAAAAGAGGTTAGTACCCGCTTAACTAATTAGCTGAACATCTTATTAAGGATAAATAGATAGGCACATCCAACAGATATATTAAAGAGACATTTCGCTCTTGGGGATTATCGAAGTGTTCCTTTCAGTTATTACAGCATTATTGCGCGAATTCTATAGACATACCTTTGTTGCCCGTCAAACCTTTGTTTCCTTTTCAACTTTAATATCCGTAACGTGATGCCACTGACGTATCTTTGTTTTACTGAACTTCACATATTTGACCTCTAGAAGCAGAAATATAAAAATTATTTGAAAGAAATTTTTTTTCTCGGCGAATAACTGTCAATCGTACTTTTAAATGTATAAAATTAACTCTAAATTTTGGTATATACAGCTGACACATTAAAAGGGGGAGAA
Organism: Euprymna scolopes; assembly: GCF_053919585.1. Taxonomy (NCBI): domain Eukaryota; kingdom Metazoa; phylum Mollusca; class Cephalopoda; order Sepiida; family Sepiolidae; genus Euprymna; species Euprymna scolopes. The sequence goes on from NC_136486.1 coordinate 142,866,566, forward strand.
GAAATATGATTACTAATAATGTTTAGGAAACTATCTTATTACATGTCTTCCAGTCATTCCCTTCTTGTGCTAGCAGATCAGGCTGCCTAAATATACTGGCTGCCTGAAAATACTGGCTTCCTGGCCTAACATGTATCAAACATTGATGTCATTGCTTTACTTTCTCTTTGCAAAGTTGAATCATGTTCTAAAAAATGAAACATAAAGACAACAGTTATCCTCTATAATACTATTTCCCCAAATTTCATAAAAAAAACATATTTGAAGATATAAAGAGCTTGGAGCATAAAAACTTTTGCAAATTACTGGATTCGGTATTAAATAACCTGAAAAAAGGCTGATATGCAGTAAAACTTAACAAAATTCCATTATAAATATTTGAAGATGTAAAGAACTTGAAGTATAAAAAAAATTGCCAAGTATAAAAAGTTTCCAAAATTAGTGGATTCGGCATTAAATAACCCGAAAAGAGTTGATGTGCCGTAAACCTAATGAACCAACCAAACAAGTCACCCTCTTCAAAAATCTCTTCAATCTGTAAAATGGCCGTTGCCGTTAACTGTGTCGTTAAATTTAAACTACTCAGGCCCGCACGTTGTCTGGTACCGTCGCAAGAACAAACAAAATAAGGAAGAACATAAGAAAATATACGACTCTAAGCCAACTCAAGGTTCTTTCAATAATAACGCATTTCATTATCTTTCAAAAAAGTTTTCGCACACCCATGTGTTTTACAATCTGCCATATTACATGTGCTTTTTAAAAGTATCTCTCCCTGCCACCTGCCGTCGACCATAGCCAGCGCTTTCTGGCCTCCGACTTCATACGTCCATCTTCCCTGGTCGTTTCTTATTCTTTTTCTCTCCTTTTTTCCCGTGACGTCAGCGCGTGCACACTTACTTAATTTGCATATGTGTTAAGACGGCTGCTGCTGCTAATATTTTCGCTATTCAGCTATCTTATGGACGCTGCTCACAAGCGCCCATACGCGCTCTGTTACATACTTTGGAACTTTGTAAATATATAAATATGTTTCGTTCCCAAGGTATGTTTTCTTTCTTGTAGTCGCGTGGGTGCAGAGAGGGTTGTAAACATTAGAAGAAAAATGCAATTACTTCAGATGACGGTCCAATATACATTTGTTGACCTTGAACTTAGAAAGTAAGGTTTAGATGAAACTTTCTTCATCCACCCTCTCCGTGTGTGAACATTGTTTCAACTTCCTAACCAGGAGAAATAAATTCATACATCATGAACATTTATAAATGTCGTTGTTCTTTTTATTTTTTTTTTTCGGAGTTTTCATATAGCCAAAGGAAATAGTATTAAAGTTTGCCGCAAAACAGCCTCCAGGTTTATTGAATGTTTTTCTTACCGATCGATTACTGCTTCTGGGTTTGTTGCCGTTTGAAGCAAAAACATCTTTTGGTGGAGAAAATTATTTAATTTGAAGCAGAAAGCTATTTCCATCTGCTTTATAATAATAATAATAATAATAATAATAATAAGAAGAAGAAGAAGAAGAAGAAGAAGAAGAAGAAGAAGAAGAAGAAGAAGAAGAATATAAAGAAATTAAGATAGAATGTGAACTTGCTTAAAATTAAGTGCGGAGAAGACATAAAGTTAAACAACTGAATGAAAAGTAAAAAGTAGAAGGAAATGGAATAAAATCTGTCTTAGAGAAAAGAAAGTAAAACTTGGTAGCAAAAAGTATAAAGATATGTATGAGATATTTAAGCAGATTATACAGAATAGGTTGTTTGGTTTGGACCAGAAAACTTTCTACGAAGATCTTAATAAAAGGTCAAATTACTTAAATAAAATACCAACTACAGAAAAATACACAAAGTTCTGGAGTGATATTTGGAGTTTTAAAAAGGAGCATAACAAAAGTGACGGCATTAGAAAGATGGGAAGAATGCAAATAGAAAGTAAGTTTAAGCAAATCCAAGATGTGATGAAAATAAACAAGGAGAAAGTTGAAAAATCATGTAAGAAAATTTCAAATTAGAAATCTTTCTAGCAAGAAGGTGTTCAGGGATATTACCAACTTGTGTCAAAGGATTTTATCTCAAATTGACAGAGTTTGACAGATCTAATTCCTGAATGGAGCACGCATGGACGAACAATGCTCTATAAGAAAGAATATATCAAAGGGCACTGCTGGCAATAACTATTGGTCTGCGTTCTATTGATGTGGAAACTGCTGTTTGGCAGATGAGATTTACCAATATCTGAAACAGCAAAAGATTTTACTTGAGGAACAAAAGGAATATAGGCGAGGTAGTTAAGGGACGAAAGATTAATTGCTTATAAATAGGACAATACTTCGGGATTGTAAGAGTAGACTTACAAAGCTATCCATGTCATTCATAAATTACCGCAAAGCGTATGATCTGGTTACACATAGCTGGATTACGCGTAAGGAATGTATAGAAATATTTGAAATAGCGGTTAATGTGCGATATTTATTGGACAGAAGTATGAAACGATGGAAGGTGTAATTTACATAAAATGGTTGAATCTTGGGAAACTTCATGTGAAGAGAGGCATTTTTTTAAGGGAAGAGATTGTCGCCATTTTTGTTTGTTTTGAGTATGGTACCCGTGTTTTTCATATTACAAAAGGTAAATGCGTGTTATGAGTGACGAAAGAAGGCGAACCAGGTAACCATTTATTATTTATGGATGACTTTAAGTTGTATGTAGAGAAAGAAGACCGGCTAAGTATGCTTGAGGGGACTCTCCGCATGTTCCCTTCATGGCATGGGTATGTAATTTGGAAATGTGGTACCCTGAAATTGAAAACGGGAAAAAATTGTTAGAAGTCAAGGAATAAAGCTTTTGAATAGGGAAATGGTAAAGAGGCTGGAGAAGAAGGATACACCTACATAGTCATATTGGAATTAGATAAAATAAAAGAAGTTGAAACGAAAGAAATAATAGGAAGAGAATACAACAGAAGACTATGGTTGTTTTTATGTCAAGATTGAATATAAAAAAAAACATATCACAGTAAAAACATGGGCAGTGGCTATATTTCGATGCGGGGCGAGAATTATTAAATGCAAAGAAAACGAGCTGAAAGATATGGACAGGAATACGAGGAAAGCAATTTTATCCAACGAGTGATGTCGATAGGTTATATGTGAAAATAAAGATGGAGGGCAATGACTAGTAGATGTAGAACGATGCGTAAAAGAAGGAAATAGTTTGTAAGTTCACAACTCTAACTGATAAGAAAAGCTTATAAAGAGTGTGTCGAAATTTTCAAAATTGAAATTAGTAAACTAGTCGGAAGCAAGTAATTTAAGGTAATAAATGAACAAAAAACAAAAGAGAAGTGATTCGAAAAGAAACTGCGTGATCAATTCAGTTGAGATCTACTAGAGGCAATGGACAAAGAAAAACTCGCGATAGTTGTCAAAATGTGACTTGAAGGTTGAGACAGGTGCCTTAATATTTGCTACATAGGAGCAATCGCTCAGAACAAATAATATGAAGTACTACATTGATAAAACGGCTGAAAATCCCCTATGTCGACTGTGTGGGCAGAAAAGTGAGAGTGTATAACACATCATCAGTAGTTATGGGAAGTTAGCCTAAAAGGAGTACAAGAATCGTCATGACAATATTGTGAGAAAGGTCCACTGAGATATATGTAAGAAAATATGGATTGAATGTAGTGTAAAATGGTACGCGCATATTGTAGAAGGGGTGGAGGAGACTGATAATGTGAAACCATTGTTGGATATGAATATCCAATAGGACAATTTGCAAAGAGATCAGATTTAATGTTGTCCAAAACAGGAACACAAGACAATAATTATTGATTGGGGGCACCTCGTATGTGTGATATCAGCTGCAAGGTCAACTAATTTGGTTATTGCTTTTTTAAGCACATTTTATCAGTTAATTATTATTTGTTATTGATTGTTTAATTTAATGTTTGTTTTGATTTTAATATAATAGTTTCGTTTAGCAATATTGTTTTATTGCCTGTGAAAATGTTTAGTTTGTGTTTAAATATTTATTTCCTTGTAAACGACGACTTTATTTTAAACAAGTTGTGGTATTATGTGGTATTTTATTTTTATGTTTCGGAATCCTTTGAAATGAAGCTTCAGTATTTGTGTATTCATTTTTTTTTTTTTTTTTGTAGATTGTAGTGAAACAACAACAACTATGGAAGGCAGTAATTACTTCGGGTACAGTTACGAGATTTAGCATGTCTATCCTGTCGCGGTTAATCACCTGAAGAAGGCCAGAGGATAAGTTTTCCGAAACGTGGTGAAACAACAACAACTATGAAGATGAGTTCGCAAAAAACGAATTTACAAAGTTGCGATCTATTTCTAAATTGCAAGTGAAGATTCAAATAGATTTCTTTCTCCTTACTTTACGGGCATATTTCAAAGATGAATTAATTAAGTATCAAAAGTACTAAAATGTTAATGTTTATCTATATAAAAAAGATGAGAAATATTTTTGGGGTTTTTTTTACATAGGCATCGCCACATATCAAGGCCAAGAGGCCACTCGAGGATAAGGGTTAAAGAGTGTATAGTAGTCAATTGGACAATATAGTAATCATTAGTAATGGAAATTCGGTAAATTTGTTAACTTATATGGAACGGTTCATCAAAAACTTGTTTACGTTAGACTTGAAGACAACCATATTGTAGTCAGCCGGAAAGCAGGAAAACGGAAGAATTGAATGGGTAGAATGCATGATCAATTTATTAATAATCTCTTCAACCCTGGGGGGAATTACTTGGCTGTCATAAGTTGGATCAGCGTTATTCATAGGAACAGTTTATTAGTGCTGTTAATTGTGGTTTAGCAGGTTGGCGAAGTGATCTATCTCTCCAGTGGATTATGCGTCCATTGATATTGATGATTGAATCACCATTCCAGGTCAAGATGATTTTATTATCACTCCAGCCTATTTCGAGAGAGAGACGGGGAGGCTGTAACATTTACGGAAATTCCCAACAGCTGCGGTGCATTTCATGTCTTCTACCATTCTTTTTTCCAGAATATAATTTGATCAGTGCGAACAGAACGGGTATTTTATGGCAAAGTTGTGTTAATTTGTCAGATTTATTGAATAACACTGAAGATAAGAACTGTAGTTCGAATGGTTTAAATAATACTCATCTCAAAAGTTAAAAAAATTCTGCCTATCAAATTGAGTTAACAGTAGCTGTACAAGCCAAATATCCTGCATTCTCTAGTATGTTTATGGGACACTATGTGATCGATCCTCTGCTACTTTTGGCCCTAGAAACACACAGGTTTGTCCCACATCGTACGTTTGAATTCGAGTGTTCTTTGTTAACTGGACATAATTTTAGAAAAACTATGACATAATTTTAGAAAAATTATGACATAATTTTAGAAAAACTATGATATAATTTTAGAAAAACTCTGACATAATTTTAGAAAAAAAACTATGACATAATTTTAGAAAAACTATGCTATAATATTAGAAGAACTATGACATAATTTTAGAAAAACTATGCTATAATTTTATCAGAACTATGACAATTTTAGAAAAACTATGATATAATTTTAGAAAAACTATTACATAATTTTAGAAAAACTATGATATCATTTTAGAATAACTATGGCGTATTTTTGAAGAACTATGACATAATTTTAGAAAAACTATGATATAATTTTAGAAGAACTATTACATAATTTTAGAAAAACTATGACATAATTTTAGAAAAACTATTATATACTTTTAGAAAAAACTATGACATAATTTTAAAAGAACTATGACATAATTTTAGAAAAACTATGACATAATTTTAGAAAAACTATATAATTCTTGACTTGGTAGCTCAGTATTTGTTTATATATGATTTATATATGAATGGATCAGAGGAGATTGAAAATTACATTCTTATGATGACTGAAACTATGCATTTATGACCAGAAAGTTTTATTTTTCTGTTGAAGACGTTAGCAACTCTTATCAGAGACGTGCGTTAGAATTAAAGATGCGTTATTAAATTCTGAAAAAATCGCATTAAGAATCGTGGTTACTATGTAGCGAAATAATATCTGGAGCACAAAAGGTCGCTCGTTTGAATCGAAGTTTAAAAATGGGAGGATGTCGAGAAAAATGCATTGAAAAAATGTTTTAAAAAATGCATTGAAAATATATACAAGAAAATCCATTGAAAATATGTAAAACCATGCACTGAGACTTTGTAATATAATGCACTGAGAATATATAGAAACAATGCAATGAAAATATGTAAAAAAAAATGCATTGAGAATATGTGAAAAGGCATTGAAAATATGTAATAGAAATGCATTGAATATATGTAAAATATGCATTGAAAATGCGTATATAATTCATTGAGAATATGCAACAAAATCCATTGAAAATATGTAAAAGATGCATTGAAAATATGTAGAAAAAATGCATTGATAATATGTAAAAATTGCATTGAAAATATATCAAGATATTGCATTGAAAATATGTAAAAACAAAATGCATAGAGAATAACTAAAAATTGCATTGAAAATATGTAGAAAAATGCATTGTAAATATGTAATACTTGAGTGGAATATATGCAAATAGATGCATGGAAAATATGTAATAAAAATACATTGAAAATATGTAAAAAAAAAACATTGAAAATATGTTAAAAAATACATTGAAATATGGGAAAAAATATTGGAAGTATGTAAATAAACTGCATTTAAAATATGTAAAAATGCACTGAAAACATGTAAAAAATTGAACTGAGAATATGTAAAAAGAACATGCAATGGAAATATGTAAAAAAATGTATTGAGAATATGTAAAAAAAAAATGCATTGGCAATATGTAAAGAAATGCATTTAGAATATGTAAAACAAATTTCACTGAGAATATGAAATAAAATGCACTAAGAATATGTAAAAAAAAAAGCATTCGGAATATGTAAAGTAATGCATTGCGAATATGTAAACATTGCATTGAGAATATATAAAAATGCATTGATAATATATTAAAAAATGCATTGAGAATATAAAAATCAAATGCACTTTAAATTTGTAAAAAAATACATTGAGAATATGTAGAAAGAATGCATGTAAAATATGTAAAAATTTGCATAGAAAATATGTAAAAACAAAATGCATTAAAAATAATAAAGAAAAAGGCATTGAAAATATGTAAAAAAAAAAAATATGTACAATAATGCATTGTAAATATGTACAAAAATGCATAGATAATATGTAGAAAAATGCATTGAAAATATTTTTTTTTAAATTCATTGATAATATGTGACGAAATGCATGGAACATATGTAAAAACAATATGCATTGAAAATATGTAATAAAATGCATCAAAATATGTAGAAAACATGCATGGAGAATATGCAAAAAAAGCACTTAATTACGTAAAAATCCACTGCGAATATGTAAGAAATGTGCACTGAGAATATGTACAAAAAAGACATTGAAAATATGAAAAAAAATGCAGTGAAAATATGTAAAAAGGAAATGCATTGAGAATATTTAATTGAGAATATGTGAAAATTGTAATGTAAAATATGTAAAAGAAATGCATCGAAAAATTATTTTTAAAAATACATTGAAAATATATACAAGAAAATCCATTGAGAATATGTAAAAACATGCACTGAGAATTTGTAAATAAAATACACTGAGAATATGTAGAAAAAATGCATTAGGGATATGTAAAAAACATTGAAAATATGTAGAAAATGCATTGAGAATATGTAGAAAATGCATTGAGAATATGTAGAAAATACATTGGGAATATGTAGAAAATTCATTGAGAATATGTAGAAAATGCATTGAAAATATGTTTTAAAAAATGCATTGAAAATATGTAAAAACAAGATGAATTGACAATATTAAAAGTTGCAGTGAAAATATGTAGAAAAATGCATTAAAAATATCTAAATCTTGTGTGAAACATATGTAAAAGGATGAATAGAAATATGTAAAAAAATACATTGAAAATGTGTAAAAAAAATAGATTGAAAAAATGTAACATATACATTGACAATATCTAAAAAAATGCATTGAGAATATGTAAAAATATGCACTGAAAATATGTAACTAAAATGTATTGAGAATACGTAAACGAATACAATGACAATATTAAAAAATACAGTGACAATAGGTTGTAAAAATGCAGTGAAAATATGTAGAAAGAATGCATTAAGAATATGTAATAAAAATTGCACTGTGAATAATAAGAAAAAATGCATTAAGAATATGTAAAAATATATTGAGAATGTGTATAAAAAATGCATTGACAATATGTAAAAAGTGCATTGACAATGTGTAAAAATTGGGTTGAGAATATGTAGAAAAAATGCATTGAATATATGTTAAAAAATGCATTAAGAATATGAAAATAAAATGCATTGAAAATAATTAAAAAGAAATGCATAGAAAGTTTGTACAATAATGCATTGAAAATATGTAAAAAAAACATTGAAAATATTATTTCAAAAATGCATTGGAAATATTATTAAAAAATGCATTGAGAATATGTTAAGATTGCATTGAAAATATGTAAAACGATGCATATAAAATATGTAACAACAAAATGCATTGAGAATATGTAAAAATGCTATTGAAAATATGTAAAAAATTATTGGAAATATTAAAAAAATAAATTGAGGATATGTCAAACAAAATACATTGAGAATATGCAAGTAAATTAACTAAAAATATATAAAAAAAACTGCACTGAAAATGTGTAAAAAAAGTACACTGAGAATATGTAAAAAAAAATGCATGGAGAATATGTTGACAAATTACCTGAAAATATGTAAACAAAAATGCACTGAAAATATGTACAAAAAGTGCACTAAAGAGTGTGTAAAAAATGCACTGAAATATAAAACAAAATGCATTGAAAATATATAAAAACAAACTGCATTGAAAATATATAAAAACAAAATGCATTGAAAATATGTAAAACAAAATGCATTCAGAATATGTACAAAAAATGCATTGAGAATATTTTAAAAAATGCATTGAAAATATGTAAAAAAATGCATTAATAATATGTAACGAAATGCATTGAAAATATGTACAAACAATTCATTGAGAATAGGTAAAAAAGAATGCATTAGAAATATGTAAAAAATGCATTGAAAATATGTACAAAAAATGTATTGTAAATATGTAGAAAAAATGCATTGAAAATATTTTTAAATGCATTGATAATATGTAACGAAATGCATTGAAAATATGTAAAAACAAGATGAATTGAAAATATGTAAAAAAATGCATTGAAAATATGTAGTAAACATGTATTGAAGTTTTGTAATAAATACATTGAAACTATGTAAAAAATCCATTGAGAATATATAAAACAATCCACTATAAATATGTAAAAAATGCACTGAGAATATGTACAATAATGCATTGTAAATATGAAAAAAAGGCATTGTAAATATGTAAGAAAATTCATTGAAAATATGTAAAATAATGCACTAAGGAGATGTAAAAATAGTGCACTGAGAATATATACAATAAATGCATTGAAAATATAAAACAAATGCATTGAAAAATGCATTAAAAATATGTAAATAAAATGCATTGATAATATGTAGAAAGAATGCATGAGAAATATGTAAAAATTTGCATTGAAAATATGTAAAAACAAAATGCATTGAGAATATGTAATTGAGAATATGTTAAAATTGCATTGAAAATATGTAAAAAAATGCATTGAAAAAATGTTTTTAAAAAATGCATTGAAAATATGTACAAGAAAATCCATTGAGAATATATAAAAACATGCACTGAAAATTTGTAAATAACGTGCACTGAGAATATGTAGAAAAAATGCATTGGGAATATGTAATAAATGCATTAGAAATATTTAAAAATGCATTAACAATATGCAAAAATAATGCTTGAAAATATGTAAAAAATGCACTTTAAAATATGTAACAAAATCCATTGAAAATATGGACAGACTGCATTGAAAATACTTAGAAAAATGCATTGAGAATATGTAGAAAATGCATTTAAAATATGTAAAAAAAAATGCGTTGAGAATATGTGAAAATGGTATTGAAAATATGTCAAGAAATTGCATTGAAAATTATGTAACAACAAGATGCATTGCGAATATGAAAGATTGCATTGAAAGTATGCAGAAAAATGCATTGAAATATGTAAATTCTGCGTGGAGCATATATAAAAAGATGCATAGAAAATATGTAAAAAAATACATTGAAAATATTTTTAAAAAAGATTGACAATAACTAAAAAATGCATTGAGAATATGTTAAAAAATGCACTGAAAATATATAAAACATTGCACTGAGAATATGTCAAAATATGCACTGAAATATGTAAAAAAATGCATTGAGAATATGTAAAAAAAGTGCATTGAAAATATCAAAAAGATGCAGTAAAAATATTTTTTATAAAAGCAGTAACAATATATGCAAAATAAATATGCATTAAGAATATGTAAAAAGAATGCATCGAGAATATGTAAAAAGGCATTGAGAATATGTATAAAAAGGCATTGACAATATGTAAAAAATGCATTGAAAATATGTAAAAAATGCATTGAAATTATGTAGAATAATCCATTGAAAATATGTACAAAAACGCATTGAGAATATGTAGAAGAAATTCAGTGAGAATATGTAAAAATGCATTGAGAATATGTAGAAAAAATGCATTGTAAATATGTAAAAATGCATTGAAAATATGTAAAAGAATGCATTGAGAATATGTAGAAAAAATGAATCTTAAATATGTAAAAAAAAATGCATTGAAAATATGTAAAAATGCATTGAGAATATGTTAGAAAACTTGCATTGAAAATATGTAGAAAAATGCATGTTAGATATGTAAAAAAATGCATTGAAAATATGTAGAAAAATACATTGAGAATATGTAAAAAATACATTGAGAATATCTAGAAAAATGCATTAAGAATATCGTATATTTAGTAAATATACAATATCACAAAGTATCCAGTCGGTGCAAAAGTTTCTGCAGGTTAATAGAAGGGACATTTTAATCTGTTGCAATTTCTTTTTGATTTTTTTTTTTTTTTTTTTTGCATATTATTATTACTTAAATATATCACTATGATTGATTGAGAACTTTTCTCAGATTATTAGAGCTTTATTCATATTTTTCTGCAATATTTTCGCCCATGTTGACTCAAAACACTCATTTTTAGTCAATAGAAAGGGAGACATCTTCCATCATGATAATGCTTGTCTTTTCACAAGACTACTTACTAAAGATTTTCTAGGAAAAAGTAGTTGTGAAATGTAGCCCACCTTTTGCGTATTTTTCTGGCCTAGTTCTCTCGGGTTATCATTTATTTCGAGGATTATAAAACCATTTAACTGTCCTTAGTTTAACATCACAGAAGATTGAACATCAAAACTTGAAGAATTTTACAAATGATACGTTTATAAGCTCATTGATAGACGAAATTGAGTTATAAAGAGCGAAGGTAGTTATTGTAATGAATTAAGATTTTTAAAATCAGTTTTTGGTCCCCAGACAAAAGGAAAGTGGACCTGTAAATTCACCCTTGTCCGTTCATCCGTTCGTCCATTCGTCTGTCCGCACTTTTCTCAATAACTACGCTTTGGAGTTTTTTGAAATTTTGCACAAATATTAAACATGATATGATTAAAAAAGTAATTCAACGGATTTTCATGAAACCCTCCGGTTGCCCCCCTAGGGGTGCCTTTCGGGTTAAAATGGCTAAAATTGACACTTTTGTGTTTATTAAAAAAAAATTGATGCCTTGGATTTTTATAAAACTTTCTGAAAAAGTTGTAACTAACTGATCTTTATATAATTTTGTTGTGTATACTCTGCGATAACTCTTGGGTGTGCCCCAGGGGCTCTTTTAGGGCTAATAAAAACACTCCATTTTGGGACTATTTTACAATATTTGTCCAAAATTTTCTGTGTACGTCTATTTATTAGCAGTTTTGCATGGTGCTGAACTCAAATTTAAATATGTTAAGGCCTTGGGGATTGGGGGGGTGCTAAATGGGGGGGGGGCAATAATGTACTTTGTCATTTCTTTTATTGCATGGTGCAGAACTAAAATTTAAGGCCTAACGTGATGTACTTACAATAACTCTTATCCCTGAGTGGCTTCCGGGCCATGATAAGTGGTGATCACTGTGTAAAAAAAAAAAAAAAAAAAAAAAAAAAATCTGCACCGTTTGTTCATTTTTACCATGATTTGACATCCCCTGAGGACATTTGGGACTAAATACGGGGGGGGGGGGACAAATGCTGAACTTAGTCATTTTTTTATGCCGCGTTTACTATGCACTCATGGAGGCCATGCATGCTTCACTTGTTCATTTTCAAGATTAAATTTTAAATCGGCAAAAAATTTTGCACCAACATGATAATTTTCATAAACTCAAGGGATTTTAAAATACATTGTAATATCATAATAAACTTTATCTCTCTGTTCCTCATTTTTCCCTCCCTTTTTCTCTTCCATCTCTCTTTCTTTATTCTCTCTTTTTATATGTCTCCTTTTTTCCTTCTTGTTTTGTTCTTTTTCTCTTTACTTTTAATCAAATGTGTGGCGCAATTCGTTGTTACGATTCTTAACAATAAACTATTTAATCAAATCCTGTGACGTCGTTTTCATGTCGTCTCAGATTTTTGGATTCAGATGGTCATCTAAAACGTCAACAGCAATGATATTATCATCAACATTGTAATTAGGATTTTTACCATCACGATGGCAACAGGAATCTGCATCTTTATCCTAAAGAGAGTTATCACTGAGATAATTCTATTAGGCTGTCAGGATGCCATCATTATTGCTGATTGTTACCATGGTTACTGTTATCTATTTGCCCCACAATAATTAATAATCGTTGGATTTTTTTAATAATATGAGATGAGCTAATTGGGTTCTTTATTTTTATTATTCTTATATAAGAGGAATAAATTCCATCTAATCCTGATAATAAGCATTACATAATCCATGAGATTATTCTAAATCCCTAATTTTCTCCATTATAAATAAACACGTCATTTTCAGGCCGTCGCAAACCCATCAGAATTTAATCCATTCTTACGCTGGCTTGTTATCTATTGGCTGATGTATGCTCCTGTGCAGTTCTAGAAGGGTCACTTTCCCATGCTTTTCCTTCTCGTCCTTTGTTTAATTCCTTTTATAACCTTTTGTTTATCGCCTATTGGGGAGTGTTGATGGGGCAGTCTTAGTATATTTTGTAGATCGGAACACTCTTTTCTAGGCTGCTGGCTTTTCAAATCCGACTTTCCCTACCTTGTGTCGCACCTTCTCACCGTGGGAGGAACATAAGTAGATAGACCGTCTTCATAATCCGTGAACTGGTAAGCACTATTACAATATATATATATATACAATCATATAAGCACCATTACAATATTTTTTATTATTCAATTGATATAAACTTACTTTCAGAATTCAATCATTTCAATTACTTTCAAGATAATTTTTACATATCCTTTTAACTTAACTTCTTTAAAGGTCCTATGTTTTAATGAACCACCGTTCTGCCAGATCAACCATACCCATTCCTGTGTCTCGATACATCTTCTATCATTATATGTAATCAGTTTTTTTTAAATAGCCAACCATATAGGAGCCTATTCGTGACCACACACACACACACACACACACACACACACACACACATTCAGCTTCATATATATATATATATATATATATATATATATATATATATATATATATATATATATCAATTCTATGTGACTTATGCATTGCTTTTATTTTCAACTATAAATCTGTGGTGACTTAATGGCGGAATAATTCCTACAAATGGCAAAAAGCAAATGGTTATGATTGCTTACACTCTTTCCTTCTCTGCTTTGTTGGAATTCACTTTCCTCCTAACTCTTTAAAGGAAGAAAATTTTATCATGGACGCTTAAATTCAAAAATATTTCAGCCAATGAGCAAAAAGTAACACCCATATGTGAATGTAGTAAGCCAATATGAACTTAGCAATTCATATAAGACCTGCTCAAGAAAATCAGTTTGGTAGAGACTTAACCAACCGGCCGAATGAACGATACCAAATAACAAATTCTCTACAACTGTCCTGCGCCTCTCTGCGACCGGGAGTTGCGAAATGGGAAGAACCCAATGACTCATGTATCCAGCCTTTATAAGACGTGCACATCTACGCACAAACTAAAAGGTAAACAAACACACAAACACACACACGCTGCCAAATACTTACATACACATATATGACTATTATGCAGTAATTTTTATAACTCAAATGCATGTTAAACTATAAACATTTACTAATGTGAAAGAAAGTTTTCTATTGTTATCTTCAACTATTATATAAAAGAAACTTTGTGCATGTGTGTACGTGCATGTGTGTGCATGCATGTGCGTGTGAGTTCATTTCCTATGGACTCAGAAATGGCTGGGCCATTTTTTTTTAAATTTCACACAAAGGTACTTATTTGATCTGGCTGGGAATATTTTTATGTAGGTTTTTATTGGAAATGCCTCCGATAAGTATTGAAAATCGATAATCGAAAAAAATCAGATTAAAAAAAGAAGTTCGATTTTAACCAAAGTTGACACTTGTATACAACCCACCCACTCAAACAAGACAGATGATATGGGGAGATTCTGTTACGATTTCTCTATTGCTTATGACCTCACTCAGATTGTTCAAGGACCCACCTGTGAGCCCGATACTGACAATCAGTATGCAAGTCTCCTAGACCTTTTCCTCACAACTTGCCCTGAGCTATGTTTATCTTCTGTTCTATCACCACTTGGATTTTCTGACCACTCGGTTGTATCAGTTAAGATAAAAACAAAATATAATAAGTTCTCGGATGAACCTCTCCACTGTACTGTATATCGATACTCTATGGCTGACTTGGATAGTTTTCATATATTTATATCAGATCTATCTCTGCGTACCATGTTTAAGAATAATCAGACCTGACCGAATGGTTAATTGTAGGTACAGACCACTTCATACCCTCCAAAGTATTCCAGCAAAAACCTAACAGCCAGCCGTGATTCTCTCCAAAATGTGCTGCTGCCATTGTGCACAGAAATCACTTTTTCCATTGCTTCCAACGTGATAGGACTGTCAGCAACCACTGTAAAAGAGTAATAAAGAACGCAAGAGAGTTGTATGCTCAGTCCATTAAGTCCAAAGTAGCTGAACAGTGGCTTGGTTCCCACCAGTTTTGGCAAATAGCAAATAGGGCCCTGAGCAGAAGCACATGCTCTATCCCAACCATCATCAATGGACCTGAGATAATCTCGTCAGCATCAGACAAAGTCAAACTCTTTGCCTAGAACTTTGCAGCTAATTCTACCCTATGTGACCAAGGCTGTCAACCCCCCCTTATTTCTGCCTGTATCAGTAAACACGCTGTGCGACATACAAATATCTGTGTGTGATGTTGCCAAGCTAATCAAAGCAACTGGCCCGAACGGCATTCCAATTACAGTGCTGAAAAAGCTTCAACCAGAACTAGCTCCCATACTTACAGAAGAATTGCTTCCTAACACACTGGAAAACTTCCTCAACATGCTCTGTATTTAAGAATTCTGGTGATCGGTAATCTTTCTCTAGTACAGACCAATTAGTCTCCTGTGCATCATGAGTAAGTTGCTGGAATCTGTTTTAAATAGAAAAGTAGTAAATTACTTCAGCAAAATAACCCTCTTAGTGACATGCAATATGGTTTCTGTTCTACAAGATCTACAGCAGATGTGCTAACGGCTATATCTCATAGAATTAGTGAATCTCTTGACTGAGGCTTCCTTTCTAGAGCAATTGCTCTTGATATATCAAAGGCCTTTGATAGGGTATGGCATAAAGCTCTACTTCATTAGATATCCAGCTATAGATGGAAATGTTTTCTTAATTATTAAATCATTTCTGTCAGATAGATTCATGAGAGTAGTGGTTGATGGATAGAAATCAGAAGCTCACACTATTAATGATGAAGTCCCTCTTTTCATGATCTACATTAATGATCTTCCAAATAATATCCTAAGATCATTTGTTTACTTTTATGCTGACGACACTACCATCTATGGAAACACATCAAAGGCTGTAAATGACAAAGTTCTCTCTGACTCTCTCTTCTCTAATCTTGAGCACGTGGTACAATGAGGAAAGAAGTGGCTTGTTACTTTTAATGCATCTAAAACCAAGCTCCTATCTTTACATCATCACCACTCTGATTCCCATCTGGCATCGATTGAAATGAATGGCCCTCGTCTTGGGGAGGCTTCATATTTTGACAAGCTTCTGGGCTTGACCTTTACTCCTGATTGGAAATGGAACATATACATCAAATCCGTTGCCAAGGTCGCTGGATAAATGGTAGGATGCTTCTACCATTCCAGTAGGTATCTCACTCCTGATGCAATTCTCTACCTATATAAAAGCCAGATATGGCCAACGATGGAGTACTGTTGCCACATTTGGGCAGGAGCTGCTAGAAGCAGCTTATCCTGCCTTGACAGAGTTCAAAATAGACTTCGTAGTCTAGTGGGGATGCCTTTTTTTCTTCCCTGCAACCTCTTTCCACAGAAGAGACGTTGCAAGCCTGTCTTTGTTTTATCGTTATTTTCATGGTAAGTGTTAGTCTGAGCTTTAATCTATGGACCCCCTTGCCAAACTTTTACAAAAAACACTTGTCTAGCTAAAACCACTATCAATAATTTCCCACACTCTTTATCTGTGCCTAAACCTAAATGTAGATTCCATGAATAAAACTTCTTTCTTAGAACTGCACGCCTGTGGAACTCTCTTCCGTTTGCCTGATTTCCAGCTAACTACAATTTGGTTGACTTCAAGTTCAATGCAAACAAATTCTTGATGAACCATCTCCTTAAGTAATCCAATTTATAAAATTTCACTACTTACGATTTATACGCTATAATTCCATTGACTAATGTACACCCATTCACCTTTATCCTCGAGTGGCCTCTGGGCCTTGATAAGTGATGACTCCTATGTAAAAAAGAAACAATCTAACATCACAAATGCATTTAAGAAGTTTTATCACCACACAAGCAGAAAGGCCCAGTCTATAATATCAACTGTAGATTCTTTTATAAGACAGTGTGCACCCGAAATGAATATTTCTTTTTAGAGCACAACTGACCATTCTACGTTTTACATTAATTCAAGTGATAAAAATAATTTCATAAAATATACAGCTGTGTAGAATAAAAGGATATTCTAACATTTAAAAACAACTTTATTGGTCATCTTCATTTGTAAGAATAAAGGAATAGATTAGTCGTGAAAAGAGTTTCTATGTAGAGACGTTGATGATTATACAGGCCTGTTGAAAGAGAGAAGAGTTCATATGTCTACAGTAGTAGTGGAACTGTACATCACGAATGATTAGAGACACTCCTGTAGTATGAGAAAGAAAATTTGTATGTACCGCATGGAATTCCGTGGGTGGAGGTAGCCGTGATACCTTGTTTATGTTCATGTCTTAGTTAAACCTCAAACTCTACGGCCGGGTGAGTTCTGTTGAGTCCCAAGAGAAAAGTTGGGGGTATACAGGTCCATTCCACATGAAGTTGTTGTCAGTCCACAATCTGGGAAGAAAGAGAGAAAGTGTGTTCCAGGTTTAACCTTTTATAAACTCTTTACGTGATTGAGAGCTGGCTTCTGATTGGATAAGCCAGGGAGGAAGTGTATTCAAAATCTCCAGCTGCAAGAATTCGCTCCTGCTTATGTGTGTTGTAATTTCGTCTGCTACAGTTGGTTTTGTTGATAAGACAGGGGTGCGTTCGAAGTGAATGTCTCTGTTTAGAGCACAGTGAATTCTCTACAGTGCAATCTAGACCTCAATGTATTGTGAACTAATCACTGCAAGGAGGAATTTGAAGCTTCCTCTTGATACACGGCAAGTTGGGCGGGGAGCTAACTAGAACAGACAATCAATCGATTTGATTTTTTAAAAAATGGGCGATTTCACCGATTTAGATAATATAAAAGTTTTGGAAGATAGAACATATGTTAATTCTTATTCAATCCCGGACAACGTCGGTTAGCTCTGCTAGTTCCTTATATAAAAAATATTTTCTAATAAACTTTTGTATTTCTCAGTTTTCACTCTGCCCGCCTTTCTATTATTCGCCATTGATCTGAGGGGGGATAACTCTGTAATGAAAAAGGTGGTTAATTACAATAAAAGTATTGTATGATGTATTAATATACATACACGAGATAAAATCAAACACGTTCGATGTGTTTGTATTTTCTTTTTTCTATTTTAATTAGGTTAAACTTTGGACTTGCTCTAAAAATAGTTGGCATTTATTTTACAGGACAGATTTGATAGAGCTTTATAGTTTCCTAATTTGTTTTTTGAAAATTGAGAAAGACAAAAATGTAATTTACACAGTCTAGTATACCTATACGGGAGATAACGCTAATAGTCGTCTTTCATACTCGATAAGGTTATTTCTATTGGCCTCTTAATATTAGTGTAATTTTCTTAAAAAGGTAAAGTCATTATTTATTTATTTATTTATTGGATTTTTTTACCATATGTGCTTTTTTTTAATGTTTTACCAACACTTAACAAATTCTGACTAATTTGTTTCATTTATATTTTCTTAATGTAAAAAATAACAAGTGGATTATCTCCCTTGCATTGGCATTTTTTTTTTTTCTTCTTTTTTTTTCTGTATTTGTTAATGCGATTAGGGGCGTTTTCCATGTGATCTTATAACAACTTCAAACCTGGGTGTATATATATATATATATATATATATATATATATATATATATATATATATAAGCAGTAGTTTGTTGCTACACAGTCATGAGCATGTTTCGGTCTACTAGTATTTACTAACTAAAGACCTCATCAGGCAACAACCCTTATTTTCGAAAACGGAATTCTAAGATTTTAGAATGCCGTTAGTAAATACTAGTAGACCGAAACATGCTCATGACTGTGTAGCAACAAACTACTGCTTATGTAAAGGCAAATGTAACCTGCTCTACTTCTATACTACTCTTGTATGAACCTCGTTATATTTCACTGGTTACCCTACCTTTGGAAAATAGCAACCTCAAATTATATATATATATATATATATATATATATATATATATATATATATATATATATATATATATTACATTTTCGATTTTCTGTATAACCTTTTCTTATATCAAAATCGAAAATATTAATGACGGTTCCATAATTGTTACTGCCACGAGCGCTGTCAAGAATCATAATGCAAAGTATCTCTGCTGCTTTTAATAATGTTTGCTTGAATGAAAAAATGCTGCTTAAATATACCAATTTATATATATATAATGTCATATTCCAAAAATTACGTAAATTGCTCAAGTATTTTTATTTATATAAAATCATTTGTTTACATAAAATCATTTTTTGCGATTTTTAGCCATTAATATAGCTATTAAAAGGCTGATATTGATTTCTATTACTGGAGAGGTTGTTAAGCATCGGAGGTTTATCAGTGATGAATTTTAAATATGGCTGAGCAAGATTCGCTGTTCTCGCTTCCTCATAAAATTTGATTTTTCTTAGTTAACACGATGCCTTCTCCCCTTCCCACTAATTTATAACGTTATAGGACAATTTGCATCGCCTGAATATCCGAGCTGTCAAGAGAAATGATTTGAGTGCATGCACACTTGGTGCATTTTATTTTCTTTTTTGAATACCACAAAGTGGAAATGTGTGTTATGCAGATGTAGTTCACTAAAATGCAAGCCAGGGCGGACCTTGCATAAATCCTTTTTTGGAACTACAAAAAACAGTTATGATGAAACGTCATCTGCTTTTTGTAACAATTTTTATGTTGACAATATGGTCAAGACCAGCAGCAATTTCAAGTCACTCAGTTCAATTTACCATTTGGTGCATGACAGGCTGAAGGATGGCTTTTGTCTCTATGCTAAGCAAGAAAATGAATGTTTTTGTTTTTTTTTTAAAGATAAAGGTAGCCCCTCTCAAAGAGAAATCTCTACCCACATCAGAGCTTATGACTATTTATCTAACCAGTAAATTCCTTCCCAAAATTTGGAGGGTCTTGAATCCAGTTGCTATCAAGTCACTATATCTCATATTCTCAAGTACTTTTATCTTGAATTGTTAACGGGAAATCGTCTAAAGGGAATCTTTTCGTTGAGAACCATATTAAAGATATTAAAACATAGGGGAAGAGTTAAAGAGTGAATCTGGAATCCTCTTCGATTCAAATATGTTGGTACTACCGAAAATCCTGCGGATTTACTTACTAGAGGTATTTCCTTATCAAATTTCAGCCAGTTTTATGAGTTTCAGGTATATGGTCCTAAATGGATACATTAGGACAGCATTGATTAACTGATTGCTCCGCTCCCATGTCTCAACAAAATTAATAAAAAGATTATTTCTTGTGTGTGTATATTGATGATTCTTCAACTGAAAGAAATGACTTGCACTTCGAGATATCCAATTTCTCATCACTGACAAGGGTGATGAATGTTTTGCAAAAAGTTCTATTGTTCATTGACAAACTGAAACATTGTCAGGCTGATACTGCTGAAAAAGCTAAACGGCTACTTTTAGCAGAGATGAAAAAGGAAGAGTTCAAGGAAGAATTACAATACCTTAAAAAAAGTGTCTGGGAAGAACGTTCTGATGATGATAATGATGAGGGTTTAATTTGAGCTTCTGGTTGTAATCAAAGCTCAAATATTCATCCATATCAAATGAAGTACTCTATTGTTTTGGGGAAGCGTCATCACCTGACTGAAGTACTCATTAACGAAGCACATCTCTATTGTTGCCATTTAGGTACAAATTCGACTTTAGCTAAGTTGAGGCTAATGGGGTTCTGACTACCCCAAGAAAGATAGTCTATAAAAACTGTAATTCAACCCTGTATCATATGCGAAAGAATAAGTTATCTGCCCTTTAAAGCATAAATGGGCCCTCAATTGCCTGTTCATAAAGTTAATTTTATCTGCCATTTCCAGCAAGTAGGTGTAGATTTTAACAATTAAATAAACAAAATATTTTTTTAAATATACGTAGAATGTCATTTTATTTTAATTAGTTCAAAATTCATTTATATTTGTATTTATGCATTTTTTTTTTTACTTTAGAATACCCTTTGATTTCTTTGCATTGGTGGCCCACAAGATCGCCTAATCTAAACTCCTGCGATATTTTCTTGTGAAGATATTTGAAGTCAAAAGTATCCAGCCACTGCCCTCGATCTCTTGAAGAATTAAAACGAGCTTTTTGTTCTGAAATTGCTGCTATTCCATCCTAAATGATCTATCGAGTTATTGAAAACTTTTGTGAAAGTCTACAATCGTGAGTTTGCAATGATGGGAAATATTTGGCCGATTTAATATTTAAGACTGTGAAATAAAATGGCATTTACGTACATTTAAAAAAAATTTTTAATTTTATTTAATTGTTATTTAACTTTTTTTATTTATTTATTTTATTTTTTTATTCATTCATTTATTTTCTTTTTTTTTTTTTTATCAACACATGTGTCAGATCATTTTGGGACACCCTGCATTTTCCTAATGTAAAAAAAAAAAACACGTGGATTATCTCCCTTGTATTGGCATTCTTTCTGTAAAAAAATAGTTAAAGTGAGTAAGAATATGTTTTTCAAGTGATCTTCTCACAACTTTAAACTGCAAGTCCAGAATTCAACCTAATTAAAAAATAAAAACAGAAAAAAAACATATGCAGAAAAATGTTCATGATTTACTGATTCGTAGATTTTTCTTAGATAAAATCAAATGGATGTGAAACTGTATGTTGTGTTATTCACCTCTGTGATTCATTATTTTATGAGTCTGTGAACAATACATTTGGAATTACATCCCAATATGAGTACTCGTTCATTTTTGCTGGCATCCTTCATTTACTCAGACAATACTAAAACCTTCCTGGCTTCTAGGACAGTGTTGTCTGAGATATTTGGCTTAGATGGATTCAAACAACAGTTTAGATCAACTTCTATAACTCACGTCACCATTCCGTTCTATTCTGTCTAGCATGCGGGTGCATGGGAACCTATGATTCAAACAGTTTTTTTTTATTTTTATTACATTTTCACCCCAAACAAGGCACATTGCCACTTTGATGTAGGGGCTACTATTAGGGACACAGGCTACAGGGGTACTAGGTGGAGAGTTGGGCAGCAAGATGTCGGTTCACGTTACACTTGAACTTCTGCATGTCAGTACAGTTGGGGAAGCAGGAACCTGGAAGGGAATTCCAAAGTCTAGCGGTTCTGGGGAAGAAACTACTGGCGTAGAAGGCTCTCTTACATCTAGGGATCTCTACTGTGAAGGAGTGGGATTTAACTGTTTGTTGGGTTTGTCGGGGGTATTTACATAGAGGGCGTACAAGTGCTTGCAGTTCGTCAGAACATTCACCATTAAAGTACTTGTAGAACAGGCAGAGAGATGCTACATTACGTCGATGGGACAGAGGCTGAATCTTAGATGACAGTTCAGGACGTATTAGGTTGGCAACTCTTTTTTGAACCTTGTCTAGGAGGGAGAGACAAGTAGCAGATGCACCGGTCTAAATATGACAACACTCCATACATGGGCGAATGGTGGCCTTATAGAGTTACAGGATAATTTTGGGCGTTAGTAGCTTTCGAGCACGGTAGAGAGAGCCTACCTTTTTCGCAGCAGTTCTGGCAATGCTCTCAATATAATTGTTCCAACTCATGTTTCCTGTGAACATTAGGCCGAGAAGTTTAAAAGATGTGCTTTCAGATAAAGAGTTTTTGGGCATTGCTATTGGTGGTAGAGAAGGTTTCTTGTAGTTACTGAAGGAAACAAGTTTAGTCTTGGCAGCATTGAATGTAACCATCCATTTTTGTCCCCATTCCACTACTGATTGGAGGTCATCCCCTAGTGTTTCTGTCATTTCTTTAGATATGTGTTCATTTTTTTCCTGTCATGTCTGTTATAGAGTGTGGTGTCATCAGCATATATACCCATCCCACAGAGAATTTTGTC
Source organism: Euprymna scolopes (assembly GCF_053919585.1). Lineage (NCBI taxonomy): Eukaryota > Metazoa > Mollusca > Cephalopoda > Sepiida > Sepiolidae > Euprymna > Euprymna scolopes. Next base: position 142,889,633 of record NC_136486.1, read on the forward strand.
AGGGAGGTCATTTATGAATATTAGGAACAATAGAGGTCCAAGGATAGACCCCTGAGGCACTCCCGCATTTATATCATATTGATTAGACGTACGACTATTGAGGACAACCTGGATTTTTCTCTTATCTAAGAAGGATTTAATTATGTTAAGTATTCTTCCAGTGATACCGTATGATCTGATTTTTCTGAGAAGACCTTCGTGCCATACCCTGTCAAAAGCCTTAGATATATCTAGAGCTACCACTGTACCCTCTCCTGTTTTGTCAAATGAATGGTATATACGCTCAGAGATTATAGTTAGAATGTCTGCTGTGGAACGGGCTTGCCTAAATCCATATTCTTGGTCAGTCAGTAGTTTAGCATCTGTAAGGTGATGGACTAAAGCTTGGTTAATTATGAACTCAAATATTTTGGCAAAAAGTGGGAGGAGGCTAATGGAGTGGTAATTTAATGGGTCAGTTCTTTCGCCAGAATTCTTGAAAACTGGTACCACAGAAGCAGTTTTCCAGCAATCCGGAAAGCAAGATTCATTTAAGGCAACTTTAATAAAGACTTTTCATATCTATCTGCGTAAGTATGCTTTAGTAATTATGTTTCAGTTTGAAGAAATATGGTATAATAAAATTATGGGGTGTTTGTTCGCATCTGACCTCCATAGAATGGAAATATGTCACAAAGTTTAACAAGGTTTTTTAATATAGATCCACAGAATATTGTGATAAGTGTTTCAGTGTGGACAGGTATGGTATAATAAATTATGGGGTTTATCTATTTTATTTTTACTTTCATCATATTTTGCTTTGGTTTTGATAGCCCCAAATTCGAAGCTATCTCTTTACAACCCTTCCTTTTCATAACCTATCATACTTTCATACATCAGAGTCCATTTTCTGTAGGCTGTTTTTGAACCCAGTCAACGACGGGTACTTTTGCTAGTATATATATATATATATATATATATATATATATATATATATATATATATAACTACTTCATTTACTCACATAAAATTAATATACGAAAGTATAGATTTATGTGTAAACTTCGATAAAATGCATGCCCATTGGCTGATAGGAAGGGGCGCGGTGGATACTAGAAAGCTGATTGGCTAACTAAAATCCTCAACAGAAGAGGACCATATAAAAACGAGAAACAACCACAGAATTCGCGCATAAGCCTGACGAATCCTAGAGTGGATGAAACGCCGAATATTCAGTGTAGCTTAATCGCCATATATATTTTATAAATTACTATATAACTATACTTACTCTTGTTTGTTAAATCGAGGATTCTGATAGAATAACATGACATATTCCCTTCTTCCAACTATAATTATAACTTCATTGGACAACTTGCTTCACCGGATATCTGGACTCCTAGAGAAAGGATTTGAACACAGGTCTTTTGACACCATTTTAAACATTTTGACGTGAAAATTAATGTTCAAGGAGTCAACTAAAAATGTAAGCGAAGGCGAACCTTGCATAATCCTCTTTTAGATTTAACAACTTTATGGCTTGCCTTAGTCATGAAATATGTCTAAGGCCTTTAACAGCCAAGGCTTGCTCAGCTTAACGTTTCAATCTATGCACTTACCAGGAACTTTTAACAAGATAAATGTTGTTTGACATTGCGAATTGATGAGACTTCTGATCGCACTACATAATAATAAATTTGACATATGCATTGCTTTTTCTCAATCGATTATTTATTGAAATAAAAAATTCAATACCTTAAAATTAAATTTTTTTAATTATTTAATAATGAAATTAAGTCAGCAATTTCAGTTTCCTTGTAAGCAAATCAGCCATTTGATTCTTTTGTTAAAGCATGGACTACTTTTTGACTCTACGGAATTTGAAAGGAAGTATTTAAACTGTCGAATAGAGCATCGGGATAGGTTTTTAATTTTTTAGCAAATATACCGTATTGATTAAATTTAACTGTGAAAATTCTATTTCAAAAATGTAATTGACTGAAAAAAAAATGAATAGAAAAGCCAGAACAAAAATGAAAGCAAAATGACAGCCGGGCAATGTTGGGTAGATACAGTTAGTTTTCAATAAATAAATAACAAAAAAAATGAAGAAATAATATGAAAATTGATGTAAATATACATAGCTAATATTACTTTGCTTATTTATAGAAAAATTGTTGGTGCAAAATTGTACTTATTTAAAAAAAAAAATACATTATGAAAAAGTCTTTATGATATACATACTCGTCACGGAACAAAAATGTCATATTCCAAATATCACGTAAATTGATCTAGTAGTTCAATTTTAACTAAGAAAATCAAAACTTACGATTTTTAGCGATTTTAATACTAAATTTTATCTATTAATAGCCTGGGTACCCGGCGTTTCCCGAGTGTTTGGAGGTGTGTATTGAGCAAGAAACAAAAAAGAAAAGAAAAAAAGTTGTGGCAGGTAGGTTCGAACCGGAAGTGACGAATGTTTAAATTAAGGCTAGTCAATCGAAAAGAGGGGATGACTTTCGAAAATATCGGCGAAAAAAGTGACCCCTTCTTGTAGAAAAGTTCCCAGTTGAGGATGAAGGAATTAATGTATTTAGCTAATTTTTCGATATTTGTCATCCGAAGAGTCGAGCTTCAAAACGATACCAATCTCGTGAAAATCCGTCGCCTCTGTAGGCAAACATACATACAGACAGACATGATGATTGCAACGTCTTATCAAACGAGTGCCACTCCCTCAGACTTCTTTTTTTTTTTAGTCCTACTGGTGAATTCACACGCTCAAGCAGGCATGATACTTAAGACGATCATTGAGATCAATTATTACATGCTTCCAGCATTTCAAGCCTCCATGCGTCACAACCTTTCCATCGCCACAGGACCTTTTTTTTTTTTTTAGACAAATGCCTGAGGGAGTATCTATACACAGATGATGTTACAGAGTCTTAGCTTTGTATGACAGCTAAGCCTCTCTCTCAGTTCAAAATGTTGAGATCCAGCAACAAGCAAGAGCAAGATAGCCAGCAACAAGTTAAACTGCAGATCAGCTTAATGCGGGTACAGGTCTCCCGCTTTGTGGTTTTTTAAATCAGAGATTTGCTTCTCCTAGAAAGGTTGCCTTCACCACGGCTTACGGGAGCCCTCTCCACCCCAATACACATGTACATACACACAAACATACACGGTGCTAGTTGGCCGTTGAACCTGAAAAAGGGTTCATTCGCCCTTTGGAAGGTCTTGTTTTTAATCCTTCAGGGAGACTAGCCACCCTCCTCACCAAACAAGTCTGGTAGGGGAACTAGTTTAGTCGCCGGTGATCCGACCATGAGGCAGGTAGTACTGGGTTACATGGTACCAGTAGCATATGACATGATCTGACATATACATACATACATACATACATACATACATTTAAATAGACAGGTGAGATTTGTATTATAGAAAAAGCTAAGTACGTGCCAAATGAATAGCCGATGTTTAAAATTCATAAATATTTTTACCCATCCCTTTACTTAAAAATTCACCAAAATTAAAGAAATCAACCAATTTTAATGAAATTTTCAGTATTTATCAAATAATGATCACGGAATATAATGAAAACATTATTTCTCTTTGAATCTTAGTGAAAATGTATTATTTTGATAAAACGAAAAACACCTCTACTAAAGTTATGGTTTTCAGTAGTAAAAAAAAACAAAATTCATTTTTGCTTTTTTTATGAAAATAAAGCATTGTAAATTGTAACAATAAAAAAATAAATTTTCCCTCTAAAGTCCGTATTAATGATTTCGATATAACTCAAAGAAAAATTAATTTCTCGAACTACCGATATTATCATTGAATTAAGCATTGTTAATTTAATATTTTCACACAAAAAATTATAATTGCAAAAGATATTTCCTTTTTTTGTTTGTTTTTTTTTTTAAGATTACATTTTTAGCATAATTTTTATACGTAAGATTCTAATATTTTCCTTGCCTGAATGAATGCGTAATCTTCAGTGTGACGTAATTTTATATAATCTTGAAAACTAAAAAATAAAAATTTTTTTTTAATTTAAAAACAGGAACACAGAAAAATAATTAAATTAAAAATTTGTAGAAAATAATACAAACGTTTATGCTAGGAATGTACGGATGGAGGTGTATCAGAATTTTGGGGCAAGTCGCCATTGCAAACATTTCATTAAATAGACTCTCCAATCTCCATGTCTACAAGCTTATAACAATATAAAATGTAATTTCAAACCCTAATTTTTATTTCAATAAAATGAGCAAAGACCAGATTTTAAAATCATAAAAGGTTTAATCGAAAAATATACAATATTTTTTCATCGGTTTTCTTTAAAAAAGGTTTCACGAAAAGCAACAAAATTAACTTGAATCGATATATATATATATATATATATATATATATATATATATATATATATATATATATATATATATATATATATATATATATATATATATATATATAACTGCCAAAAAACCACTTACCTGTTCCAAATTACTAAACTATGGGTTCTTCTATTCTTCCTGTATAATAATTTATCCCTATTTATATATTAAATTCCATGTATTTTTTAAATGAAAGGATTTTTCAACCAAGAGTCACGGTAAACCGTCTCATTGACAATAGTTTATCCGACATTAGAGAACCCGGATGTTATTCGATTTGTAACTTTGTTATGTACGGAAGTATCAAAGTGACAAAAATAATTATTTCAAAAACGTAAAACAACACATTAGTAATCTCGATAGGGTAAATATGAAGAATTACTCAACGCTCGAAAATTTCTTTAAAATTTCCACTTTTATAGGTTTTCGGGGGCGCTGTAAACGGAAATAACCTTTTAAATATACGGTAAACGAGTAGTTTCCAAGATATGAAGAAATGTTAATGGTCAAAAAGTAGGTGTTCACCTGTCCATAATAATGTAACGTCAAATGGGCACCCACTTTATGGTCACATTGGGGGTGGGCAATGTACAATGAACACAATTTAACGTAAAATACTACTAACGTTTAACATTCCAGGAAACAAGTAGTTTCAATGAAGCATTGATGGGGGCTGCCGGTTAATGTTTTTCGAGAGGGAGGTGCATTTTTTTTTTTTACACAGGACTCACCACATTATCGAGGCCAAGAGGCCACTCAAGGATAAGGGTTAAAGAGTGTACAGTAGAAATTGGACAATATAGTAATCAATTCGGTAAATCTGTTAACTTATATGGAACGGCTCATCAAGAACTTGTTTACGTTAGACTTGAAGACAACCATAAAATAGAACTTTTATAATGACATATATATATATTATGGACTGTTTTTCAAACATCGAAATTTTAAAATTAAAGTTAATTTTATTTTAAAAAAAAAAAAAAAAAAGACGAGGTGTTTTTTTTTTTCAATTAAATTATAAACTTTATTTGAACTTTCAACAAACTTTTACAGGCATAAAAAATGGACTTTATAGATATTTTATAATATTTTTTTTAATATATTTAACGAAAAGTTGTTTTTTTTATCATTTCATTGTTGAATAAAATTTCAAAATAATAAATGGTTAAAAAAAATATCTCGAAAAGAAAAAACACCTAGTCTTTTTTTTAATAAAACTTTAATTTTAAAATGTCGATGTTTGAAAAACAGTTCATAATATATATTTCATTATAAAAGTTCTATTTTTGTTTGATAAAAAGAATAAAACAGTCAATAAAACAGTCCATTAAGTTCAAATAAAGACTGTTTGAATAAAACTTATAAAAAAGGTTCATTCTATACGGTTTTGGCCATTTTTTTTTCTGTGTATGTTTTTAATACAATTCAATATTTATTTAAAGTGCGATGTATGTTGGTGGTCAGTGAAGGAGAAATCCTTCTAGGCCAAGGCAATTTTATGCATAATAAAATCACAGGTATAAACAATCGAGATTAAAAAATTATATATTATTTTATTCACATATTTTTTCATAACTTTTATTTTTATAAAGATGAAATGTAGTATCACAAGATAGAAATCTTTTTATAATTTTTATTTTCATTTTTTAAAAAAAAACGCACTAAGAAAGACACCCATTTATTTAAATATCTTTCATTTAAAAAAAAAATCTTGCTCGCGAATATTTGCCAAAATTTAATATTTAAAAATATTATTTTAAAAATATATTAATTGTCGTTTAAGTTGATGCTTTTAAGAATAATTAAATAAATATTGAATTGTCTTAAAAACGCACACAGAAAAAAAAAACTTTAAAAAAACACGGTACATAAAAATCAATCTTGGTCACAAAAATCCGAAACAGAAAGACACCCATTTATTTAAATATATTTTATTTAAATACGTTCGTTTGTTACTTACTTAAAAAAAAATGTTTTGTAAATATATATTTTTTCTTTTAAATCTTCAAAAGTTTTGTAAATATATTTTTTTTTTTAAATGCTGGCGAATATTCGAGCATGCTTGCTATTTGACGTATTTACAAACAACCAACACCATGTGCTTAGGCCAATGTCAAGGTCGAATCACTGGTGTTAGTTGAAATATGCACCGGTCACCGCCAAGTGGGGTCGTCTGCTACAGGGTATCTACACCTTACTTGATCCGTATTACCTATACAATTTACACAAAAAATATGTTACCTCTAAAATAACATGAAATATTTTTTTGCAATCATATATACTTTTAATATCATTAGTTCGAAAAAAGGTTTTCGAATTATATTGATTGAATCAGCACGAACTTTAGAGGCTTTCTTTCATAATGTTCCTGAAATAACTTTAAAAAAATTAATTGTTAATATCTAGGATGCTTTATTTTCGTCAAAGAAGCAAATAATAAATTCATGCGTTTTTAGTAACTTAAAACTATAATTTTAGTAAAGGTGTTTTCTGCTGTTGTTTTTGTTTGTTTGTTTGTTTGTTTGTTTTTGTTTGTTTGTTTGTTTGTTTGTTTGTTTGTTTGTTTGTTTGTTTGTTTGTTTAGACAAAATAACTTTCCAGTAAGATTTTTAAAAAATGAGTTCATTGAATTAGGTGATAATTATTTAATAAATACTGAAAATTTAATTAAAATTAGTTGATTTTACTGAATAGTGGTGACTTTTTTTAAGTGAAGGGAGTGGTCAAAATGTTTATACATTTTGGAAATCGGCCATTCATTTTGTCCGTTCCTTGAGGTGGTTAAGTTGGTTAACCCTTTCAGACGTTAGCTTTTCTTTGATTGAGAAGTGAGTAATGAATGCTGCCTAATGGTCTGGAAGTGAGAGATCATTTTACTATAAATTTATATCTTAATTTTCATATAATTGTTTTATTCATTTTAATTTTTACTGTTTTAAATTTTTACAAGTTTTGCAGGTAGGTGACGGTGGTCTGGGTGTTTCAAGTTCGAATCCAGTTCGTTCTACAAAGGCTGTTTTCACTTAGGATGTTGGCAACCTTCATGTGGCTCCTTCCGTGTATACAAGGTATCTTTCTAGAAAGATGTCTGGCTAGAAAAATATCAAGGAAATCAATGCGGATTCATACGATGTGTTCATTATGATCTATAAAAAAAAAAAAAAAAAAAAAAAAAAAAAAAAAAAAACTTTGTAGCAATAGGGAGGAGAAATTAGCGAAGGGTGCAAGGATGGGATTATTATACTAGATTTGAACACCTTGAATTCCGTATTGGATCAGTTTTCAATAAGATACATTTAGTAAACAAGGATAAACGACTTTATTACTAAGCGAAGAAGGTATTCTCGTCAGACATGCAAGGGAACTAACTCTCTTATATAAAATGAGAGTTACCTTCCTTGTAAATACATTTCTTTCTATTTCTTTAACTATAATTTTTATCAAAAAATATTCAGGTAGTTATATAATTAACAAGATTACACACACGGGCGCGCACAAACACGCACACATACAAGAGACCTCACGCACACGTACATGCGTACATAATCAATTATTATCTCAAATATATATATATATATATATATATATATATATATATATATATATATATATATATATATATATATATAAGTCATCAAAGATCTCTCTTTGACAACAGCCTATGATGTTCCCTGGAAGCTGAGTGACAACAAGTCTGCCAGGTGTTCAGTACTCTCCACCTCTTTCGATAACATCTGCAAATAAATTTGCATTATTGCACCAGCTGCTTGCCATTGATTTCTCGTTGGCAGCAGCTGTTGGTCTTCACTGGAATTTTAGTGGCAATAAGCCTCCCCAAGGTCCCAGTTCTCTTCCCACTCATCCGGTGGAGGCCTGGTCAGTTCCTCAGTCTTTCCTTCCTCCTTCACTCTATTTGGTTATTTGGTTTCACTCTTTTTTTTTGGGGGGGGGGGGTGCAGTGATGTGGCAATGGGAGGCTTGGGGTGGGGTTGTGGTTAGAGAACTTATAGATATGCGACTTTAGCGTTCTTGGTTCCATGTAGTGTTTCATGTTTTGCCTTTGCAGCATTTTGTCTGACCCGCGCTTGTTGCTCCTGTGTGTTAGTTTCCCCATTCAAGGGTTTTTCTTAATATTTCAGCTGTTTTTATTGTTGCTGTTCGCTGTATTATTATTATTGTTGTTGTTGTTGTTGTTGTTGTTGTTGTTGTTGTTGTTACTACTATTATTATTACTACCGATATTAGTGTTACTATTATAATTGTAGATTTTATTTCTGTTGTTGGTGGTGGTGGTGGTGGTGGAGAAAGGTCGGGAGGGGATCTTTAAGCTTGGTGGGGAACCCTCCTAGAGATGATGTCTCAATAAAACTATCGGTGGTGGTGTAACCTAAAATTCACTAAAAATAACGACGTGAATGAGGCTTGAACATCTTACGAAGGCCTTACGTCCGGCAGGTGTCCTACTGGTCAGCAGGGTGGGTTCTGTCATCATCATACAACTGTTCGAAATTCTAAGGATGTTGGTGGATGTAGGGGCAGTGAGGATAGGCAGAGAGAGTCCCAAGACACAAAGGGAGTTCGAACAGGAAATGTCAAAATACCCTGGACGGATGGGGAAAGAAGAGTACTGTGGGAATGCTTTGTAAGAAGTGGAAGTACCAAATCTGATGGATATATCCGAAAAGTGAAGAAAGAGATCTAGAGGAGGAGGAGCTTGGAGTGTGACAGGTTTGGTATCTCAGTTAAAACAGATTAAAAATAACAACCTACTTTCAGTGATTGCAAGGGAAGAGATTGAACGGATGGTTAGGAATTAAATCAATAGCGAAAGTAAAATTGATGAAAGTAGCTCTGATGAAAGAACTGAGGGTGTGGAAGTGGAGAAGGGAAATGTAAGCGATGATGTGAGGCTGACAACTGAGGAAGAATGGAATCCTATGGTTAGGGGAAGTGATGAGAAGGAGTTTGAATTATTTGAGGCAGATGAGATCAATGACTCTGAGACAATGGAACCAGTGGAAGGAGCAGATATATGGAGAAGTACTGAGGAAGTTCGAGCTTTGACTTCTGTAGAAAAAGAAGTACTTCAGAAGTTAAGAGAGGTTCTTCTTGGAGATGAGGTCATAAATATTTCAAACATGAAGAGAAGTGATAAGCAGAAGGTGAAAAGCGAGGTAAAAATAGTTCAAGGAGTAATTCAAAACATCATCAGAAAGAAGATATCGATTACGGAACTTAACAGGCTTCTGTATGCAGCGTTATATGTTGTTGCTAATCGTCTTGGCTTAATACAGAAGAAAAAGAGGGAAATGAAGGATAGAAGGCCATACTGGCAGAGGCGGTTTGAGGAAAGTATTAAACGGTTGCGGAAAGACATTGGTAGAATCGAAGATATAAGAAAAGGAGTTTAACTATGATAGAAAACCAAGGACGAGCTTGAAAGGAGGTATAAATTGCTGAAAAAGGGAACGATGACCATTCTAACAATGTTGAAAGAGAAGGTCCACACTGTTGGTATGGTTTGTTGGAAAAAGTGTTGCGTTTCAGCAGAACAACCTTTTCCGGAACAATCAGTCTCAGCTGTATAAAGAATTAAATGGTAGTAAACAGGCGGGAAATAACAACACTCGAAATGCAAATGATGCCAGGAAGTTCTGGAGTGGAATTTGGTCCGTCAAAGGGCGATATAATAAGACGGCTAGCTGGTTGGGAGAGGTCAGAGAAAGGCTATCAGGAATGCAGCAGATGAAGAATGTTGAGATAACCATTGATGACGTAAAGGCTGGCATATGAAGGATGACAAACTGGAAGGCACCTGGTTCAAATAGAGTGATGGGCTTCTGGCAAACAGTTCTAATTCCTTTATTCACCTATAGCTGCTGCAAAGGGTCGTAGAGTCGGGAGATGTCACTGACTGGCTTGTTAAAGGAAGGACGACACAGATTTGGAAAGATCCTGCAAAGGGAACAGATGCCAGCAATTATAGACCAATTACATGTCTACCACTAATGTGGAAACTGTTAACTGGAATCTTTGTGGAAAAAATTCATGGGCATCGTGGTGTTTTCCTTGATGAAGAGAAAGGGTGTCGGAAAGGCTCGAGGGGTACCACATAGCAACTACTGAGTGATAAGGCAGTAATGCAAGATGCAAAGAGGAAAAAGAGGAACCTGAGTGTAACTTGGATCGATCACAGAAACGCTTGCGACATGGTTCCCCATTCATGGGTCCGTGAAATACTATTGATGATGAAGATTGCTGGGAATGTGATAGGGCTTTTAGAGACAGGTATGGCTAAATGGAAAACGGTGTTGACAGCAAACAGAGGTGCTGGAGCAGATTGGCATGAAACGTGGAATATTCCAAGGAGATTCGTTATCTCCACTTCTTTTTATAATTATAATGATGCCACTGAGCATCCTTTTAAAGAGAGAGAAACTGGGGTATAACTTTGGATCTGGTGACAGACGCCTCAACCATCTACTGTGTATGAATGATTTGAAGATATCCGGTAGAAATGAAAAGTAAATGGAGAGACTGGCAGAGCTCGTATGGGACATACTAAGAAGACATCGGGATGAAATTTGGAATTAATAAACGTGCAGGGAGTAAAGGTTAATTTGAATGGAATAGTGCTGCCAAATGGAGAAATCATAAAAGAAATAGAAGATACAGGGGTAAGTATTTGGGAGTGTTGGAGGATGTAGGCATCATGGACATAGAAATGAAGGAGAAAGTCAGGAAGGAGTATCTTAGAAGAGTAAAACTAATTGAAGTCGCAATTGTATAGAGGAAACCTAATGAAAGTGGTGAATGTATGGGCAGTCAGTGTTTTGAGATACAGTGCAGGAATTTTAGAATGGTCTGACAAGGAGTTGCATGCCATGGATATTAAAGCAATAAAAGTTTTGTTTGGTATATTCTACATTCGAAGTAGCATAGCGAGGCTGTATCAAAAGAGGAAAGTGTAAAAGATTGTGTTAGAACTGAGGAGATTTCATTAAAGGAGCATGTGGTTAGAAGTGGGGGGGGGCGATTCTTAAAGTTGTGGCCAATGAAGTGGAGATATGTGAAGTGGCTGATGAAAGATCATGGCAATGGCTTAGAGTTGGGTATCTGGCTACAGGTACTGAAGCTTTTGTTTGTGCAGCACAAGAGTAGGCATTAGAAACATGATTGTTCCAAAAAATTGTTCTAGGAGAGGAAGTTGCTGCAGAATGCCGGATTTGTGGTAAGACCTCAGAGTCAATTGCACACCTTGTAGCAGGATGTAGTAGATTGGCCCAGAGAGACACAATCACATGGGACTCCAGATATATTGGGAGGTTTGTAAGAAGGTTGGAGTGAAGTGGTGCTGGAAAGTGGTTTGAGGAGGTGCCTGATGAAGTGAGAACAAGTGAGGATGGCAAGGTAGAGGTATGGTGGGACAGAAGTGTCATAACAACCAAGCAATTGGAACATAATCGTCCGGAGTTGGTCGTAATTGACAAGGCCTCAAAAAACTGACAGATTTTAGACTTCTCAGTACCCTGCGACAGGAATGTGAGAGAGAAGGAGAATGAGATGTGCTTCATTGGCCTTGGAGATAAGGCATATACACGGGATTAAAACATAAATAATCCCAATCGTAGTAGGTATGCTAGGAGTAGTATCAAGTCGTCTGGAAGAACAATTGAAAAAACTACAATCCCCGATGTTTTAGGTGGCCTTCAGACATCTGCTATTGTAGTTACCACCAACATCCTTAGGAAAACCCTTGATATTTGAAGCTCCTGGTTTGGAGCCGGGATTGGGGAAAATCCTCTGGAAATGAATCCCATCCCTTTCCAGGGAGACGTGGATAAACAAAATCAGTATTATTATTATTATTATTGTGTTTCTGTCAAATTGCTGTATATAGAAATGGAAGGTGTCTTTTTGTTCCATACCAAATTCTTCCAGTCATCAAGTGGCTTATTTATGCCTGTTGAGTTTGTAGTGACCGCCAGATATGGCTGGAACAAATCCACAGCAGGAACATTTCATAGAAATCACTGTTTTTAGAAATGTGCAAAGACACAACATCATGATCAAGCCACCCGCACACATAAAATAAAGGAACTATATTACGTTTCTGCCTGTAGAGATACAGCAAACAGGCTGGAACATTCGAGAACATCTCTATATAAAGATTTACCGCAAAAATTAAATCAGTTTTCCCACCAAACACTAAACTACAGCACGTGCTGAAGGGAACTCTGTCCTTGAGACGTTAAATCACCTTTCATGGACTTAACGCATGCTACAGACAAAATCAAACCGGTTTTTCTCTTCAACACTCATTGTGGAAAATTACCACATTGTACACATAATTTAAATCCTCTTTTAAAAAATTCTATTTCAAATTATTGTTCTTATGTGATGAACACAAACACACGCATTCGCTCTCGTGATTAAGGACTGTTTTCTCAGAAAATAATCATATTAATTTCAAGCCGCGTGTGACACTCTGGACATAAAAAAAAGAGCAATTTTAAACCTCATGTCATTCTCACAAACTCCGTATTTTGTTGATCCTGCATTATGAACACCCCACACAAGAAAACACTAATGTTGAATACTTTGACTTAATATTTTCTTAACATAAATAACTGCTGTTCATTTATATAAAAAAGATTGACACTCAGGACAACATGATTTCTTTTTGACTCGGACTCCAACTACAGCAAATTCGCACCAAATAATCCTCATACGAATAAGCGGTTCTGAAGCCAGCACGTTGAACAATTCGCCAACCAACAGGATTTTACCTACATTATTGACAGCGGTGATTATCAACGCCTGTTTCACGCCGAATCTCGCATGCAATTTGCGATACAACATAGACAAATGTTCTTAAATCAACCACGGCCACACTGATCACATCAGAGATATCGTCATTTTCACCACATGCAGAATTTAATAACTTTTACATTGTAGATGTGCAAGGGTCAGCGGTTCTAGGATTCCCCTCACTAAAACAGCTCGAATTAATTACCTTTTACTGCACAGTAAAAAAGGAAGATGCACACTTAACTCTTGTTTTTATTGTTTTTTTTACAAGGTGGTCACCACTTATCAAGGCCCGGATGCCACTCAGGGATAAGGGTTATCACGTGTACAGTACGTTAGTATTAAGATTTGATAAAGTGTCTTACGGGGCAGTTCATCAGGAATTTGTTTATGTTGGACTTGAAGATATCAAGGTTGTAGTCAGGTGGGAAACAGGTAAACGGAACAGTTCCACAGGCGTGCACTTCTAAAAAAGAAGCTTTGTTCATGGAATCTACGTTTTGGTTTTGGCACAGATAAAGAGTGGGGAAATTTTTTGACAGTGGTTTTAGCTAGACGGGTGTTTTTCGTGAAAGATTGGTGAGGGGGGACCAGGGATTGGAGCTTAGACGAGTACTTGCCATGGAAGTAACGATAAAACAAAGATAGGCTCGCAACGTCTCTCCTCTGGGAGAGAGGTTGTAGGGAAGAGAAAAGGGCATCCCCCACTAAGCCACAAAGCCTATTTTGTACTCTGTCAAGGCAGGATAGGCTGTTTTTAGCAGCTCCTGGCCAGATGTGGCAACAGTACTCCATCCTTGGACGTACTTGGCTTTTATATAGATAGAGAATTGCATCAGCAGTGAGATATCTTCTGGAGCAGTAGAAGGATCATACCATTTTACCAGTGACCTTGGCAATAGACTTGATGTACGTGTTCCATTTCAGGTCAGGAGTAAAGGTCAAGCCCAGAAGCTTATCAAAACATGGAGCTTCCCCTAGTCGAGAGCAATCCATTTCAATTGATGCCAGATGGGGATCAGAGCTTGATGATGTAAAGATAGGAGCTTGGTTTTAGATGCATTAAAAGTAACCAGCCACCTCTTCCCCCACTGTACCACATGCTCGAGATAAGAAGAGAGAGAATCAGAGAGAACTTAGTCATTTACAACCTTTGATGTGTTGCCATAGATGGTCGTTTCATCAGCATCGATGTCAACGAATAATTTAAGTATGTGTTTAGGGAGATCATTGATGTAGATCAGGAAGAGAGTTGGGCCCAGGATGGACCCCTGACGGACTCCAGCATTAATACTGAGGGCCTCTGATTTCCACTCATCAATCACTATTCTTATAAGCCTATCAGAGAGAAATTATTTAATGATTGAAAAATCATTTCCAGTGATACCGTAGCTGGAAATCTTGTGAAGTAGGCCTTTATGCTATACCTTATCGAAGGCGTTTGATATGTCAAGAGCAATTGCCCTAGAAAGGAATCCTTTGTCAAGAGATTCACTAATCCTAGGAGATATAACCGTTAGCACATCTGCTGTAGATCTGGCAGAACGGAAACCATCTTGTATGCCACTAAGAAGGTTATTTCTGCTGAGGGGGTTGACTACTTCCCTATTTAATATGGATTCCAGCACCTTACTCATGACACACAGGAGACTTATTAGTCTCTACTGAGAGGGAGACGACTTATGAACTGAGTTCTTAAATACAGGGCATACTGATGAGGTTTTCCAGGGTGTTGGGAAGCACTTCTCTTTAAGTTTTGTAAGTATGGGGGCAATTTCTGGTTGAAGCTTTTTCAGCACTATAATTGGAATTGAAGCTTTTTCAGCACTATAATTGGGCCAGTTGCTTAATCAAGGTTCTTGATTAGCTTAGCGACCTCACACACAGATATTTGTATGTTGCATAGCGTGTTATCTGTTATAGGAGGAAATACAGGGTGTTGATGGCCTTCATCACATAGGGTAGAATTAGCTGCAAAGTTTTTGGCAAATAGTTTGGCCTTATCTGATGCTGACGAGATGACCTTAGATCCATTGAAGATGATTGGGATAGAACGCATGCTTCTGTTCAGATTCCTGTTTTTTATTTGCCAGAACTGGTGGAAAGCAAGCCTCTGCTCAGCTACTTTGGATTTAACAGATTTAACACATAGCTCTCTTGCATTTTTTATTACTCTTTTACAGTGGTTGCTGGAAGTCCTGAAACAGCTCTAGTCACAGTGCATCTATTACGTTGGTAGCTATGGAAAAAGTGATTTCTGTGCGTGATGGCAGCAGCACATTTTGGGGAGAACTATGGCTGGCTGTTAGGTTTTTGTTGGAATTGTTTTGGATGGTATGAATCGGTCTATGCCTACAATTAACCATTCGGTCAGGTCTGATATTATGGAGGACATATCCTTTTTAAACATGGAAGATGGGGTAGATTAGATATAAATGTACAGAAGCTATCCCAGTCAGCCGTAGCGTATCGATATACAGTACAGTGGAGAGGTACGTCTGAAAACTTATTGCATTTCATTTTTATCTTAACTGATACAACCGAGTGGTCGAAAGATCCCAGAGGAGATAGAACGAAACATGAACATAGCTCAGGGGAAGTTGTGAGAAAAAGGTCTAGAATGCTAGCATACTGACCGGAAGTATCGGGTACATGGGTGGGTTCCTGAACAATCTGGGTGAGATCATAGGCAATGGCGAAATTATGACAAAACATCCCCTCATCATTTGTCTTGTTTGAGTGGGTTAGCCATTCCACATTGTGGACATTGAAGTCACCACAAATGTGGATATTAGCCAAAGGATGAGCAGACAGGATGTGGTAAATTTTCTCAGATATGCTCTTAAAGAGAGTAACTCTGCTGTTGTGGGGGCAATAGAGGGCAAATATAAATGCAGTGGTGTAAGCAAGTGCAACCCGGAAGCACATATAAGGTAAATTGGGATCTCCTCTGGAGATATCCCTACCACACGGAAAGCCATCTTTAATGTAGGCACATATTCCATGACAATGGCGATCTTGGAGGTCAGATTTAGATGTTAAGTTAGAGTATCCTTTAATTATGAACTCGTCTAGGGAAGTGGTCGGCCCTATGCCAGTTTTGCTTAGGAAGAATATGTCCCGTTGTTTCTCTTGTAATTGGGTTTCAACCTCTGGAAGGTTTGAATGTAGACCCCTGATGTTGGAGAAGGAGACATGGTTGTAGGGGTCTACATTGAAGGATGGGTTTCTAGGTTTATTCGTGTTTTTCTTTTGAAATATTTTATGTTGAGGTTTTGGGATTTGTGGAACAGGTTGACAGACTTGGTTAGAGCAGGACAGAGAGGGAAAGTAGGAGAGAAAAGACAGAAATTTTTTTTTTTTGTAGCACATAAATTAAATTACCCGCTATTATGGCATCGAGAGGCTCCACCAGAAATTACTGCATGGTCCAGAATCCATTCACCAGATGGCAATACAGCAGCCCCAGTACTTTGCACCTGCTGACAGGACAGTTTCTTTAGTTGTTAATCCAAAGTTCGGCTCCCTGACTATCAGGCGGATAACGTCAGCCTAGATGAAACGTTTACCTCCAGTACCCTTACTAGTGACATGGCCACAAGGATAGACATAGAAACAGAAGATTTCCGACATCTCAGGCTACTGTTCATGAAGTACTGCCGTCCTGGAAAGCAGCTTTTTCTTCGCCCTTTGTCAGAAAAATCACATTCGAAATGAGGACTGAGGGACAAATAAGGAGAAGCAAGAGTAACGAGAGCTACCGATAACGCATCCACAATGTGTTGTCTACTCTCCATTAAAAAAAGAAAAAAAAAAGGGTCTAAAAGACTTATTAATATAAGTCCGTAGCTCTAATTCGAAATTAAAGATATTTGGAGATAAATTCCCCTCCCATGTTTACGAATGAAATGAAAATAGAAACATTACTGTAATTTCCGTTTACGGTATTAAACCTTTTTCTTCTTATCCAAGAGACATCTCCAACAAAAGAATTATAACAAGGACAATTTAGCACCAAAATAATTTTTAAAATACTGCTGCGGAGTTATCACGTGTTGACATGTACATTAAACTTATTTCTTATCCAAAAGACACCTCCAGCACATTTGAAGGCTTTTCGTTCATTGATTCTTGCTTTCGAGTTTCTGTCCTTATGGGAGACTGGTTGGGAAAGGGTCACGGTGATTTCGTTTATATTTATACAGAAAAAGTTAAGAAGTAATCTTAAAACAATTTTTTTTCCTCGGGGGGGGTATTCTAGATAATTTTGCATTTAACGGCTGACTGAAATAAAATATATTAGACAAAATTAAGTAAAAATAAAGACATTATAATAAGGACAATTTAGCACCAAAATGATTTTTAAAATACCACTGCAGAGTTATCACGTGTTGACATATTGATTAAACTTATTTCTTATCCAAGTAACACTAATCAATGCAATCAAATACCTGATGCAGATGAATCGAGACCAGTTCGATAAAATTGGCTTCATGCAAGTGCTGTGAAACAAAAGCCTACAACCACACATTATTGCACATAGAAAAAAAAACTTGAAAGGACAGCATGAAACAAAAACTTGACAATTTGGTCAAAACAATATATTCTGAACCAAGTGATTGGGTTTCAAGTTTAGTACACTCACATAGAAAATGGAAGTCTGAGAATCTGTTTAGTCCCAGAACATCTTAATACAGCGCTAACAAGACCACACCATGCAATTCCTGCAGTAAAAGGCCAACACATTATTTTGCAGGTGCCAAGTTAGTTATTGTTCTATATACCTAGACAGCTAACAACATTCCAATCTCTGTATGGTAGGTGCTGCTTTCATGATACATGTAGAAATGAATATGGACCAGATACTTGAACAAGTTGTGAATCATGTCTACAGCAGAAGTGATTTCATTACTAATTCGCACTTTTTATTTTTAGATTCAAATATTAATAACTACATTTTATTTCAGTATTTAATTTATGTATTTCTGTTGTATTAAATGCTAGCTTTTTTTTTCTCGTCCATAAATGTTTATCTACCGAGTTGATCTTAAATATTGTATAATCAATCCATTATATTATCATTTTCAGTCCCCCACCCCTAAATTCTGGCTTCCATCTTATCTCGCAATTACTTATAACGTCACCAACTAACTTCGGAAGAACCCCCCCCCCCATCCGCTTTTCTTTTATATCGTAAATTTCTTAAAACGTGACTAGTTAAAGTTCAGAATAAAATCACGCTTTTCTTTTAACGCTTAATTAAAAAAAAAAAATCTTCTGAACGCTATTAAAAGTTAAATTCTTCACTAGTTTGCATTTTGGAGACGGAAGTGTTTTTGAGATAAGTGATTTCATTACTAATTCGCACTTTTTATTTTTAGATTCAAATATTAATAACTACATTTTATTTCAGTATTTAATTTATGTATTTCTGTTGTATTAAATGCTAGCTTTTTTTTTTCTCGTCCATAAATGTTTATTTATCTACCGAGTTGATTGCAAAAATAGATTACCTAATTGTACTCATTTTTAGTTCGTGAGAGGGGAATCTATCACCATACTTTCCCTTAAACACGTCCGTTGGACTTTTATTAAGTACAATACTTAATAATTTTTTTTTTTTTTTTTTAATGGAGAGTAGAAAACGCATTGTGGATGCGTTATCGGCAGCTCCTATTACTCTCGCTTCTTCTTATTTGTCCCTCAGTCCTCATTTTTAATGAGTGATTTTTCTGACAAAGGGAGAAGAAAAAGCTGTTTTCTAGGTTGGCAGTATTTTGCGCGAACAGTTGGCAGAGTTGGTGGAAATTTTCTGTTTCTATGTCTATCCTTGTAGCCATGTCACTAGTAAGGGTGCTGGAGGTAAACGTTTTGTCTGGGCTGACGTTATCCGCCTGATAGTCAGGGACCCGAACCTTGGATTAACCACTAAGGAGGCTGTCTTATCAGCAGGTGCAAAGTACTGGGGCTGCTGTATTGACATTTGGTGAATGGATTCTGGACCATGCAGTAGCTTCTGGTGGGGCCTCTCGATGCCATACTAGTGGGTAATTGTTACGGCTTTACCTTATCATTAGCTACAAAAAAAAAAAAAATTCTTCGTTTCTTTTTCTCTCTTAGTTTCCCCTCTCTGTCCTGCTCTAAGTAAATCTGACGACCTAGTCCACAAATTTCAAAATTTCATCATGACAAGTTTCAAGAAAAAATACACGATTAAACACGGTTCTCCAACTTCCAACGTAGACACCTACTACCATGTCTCCTTCTCCAACATCAGGGGTCTACGTTCTAACCTTCCAGAGGTTGAAACCCAATTACAGGAGGCTAAACCAGACCTTTTATTTTTAAGTGAAACTGGCATTGGACAGGCTATTTCCCTAGATGAGTTTGCAATTACAGGATACTCTAACTTAACTTCTAAATCTGACCCCCAAGATCGCCATGGCCATGGAATATGTGCCTATATTAAAGATAGCTTTCCATGTGGGAGGGACATCTCCAGGGAAGATCCTAACTTACCCTATATGTGCTTCCGGGTTGGTTTAGCTCACACTACTGCATTTATATTTACTCTCTATCGCCCCCACAACAGCGGAGTTACTATCTTTCAAAGCATATCTGAGAAAATTGACCAAGTCCTATCTGCTTATCCTTCAGCTAACATTCACGTATGTGGAGACTTCAATGTTCACAACGTCGAATGGTTGACCCACTAAACAAGACCGATGATGAGGGGAGGCTCTGTCATGATTTCTCCATTGCCTATGACCTCACTCAGATTGTTCAGGAACCCACCCGTGTGCCTGACAATGACGGCCAGTATGCGAGCCTACTAGACCTTTTTCTCACAACTTGCCCTGAACTATGTTCAGTTTATTCTGTCGCCTCTTGGATCTTCCGACCACTCTGTTGTATCAATTAAGATAAAAATGAAATGTAATAAGTCCCCAGACGTACCTCTCCATCGTACAGTATATCGATACACTAAGGCTGACTGGGATAGCTTCCGTACATTTATATCTGATCTACCTCTGCATTCCATGTTTAAAAAGGATGTGTCCTCTATAGTATTAGACCTGACTGAATGGTTAATTGTAGGTATTGACCATTTCATACCCTCTAAAAAGTTTCAGCAAAAACCTAACAGCCAGCCATGGTTCTCTCCAGAATGTGCTGCTGCCATTGCGCACAGAAATCACTTTTTCCACTGCTTCAAACGTAATAGATGTATGGAAACTAAAGCCGTTTTCAGGACTGCCAGCAACCATTGTAAGAAAGTAATAAGGAACGCAAGAGAGTTGTATGCTTAATCTGTTAAGTCCAAAGTAGCTGAGCAGCGGCTTGGTTCCCACCAGTTTTGGCAAATAGCAAACAGAATCCTGAACAGAAGCGTGTGCTCCATCCGAACTATTATCAATGGACCTGAGGTAATCTCGTCAGCATCAGACAAAGCCAAACTCTTTGTCAAGAACTTTGCAGCTAATTCTACCCTTTGCGACCAAGGCCGCCAACCCCCAATATTTCCTCCTGTATCAGAAAACACGCTATGTGATATACTTATATCTGTACATGATGTTGCCAAGCTAATCAAAAACCTTGATTCCAGTAAAGCAACTGGCCCTGACGGTATTCCAATTATAGTACTCAAAAAACTTCAACCTGAACTAGCGCCCATACTTACAAAACTGTTTAAACGTTGTCTTAAGGAGAATAGTTTCCCATCTCCCTGGAAAATCTCATCAGTATGCCCTGTATTTAAGAATTCAGGTGATCGCTCATCCCCCTCTCAGTACAGGCCAATAAGTCTCCTGTGCGTCATGAGTAAGTTGCTAGAATCTGTGTTAAATACAGAAGTAATCAACCATCTCAACAAAAATAACCTTCTTAGTGACACTCAATATGGTTTCCATTCTGCTAGATCTACAGCAGATGTGCTTACAGTTATATCTCATAGGATTAGCAAATCTCTCGACGGTGGCAATCTTTCTAGGGCAATTGCTCTTGACATATCTAAAGCCTTTGATAGGGTATGGCATAAAGGTTTACTTCATAAGATCGCTAGCTATGGTATAGCTGGAAAAGTCTTCTCAATTATTAAATCATTTCTTTCTGATAGGTTCATAAGAGTAGTAGGTGAGGGGCAAAAATCAGAAGCTCACAGTATTAATGCTGGTGTCCCTCAGGGGTCCATCCTGGGCCCAACTCTTTTCCTGATCTACATTAATGATCTTCCAAATCACATCCTTACATTATTTGTAGACATTTATGCTGACGACACTACCATTTATGGTAGCACATCTAAGACAGTAAACGACCAAGTTCTCTCCAATTCTCTCTCCTCTGATCTTGAGCACGTAGTACAATGGGGAAAGGAGTGGCTGGTTACTTTTAATGCATCTAAAACCAAGCTTCTATCTTTACATCATCAACATTCTAATCCACACTTGGTATCAATTGAAATGAATGGCTCTCGTCTTCAAGAGGCCTCAAGTGTTGACAAGCTTCTGGACTTGACCATTACTCCTGATCTTAAATGGTACACAATGTTGCCAAGGCCACTGGAAAAATGGTGGGATCTTTCTATCGATCCGGTAAATATCTCACTGCTGATGCTATTCTCTATTTATATAAGAGCCAGGTACGTCCAAGGATGGAATACTGTTGCCACATCTGGGCAGGAGCTGCTAGAAAGGACTTGTCCTGCCTTGATAGAGTTCAAAATAGACTTCGTAGCCTCGTAGGAGATGTCTTTTTCTCCTCCTTGCAACCTCTATCTCACAGAAGAGATGTTGCGAGTTTGTCTCTGATGTATCGTTATTTTCATGGAAAGTGTTCGACTGAGCTTCAATCTATGGTCCCCCCTCGCCAAACTTTCACAAGAAACACTCGTCTAGCTGTAAACACTATCAATAATTCCCCCCATTCTTTATCTGTGCCTAAACCTAAACGTAGATTCCATGAACAAAGCTTCTTTCTTAGAAGTGCACGCCTGTGGAATTGTCTTCCGTTTTCCTGCTTTCCGGCTGACTACAATATGGTTGTGTTCAAGTCTAAAGTAAATAAGTTCTTGATGAGCCGTTCCATATAAGTTATCAAATTTACCAAATTTTCATTACTAATGATTACTATATTGTCCAATTTCTACTGTACACTCTTTAACCCTTATCCTTGAGTGGCCTCTGGGCCTTGATAATGTGGTGATGCGTATGTAAAAAAAAAAAAAGAACTGATTAAAAAGACAAGAAAATTTTAAATAAGATCATGCAAGTAACTGTTGATAATTATCTTATGTTTAATTCAACAAAATACAAAAATGAAGTCAAAAAGCATATTTTTTGGGGATGATCTATAATGAAAACTGATGTCACCACAGAACCAGAAAATCTCCAAGATCGAAAGGAATTTTCTTATCAAACTTGTTAGAAAGAGCTACAAGAATTCTTAAGCCTTATGAGATATTTATCACCATTCATTCCTAACCTTGCTGACAAGACATTGAGAGGAAGAGTTAAAAAGGACGAACCCTTTCTCCGGGAAGAACACCACTAGAAATGTTTTGAAAATCCAAAACAGTAATCAGCCAAATATCTACACTAAAATATTTTAACATAGCCGAAATACCAGTACTACAAACCCATGGAAGTTTGGACTTGGAACTCCATAAATGCAAAGAAAAAAGAACCCCCCCCCCCAAAAAAAAAACGCATGAGCATCACAGTCTCTAACAGACACTGAGAAGCAATATATATGCAAGAAAATTCTTGCAACTATCTTAAATGTCTAAATATTCCATAATACCTATATGAACATAAATCTAAAGTACGCCAGTCGTCATGATACTACAGACGGCTACTGACTAGTGCAACTCCATAGCGGAATTGAACAAGAACATTAGAGAAACTAATGACGCTGTGAAAGTAATAAAGAAAGTGGCTTGCACAAACGAGTGCGCCT
The DNA here is from genome assembly GCF_053919585.1 of Euprymna scolopes. NCBI lineage: Eukaryota > Metazoa > Mollusca > Cephalopoda > Sepiida > Sepiolidae > Euprymna > Euprymna scolopes. The sequence goes on from NC_136486.1 coordinate 142,912,774, forward strand.
CTCTCTCTTTCCTGTCGGAATGAGGGAAAGAAAAGAAAAAGAAAAGATCTTCGCTTGTAGGAGACTCAGTAATATATGTATGGAATTAATTTGCAAATTAACATATTTTGTGTTTCAAATCAATGAAACAATGACATGTTTAATTACTTTTAACGCATAAACACACAACATTTCAATTTGAATACGTTTTAAACAAGGCCGCTAGCCATTAGTCGCGTGCTCTCGTGTAATGAATGAATGCGTGAATGTAGGATTGACATGAAATTCTTAAAGATAAACTAAAATTACCGAAAAATGAGCTGAAATGACTTAAATAAATAAAAAGTAAATGACTTAGAATGACTTTATGACTGAATGCTTAAAAAATAACTGGAATCCTTCAAAAACAACTTGAATGATCTGGAGAATGACTTGAGACTGACTGGTTGTAAAGTGGGTGATCATTTTACATTAAATTAATACATAAAAGTGATCCCCCACTTTATATCACCAAGTTACAAACATAAGTACAGCATATAGTAAGAACGGATACTACACAGGATATTTATTTGCTCCCCCACCGAGCAAATTAGGCACAAGGCTGATTTTAATGTGAGGAGTGAAGGGGAAATGGGGACCAGCTCCCCGGGGAGTAGGGGAGCTGGATAGTGACAATTGGTATGAAGGGTTACCCCCACATTGACCAAGGTCTTATATGTGGAGTTGCCCCCACATATGGTCTTTGCTTGCAGTATCTGCTGGAACAGATGGTATTTATTTGCTCCTCCACCGAGCAAATTAGGCACAAGGCCGATTTTTAAAGTAAGGAGTGAAGGGGAAATGGGGACCAACTCCCCGGGGAGTAGGGGAGCTGGATAGTAACAATTGGTATGAAGGGTTGCCCCTACATTGACCAAGGTCTTATATGTGGAGTTGCCCCCACATATGGTCTTTGCTTGCAGTATCTGCCGGAACAGATGGTATTTATTTGCTCCCCCACCGAGCAAATTAGGCACAAGGCCGATTTTTAATGTGAGGAGTGAAGGGAGGGGGAAGGGAAAAAGGGGACCAGCTCCCGAGAGGATGGAAATGGGAGCTGGTTAAAGGTCAGGCATGTGGAGCCGCCCCCACATCTGGTCCCTGCCAGTCATAGCCAGTCATAGCTTGCAGCATCTGCCGGAACAGATGGTATTTATTTGCTCCCCCACTGAGCAAATTAGGCACAAGGCCGTTTTTAATGTGAGGTAAAAACCAGCTCCCCTAAAAGTAGGCAAAAAGGGGGCACTCTGGTTACCAAAAATAATAATTGTCCCAGTATAGAGGGTTTCCCCTCCATTGACTGGTACAAATTATCTTAAGTGCAGCATCTGCCGGAACAGATACTACACTTTGATCTTGGCCAAAAGGCTTAAAAAGCTAAGAACAGCATCTATTAACAACAGACCTTTGATCTTAACCAAAAAGGCCAAGCACAAAAGTGTTACGGACAGAGCGACCGACAGAGCGACCGACCGACCGACAGATCGACAGACCGATGGACAGATCGACAGACCGACGGACTGATGGACTGACTTATAAAGTCGCTTGCACGCGACTAAAAATTAATACTGAATGAGTTTCAATACAAATCATCGTGTTCTTTAATTTCCTTTTTTTTTAATGCAAATTTAAAGTTTTCTAATGCTTTTTCTAAAAGTTTTTCATTATTGCGTGTTTGACTGCTCGACAAATCTTGTTTGCTAAAACTTCAGCGATTATGACATTTTTAAATCTCTGGCCTTAATGACATATATTATGAAGGTTATGCCCTAACCAGATTGCCCTCATGATCTTTGACGACAAGAGTGAAGAGTTGTAATTTGGTGAACCATGACCCCGTAGTCTTCATCAGAGCGGCAAATATTTGCAAGCATGCACCAGATGCCCAACCAGAGCCCAAGATCAACCAACTTTAGTGACGTCATGTGGAGGGATAATAGGTAAAACCTTAACCCCTAACATTTTATCGTCTGTTTTCAAGATTAGTGTTGTGGTGGAACTTACTTATGTTACCTACTAATAGACTATTCCAATCTCAATAAATACCAGAAGACTAAGTCGTAATGTGTCAGTCAACACCCAATACTTGTATTGCGCTGGTCACTAAAGTGTGTGTCTGCACAGATGCTGCACTGAAATTAATTGTCCTTAGTCAATGGAGCGGGGGGGGGGCCTTTCTATACTAAGCCAATTTTATTTTTGCAGAATCACCTTTTGAGGGGAGCTGGTTATCTCCCACATTAAACTGACCTTGTGTCACATTTTGTTTAGTGGGAAATAAATAAATAACCAGTCGATATATGGTGAACTAGCCTAGGTCGTTTTTTCATTGGCATTTTGTTTTTCTTTGCAACCTTAGACAAGGTTATAACAGTGGCAACGTCGGATTTCGAACTTACAGCGGTCACTCAAATTTAAAATACCTCCAGCATTCAAAAGAACTCACGGCAGAAAGCAAGTGTTCTGAAAACACTGATTAAAGGAACTCATAAAAACTAAATAAGTGCAAGGGCATAAAAGTTTGAATTGAAACTCGTGAAAAGTAAGAATATTTTCATATTTTTCTTCTTCTCTTTGCTTCTAACGACATCTTGGTTCACCCATAAGTACAAAAAGAAAAGAAAGAAATACGAATTATTTGTGTTTTTTCTCGCCTCATCAAATATGTGTCTTTAGGTCTACTAAAAAAAAAAGTACATACGGTTTTCGGGATTTTCCCCTTTGGTCAACATTTTTTTGTGCTATTAAAAAACGTTTGCCTTGACGGAATATTGAAGATTTCTCGCAACATAAATTATTTTCTCTTCTATGAGAAAAAATTGCTTGGAATTTAAAGCTATAGTCAACGTTCATTTACAAAGTTATTGAAGGAAACAAATTACTGTTCCCTTTATTTAAGTTGTTCTAAAATACTAAAACCTTGTTAATCTGGACACGGTTTTGCTAATTTCTGTAAATACAGTATTTCACCTATCATAGAAAAATAGACACCTTGCAAAGTACATTTGATCAATTAATAAAACTGCAAATTGAACAACATCAGCAACAACAGCAACAGCAACAATCATTTGAACAGCAGAATCGCTCAGATGAAAGACAACAGAGGAAAAACACCAACAGCAACAGCGCATGGAAGAGCTGCTTATACAAGTCATAAAAAATAATGCGTCCACCGATAATAATAACGCATTTTTACAAGACTGAATATGAAATACGATTGACAATTTCTGCTACGGACCTAAGGAAGTTAAATCATTTGAAGCTTATTTTTGTAAGTATCGACTGCAAACAGTGGTCGAACCAGAAAAAGGTTCATTTACTATTTCGGAAACTAAAGACGGTTGAGCATAACAAGTTTGTGAATTTTATTTTATCACGTAAAACGTCGGAATTATCTTTCGTCGAGACGGTGGAACATCTTACTGAACTACTTAGCCCGAAAGTTTCGTTATTTCATAAGCGTTGAATCTGAATTTGCAAAAAAATAAAATAAAATGACGAAGATGATTTCGCAAAGTACGTAGCTATGGTAAATAAACATTACGACGAATTCAAACTTGCAGACCTCAGTGCAGACAATTCTAAATGTTTAGTATTTGCGCAAGGATTGAAAAGCAGAAAAGCAGAATTAATGCCAGCAAAAATACAGATTTTAATCGCGAATTAAAAATGAACTTACGAATGTATTTGCATTGGGCCTGGTACAATTTATAAAAATGGTCGCGGAACTAACATTAAAGCGGAATGCACAACGAGTTTTCAAAAGAAAACGCAATGTGCTGAAAATGGGAGCATTCTATCGAAAATAGAATACAGTTAGTGAGCTGCTTCCACGGTTTATGTGAAAAAGCAATCGGGGAACTCCGTATTACGGCATATTTTTCCACCGGTTGAATGTGTCTTTGGGGGACTTCCATTATCCTCTGCCAAGTCCAGAGGAAGTTTTTACAAGACGAAACAATGGTTAGACTTTCTCGAAAAGCGACCTAAGCGACGCCCATCTACAGATTCCAGTTGAAAATGAGTGCTAAATTACTCCGCATAAATACTCATCGAGGTCTTTACAGATATGAAAGATTTGTATTTGACGTCATGGTCATGTCTACAATTTTTTAACAGGTTATAGGCTCGATGCTAGTCGGCCTTGGCTTTGCCATCGCATATCTGGACGATATTATTATAGCCAGCAGTAACAAGGAACAGTACAAAGACCATACCAGGATTTTGGATTTAAAATCAAGGAAAACAAATGCAAATGCAGAAAATAAGATATTTGATGCACATAATTGACAAGAACGACAGACTTCCAGACCCCGAAAGAGCCGCTGCGATATGGAACATATCGACACTGGAAAATGCTATCCAACTGTAAAGTTTTCTAGAGCTTGCTAACTATTACCAGTGCTTCATTCAAAAAATGCATGAACTGCGGACACCTTTGAACAAACCTTTGAAAAAAGAAAAACGTTGGGAAATGACTGCGAAGTGTTAGTCAACGTTTGAGGAAATTAAAACGGTGTTCACATCAAACCTTTTTCCTCGCACATTTAAATCTGAAACTAGATATCATAGTGACTAGTGATGCTAGTCAATACGGTATAGATGCATGCCTGCTGCATAAGATGCCAGATGGGTCGAAAAACAATTGCTTCTGCATCCAGAACACATCTCCCGGTCGCGAAAACAGTGCTCACAGATAAAGAAAGAGGGTGTCGGCATTATTCATGCAGTCTCAAAATTTCATCGTTACCTTCACGGTAGGTATTTTACGCTGCAAACAGACCATAAATTCCTTCTAACCATTTTTGAGTTAAAAAAAAGGATTATCCACATTTACGGCCAACCGTTTACTAAAATGGGGAACCAGTTTATTGAATTATGATTTAAACTGGAATTCTTATTATTAAAGAATATGGCGCATGAGGATCGGCTGTCTAGGTTAATCCCGGCCCAAAAGGACCCCCCCAGGACTCAGTAATCGCCGCATTGCAGATAGTGATATAAAAGCGATGATTCGCAATACAGTCAAGGAATTACCAGTGACTCATCAAGAAATTAAGACTGAAGAGACTAATGATGAATTTATAAAAAGCAAAAATCAGAATTTAGAACAAGGAGAATTTATATCTGGCATGTACCCTGCAACAACGTTCTGCTTTATAGCGAGATTCATAATTCCAAAAGCGCTATAAAAGAGAATACTAAAAAAAACTTCCACATAGGTCATTCTAGCACTAGCAGAATGAAATGCCTGATGCGTAGATTCGTTTACTGGCCATCCATGGACCAAGATATAACTAACATTGGTAAAGCATGTAAACGTTTATGCTTTGGCTGCAAAGGCACCACCGATTATCCACAAACTCTGGCCCAAATCCGAACAACGTGATCCAAGATACATATAAATTTTGCGAGACCACTAGATAAATTCTACTACTTATAGTGGTGGATAGTTTTTCCAAATGGCCAGAGTTGCTAAGATCCAGAAACCCCACCACAGTGGTACCCAATAATTGCTTACATGAGTTTTTCGCTTGTTCTGGTGTTGTTAATTGTCTAGTTAGTGATAATGCTACCTAATTCACTTCTTCAGAGTTCAAAGAATTTTGTGAGACATATAAGGTAAGACATTTTACAACCCCACAATATCATCCGAAAAATAACAGCCAAGCATAGTGCTTTGTAGACATCCTACAAAGGGCGTTAAGGAAAGATTATGGATTATCCACGTTTGAAGTTATCAGCTTGGGAAAGGAATACTGTTAAAAAACTAGCTTGTTACTGACTAATGAACTATTACAATCTCAATAAATATCGGCTACAACGAACAACCCACCTATTGTATGCTTTGCAATACCTGTTACTTCATTTTGACGTTCTGTTTTTCTTTTCAACCCTTAACACGACTATAACAATTAACCTTAATGCTAACACATATAAAAAAACATATAAAAGAAACCTCTTGTCTTATTTCCAACTCTTACACTTATATATCATACAATGGAGTAAATTCGTGTTCTTTTATTTAGAACTTAAACAGGAAATATTGGCTTCCAATGATTGACTATTCTCTTAAAGAGTTTTTTTCCGCCCTCACCCCCCCCCCCATTAATCATTATACTCCGGATGCAGGATTCTTCTGTCAAAACCTTAGTTACGTTTAATAGACGATCGTTTCATATCGTGCCCCCTCCACCATAAGCATTGGTTATCACGGAAATGGCTCCCTCTCCCGACATATTCAAAGATTTTTGGAATTAAATCGTCGCATTTTGACCCATTTTCATTTTTGTGCCAGCAAACGGTGTTGCAACATTTGTTACATGTTTTATAGGTACGTTTAATTGTTAGGCTCGAATGTTGTCATTTCTTTTGCTAATTACTAGAAAAACCTCTATTCTGTTTCTAAAAACTGAGAGGAAATATCAGAGAAGATAAACTGTGGTTAAAAAACAGAAATATATAAAAAAAATATTATGAGTAAATAAAGACAACAACAAAAGTGAAATTTTGTGATTTTTATTATTTAAATATAACAATAAAATACAAAAGAAATCTGTTGTAGATGCCATTTCCAGTGGGGGGTAAGTTAATTTGATTTTGCAACAGAGCAGAATGAAGGCAATGATGGCGCGTTTCACAGCAATTAACACTTTTTTCTCGCAAATTATTTACCCTATATCTATTCAATAAACTATGGAAAACTAGAAAATGTCTTTTGGGTCCTTTTTATACAGAATTTCATAAAAAATTTCGTTTGGTGAATGTTACCTCATTTTATTTACCCTTCTGCAGGAGCTCAGACGCAAGGTCAGGCGTGGATTTAATAAAAACATTTCTGTGGAACGAACTAGATTCGAACCTAGCACACGTAGGTTTTCAGTTCATATCAGTAACCACTTAGCCACGGATAAAGTGATTTGCGAATCAGAAGTTCTCTGATATCTGGGGAATTTTGCCTCCACATACTCAAAGTAGTGAAACGGAGCTAACGTGAACATAAAAATATCATATACATTTTCGTTCTCGATTTTTTTTTTTTTTTAGTAAAGTTTTATTTATTTAAATTAAAATAAAATAAAAGAGAAATGTGATTTGCCACAAACACATCTACCCTTATGCCCGCAGTTGGCATTATTAAGTATTTCCCTTAATTCTTGTATCAATTGATGCTGGCCCAGGAGTAACGTCCTGGCAAGTGGAATCAAAGGCGGTTTTGTAGTTGGGTTCGAATTCCTCGAATAAAAGTAATTATCACTTCTCGCACCGATGATTGTGAAAACATAAAACACTAGTGTCTATAGGTATAAAAATAATTATTAATATTTATAATTAGTCACCGTTTATTTATTGCATTCTCATCAAATATGGAAAACTAGAATAGGTCTTTTGGATCCTATCTATACAGAATTTCATAAAATCTCCAGTGGTTAATTAAAGAGTATGTTTTACAGATGAAGAAGTATGCTAATCTTATGTCTCTAAAAGAGGTGTGGAAAATTCTGCTTCCACATAAACAGAGTGGTTAAATGGGGTTAACAAAAAAGAAACGTGTAAAATATCACACACATTTTCCTCGGTTTTGTGAGGCTCGGCTTTATTAATCCGAAGTGAAAACCTACAAAAGTATTACTTTTAAATGGGAAAATAAAACTAAAACTTTAAAACCTTTCTGTCGAATTCATTTATGGAATAACATCATAGATTTATTTTATGGTATTTCTCTAAAGAACCCTTGAATGTTATAGAGCTCCTTGTAGTCTAATCAATTAACCAAAAGATGGCTTTACGATTGCAGTATTTATGATGTAAGCAACAGATTGCGTGGAATTTTTCATAATCATTCATCCTTTATTTTTACAAGCAAATATAGATAACTAGAAAATGTTTTGGAGTTTTTCTATACAAGATTTTCTAATTTTTTTTGTTCAGTTGATTAATGTAGTTTTATCTTTTACAGATGAAGAGGTCTGCGAATCTGATGTCCCCTGAATGGATCTGGTAAATTTTGCCTCCATATATAAATAGTGTTGCAACGGGCTTAACGCAAGTATAAAAGATTAGTTTCCTCATTTAATGATAGGGTAGACTTTATTGGATAGAAGCCAAAACCTACAAAAATATTAAATTTAAATAAAACCCTTTTGTCGAATTTATTTGTGGCATTAGGTAACAGAAACTATATAAATCCTTTTTGATTATTCCGATAAAATTTTGTTAAAGTAACAGTGAAAATCATATGGCTATTTGTTGTTCAATAAGTCAACTAAAGTATAGCTCTGAAGTTTCTATTGAGGATGTAAGCAACCAATTGAATGCAATCTCCTATTTATTTTTTTACGAATAACTCACCCTTTATTTCTACAATCAAGTATGAAAAATTTTTGGAATCTATACAAAATGTCATAATTTTTATGTTGGTTAATGCAGCCTTATCCCATAAGTATGAAGAGGTCTGCGAATATGATGTTACCAGAAGAGAGTTGGAAATTCTGCCTTCATATACAGTAGTGAAATGAGGCTAACACAGACAAAAAAAAGGTGAAAAATATAATTGAAATCTATCTTCCTCGATTTTATTCGATTACAAAAACTATACTAATTTTATTCGGCGTGTGGCTGAGACATCCGAAAAGAGGGGAACCACACGTTGACGGGAGAAGCGTGCCCATAGAAAAGAAAGGACAGGTCCAGCTTCGACCAGACAGAGACAGAATAGCTACATCTGCAGCAACTGTGGCGGGTCTTGCGGTTCCCGTATCGGCCTTCACAGCCACACCACAAGATGCAAGCCCCAGCTGAATCAGGATGCAGAATTCCATGATCTCCCGAGATCGACGGAGACAACAATCACTAATTTCATTAACTATCAGGTTCACAAAAAGTTATTGCGGAATTTTTAATTTTAATTTAAATAAGTTTTCGTTACAATACCTTTACTTTATATATCATTTAAAATAGCGTTTTTCGCTTGATCTAATCGTAAAATTACACTAGTTTCAAAACAATTACTCTTTTTTTTCAGAACGTTGATTACAAGATAGAAAACAAGCAAATTCGCACAATTTTCTTATTTCAATTCAAGCTAGGCCGAAAAGCTGCTGAAACAGCTCGCAATATCAACAAAGTGTTTGGCCCAGGAACTAATACTGAACACACAGCACAATAGTGGTTTAAGAAATTTCATAGCGGCGACGAGAGTCTTCAACATGATGAGCGTAGTGGTCGGTAATTGGATGCTGACAACGACCAATTAAGCGCCTTAGTCGGGGCCAAACCATGTACAACTGTTCGAGAAGTAGCTTCTGAATTAGACGTAACTTATACGACGATTTCAACCGCTTGAAAGAGATTGAAAAGAAAAAAATTGATATATGGGTGCCTCACAAATTGAACGACAACCAAAAGAAACGCAGTTATGAAGTGTTATCTTCCTCTTTTTTTACGCAACAAGAATGACCCGTTTGTGACTGTATTATTACTTGCGATAAAAAGTGTGTTCTTTACGACAACTAACGACGCTTAACTTAGTGGATATACGCCGACGAAGCTCCACGACACTTCCGGAAGCCAGATTTACACCAAAAGAACGTCATGTTGACTGTTTGGTAGTCTGCGACCGGTCTCATCCATTACAGTTTTGTAAAATCAAAATCATTTAATTGATGACATAAGAAGTCAATTTTGTGAATCCGCCATACTCTATAGAAGTCTCACCTACCGAATACCACTTTTTAAAACATCTCGATAAATTTCTGGGTGAGGAATTCTTCAAAAACCTAAGCGAATTCTTCAGTAAGCTATATCAAAAACGCTTTCAGCGACTTCATGGCCACCAGAACACAAGCTTTTTACGTTACTGGCATAAATACACATGTTTTGTGTTGATTCTGATAGTGCATATTTCGATCAATACATTTTTGTTTGAGTCTGAATTTAAAAATTAAAAACCGCAAGAACTTTCTCGTCAACCTGATATTTCGATAAAGTTTCCCTAAAGAACCAGTGAAAGTTTTAGGGTTTCTTGTTGTTCAATCAATTAACTTAAAGATGGCACTAAATGGCAGTTTTAATTGATGACATAAGAAGTCAATTGTATGTAATTTTCTGTTTATTTTTCTCTCGAGTTGCAATAATCCCCGCTTCACATCAGTGTTCCTATTGATAATGCCCACCAAAACTCCCCCAACACCATTTGGACCACTGCACCCTTCTAGAACAATAGCAACATCATCAACTAGAAGAATCCCCGCGTTGAACCGACGTTGCATATCACACTGTGGGTGAGATACCCACTACCAGTGCTTAGTCCTCTGCTGAATGTTAAGTGGCACTTCGGACCTTGATTTCCTAATCATCTATCACCATTTTCTTTCGTAACCTCTTTCCATTGCAAAATGCCCGTATCAACTCTGCAATAAATTCCAACGCAAATGTGACGATCGTACTCCTAGATATGTATCTGATTGCTGTTTATCTTCGCTCTTGCTTTTTCACTATCTATTTAAACTTATCTATTATACTCTATTTTTAATTCATGTTTGAATGACAAAAGCTCATTCATACACTGTAGAGATGGTAGAAATCATTAGCTGGACAAGACTCAGTGTTGAATGATGCACAACCTCTATAGTATAATAGAGAGGAAAACGATGACTTAACAGTTTTGTAGAAAAAAAGAAGTTGTGTTAAGAAACAAATTAAAACAGACAATGAGTCTTGGACAGGTGTGAGAAATGCTTTTGTTGGAAATGTTTCCATGTTTATTATGATGTTGTTCGAACAGAAGTTACTTGGACCTCTTTACAGCTACAGAAAATTTACATACATCGGTGTTTTCAATAATATTAACATAAATGTACTGTCCGCTTGATTCTAGGGTACCCCTTTTGTCCGTGTACTTGTAAAGGACTTAGGCAAAAATGCAGCTGACCGAGGTACACGGATATATTGCGCATTCAGACTCAGGCGGATATTACATTTATGTGAATAAATCCTATGTATTGCTTTATTGCAGATCAATAGTTTTTTAATTTGAAAATTGCTATGAAATGCAAGGCATGAAATTTGATACATTGGAAGAGCATAACAAGGTACCTTATTCCCCTGATTTGAACAAATATTTTGAAAGTTTTTTTTTCTTGTAATTTTAAGTGTGTATCACCTTATTACAGGTGTCCCAAAATGATTAGAAAGGGTCGATTGACAGTCAGTGAAAAGGAACATATTATTGCAGGCTTTGTAGAAGGTTTATCTATCGTAGAGCTAGCAAAGGAGCTTGAAAGAGATGGAAAAACATTGTCTTCATTCGTTAAAAAAACGTCAAACCAAGGAAAGACAAAAACACAAGAAAGTAAGTTTCTGTCTGTGATGTTAGAAAAATTCACCGTCAACTTATCAAGCAGACGTGCTTTATTTGACAATGTTAGAATTCCTTCCTTGTCTGCAATGTCATCAGGAATTTGCAAGAAGCATTAAGTCAATAGCAAGACCTGTTTTAAACCAAACTCATAAGGAAAAACGTTTGGTTTCGGCTCAGAAATACATTAAAACTAGCTTTGAAACTGTTCTTTTCATTGATGAGGCCAGAGCAACCCTTGATGGACCAGATGGGTGGGCCAAAGTTTGGAATCCTCTTGGATTTCCTACCCTCATCGATTTCGTCGTTAACAGGGAGGTGGAGGTGTCATGTTTTGGGCTGGAATTATCTACGATAGATTAATAAGACCATTTCGAGTGTTAGACGGGGTCAAACTTACAAGCCAGTCTAATATTTTATTTTTAAATGAGCATTTGTCACTATGGCTTGATGACCTACGTCACCGCAAATTGAATTTTTATGCACGACAATGCGCCACCCCACTCAGCCAAGGCTACGACTTCCTACTTTAAGTCATTAGGCATTACTGGAAAAGATTTGATGACATGGCCACCTTGTTCTCCAGATATAAACCCAATTGAGTAGCTTTGGTCAATAATAAAGATGAGAGTTTATGAAAGAGATGTTTAATTTTCGTCAAAGGATGAACTTTGGGGGAAAATTTTGGAAGTTTCCTATAGCATCACATCCTCTCAAATCCGCTGATTGACATCATCAGTTGACAAGATGCAATTCAAAGTGATTTTGAAGCATGGGAGTTGGCAAATAAATATTTCCTTAAACAAAATAATGTGAAATTCGTTCTTGTTTTTTATTAATATTGTTACTGGATATGTTCTTTATTTCATATAAATAGAAATATGAAGTTAAAATATTGTTTTATTGCTTATATTATACATTTTTAGACACTTGCAATAAAGTGATACACACTTAAAATTACCATAAAATAGAAACATTAGCATGGCTTTCAAAATTCTACAAAAATCAGGGAAATAAAGCACTTTTTTGCTCTTCCAGTTTACCAAATTTCACTTCTCTGCGTCTCATAGCAATTTCAAAATTAAAAAATATTGACCTGCAATAAAGCGATACATAGGATTTATCACTGATGTATATAAATCTCCTGTGATCTGAAGAGGGACGGAGGTTACATCGACCAAAACGGTATGTAAATACCACTGAATATGTGAACCGTAATCTAAAGAATCCAAATAATACGATTAATAAAAGTTATGTTTGTAAATATCCTATAACCGTAATAAGTTTACAATGATTGTGCAAATTTCTGAAGAAACTCCTGTTCAAACAACACCGTAATAACCATTGTAAATTACTTCTAACTATAAAAATATACTATTATTAGTACGAATTCTGTTTTCTCTGGAAAACTCTTGTCCTAAACGTGAAGCTGTGAAGCATCAATTTTTATCTTTGTTGCCACACTTTACTAAGCTGTTCGGAATATCTAGGGATTTTTAGAATAATATCTATTAGACTTTCTCTCTGGCTCAAAACTGTTGTCTGCTTAAGCTAAACGGTCTTATAAACAAACTATGATTTAAATAGTGTTAATGCTGTTTTTTTTAATAATATGTTTGGAAAATAATAATGGATACAGCATTAAGCAAAGAAATTAAACTTGTTGCCTCTGTTCTAAAAATTATTTAAATATCGCAGTTAACTGCAAAATTTTAACATTCGAATTCGCACGTATTATAAATAAAACTAACCACCGCATTATCAATCACTTCTTATGAAACTGGAGAATAGTAGGACGGTGTTATATTGAACCAAAAATTTAACATCTGAATTAACACATATTATCAATAAAATCAGCCACCACAATATCAATCACTTCTTAGGAAACAAGAAGAGAGTATGACACTGTCATTTCGAACCGACGTTTTAATATTTTGATTCAACATATTATCAATAAAACTAACCATCATATTATCAATCACACCTATGAAACTTGAGAATACTGTAAAATATTTTCATTCATATTCATTTTAATATTATATGTTGTGTATTTGAAAATGTCTGTGGAAAGACGAACGAAGAAACGTAATGTTAATTACATGGTCGTTGTTTGATTAGCATAGTCCGAATTGTTTAAGAATAAGGTAAGGTTGATTTATGGTTGTTGTTTCTTGCTCTTTATAATTCTAACATGTGTAAGAATAAGGTAATGTTAATTATGCTGTTGTTGTTCTTGTTATTTGGCTTTGTATAATTCAAACTAGTTTAAGAATAAAGTAATGTTTATTATATGGTTGCTGTTTTTGGCTTTTTGTGTCTGAAATTGTTTAATAATAACGGAATGTTGATTGTATTGTTTTCGATTTTGTTTTGTTTTTTATAACCCGAACTAGTTCAAGATTAATGTAATATTAATTATATCCTTGTTGATGTTTACTTTATATAATTCAAACTTGTTAAAGAATAACATAATGTTAATTATATGGTTGTTCTATCATTTTATAATTGGAAATTGTTTAAGAATACGGTAATGTTAAATATATTGTTGTTCTATGGCTTTGTACTATTCGATTTAAAATAATAATAAGGTAATGTTATTTATATTTTTGTGCTTTTTGGTTTTGTATAATTCGAACTAGGTTAAGAATAAGATAATTTTAATTATATTATTGTTGTTTTGGCTTTTTATAGTTGGAATTATATTAATAGTAATTTAATGTTAATTTGAATTTTTTAAGAATTAGGTAATTATATGGTTGTGGCCTTTGGAATTGTATATATCGAAATTGTTTAATTGTGAAAGTTTGCATTTATATTAAAAATATGGGATATTAACAAAATTAATGCCCTTTTACTTAGCTCTCTTAAGTTTCATTATTAAAAAAATTCTTAGATATTCTATGGAACTTATTACAGGCGATGTACCATTTAACCATGAGGCATATCCTTCTAATCCTTTTCTATTAGAACTGCAGCATATGTGCCTTCTTTATTCAAGCATAAATTTAAAAGAGAACATTATAGATGAGTCAGAAATCGAAAGGGAAACGGCAGGTGAAGGTAACGAGCAATCATAAACAGACCCAGAACCACGGTCGTCTTATTTGCATTGGAAATAGATTGCAAAACTGACAAAGCCATTTCACAATAGAAAAGGTTGCGAAAGAAAATGGTGACAAAATGATTGAGAACATCAAGGAACCAGAGTGCCACAAAACACGCAGCAAAGAAAAAAGCATTGATAGTAAATAGCTCATTCACAGCGGGATAACCAACATCAGTGAAATGGGAATTCTTCTAGCAGATAATGTTACTGTTGTCCAAGAAGAATACAGCAGTGTTTATGGTATTAAGAGAGTACTGATGAACAAGACCAGCAGAAACATTGGTTGTGAAGCGGGGAGTATTACAGCCGTCGAGAAAAATAAGCAGGAAATTGCATGCACAATTAACTCCCATTTAGATCCATTTTAAAGTTAACTGATTGAATAACAAGAAACTACTAATTCTTTAAGGAAACTTTGTATCTGTTCTTATGACGCCATGATTGACCAGTACAGTTATGCTGGCATGCTTAAATATAAAGCATGACAATAATAGCCATTCTGGTGACTTTGAACCTGTCCTTAATTGTCCATATAATTGTTTGAATCGCACTCGCTAATCAACACCATTTGTATTTGGTGTTACAAGGAAGACTTAGTGTTTAGATATGTCAAATTTTCTGGGTCATGACAGTAATAACCATCCTCATGCATTTGAACCTGCATTAAAGTGTCCGTAGAATTGTAAGACGCCTCTTGCTGAGGAGTCCGTATAAAGCGTCTTCTTTTTGATGAAATCATTGGCTGCTGAATAAGTTACAAAAATTTAAATAATCCACACAGAAGTTTCTAAATATACATTACAAAAACGACATAAACATCCTGTCAGTTTATTCACTACATGCCACCTGGATACTTCCTTTGGCGTAACATCTTTAACACGTTGCTCTAATGCTAATGTTTGCCTTATAACGGAATTTTCTGCTTTTCGGCCTCGTCTTAGCTCGTATTAAAACTTTCGTTTTATCATTATTTCATCTCCCTCCCTCCCGTTCAGACTGTTTTATTCTGATTTGTAAATCGACCTTCGAGTCTCAATATGATTGTTATCGATAAGTATTAAACTACTGAACATTAATCATGAAATGAATATAAACCTTCCACAGACTACCGGCCAGGATGTGCCAAGTTCAAATTTAGTTCGCGCCACAGAAACATTTTCACTTAAGATGTTGGCAACCTTCATATGGTTTCTCCCGTAAGTAGCCGGATGTATTTCTAGAAAGGATTCTGATTAGGGAAATCAACGACAACAGTAGAATCATCTAATTCATACGAAATTAATGAATTTTTTCTTTAATTAGAAATGTTGGACAAAATAGTGTAGACATGCTGGAGTGGAAGAAGCGGAGTTCTTCTAACTGGGGGAAAGGCAGTTATTTGGTGACCCCTATTGGATTGGCAGAGCAACAGATATTTTATCAACATATTATGTACATATTTACATGATAAAAATGAATGAAAATAACATTAAAAAAAAAAGAAATCGAATGCAACAGCAAAGAAACAAGATTAATAATCCCGTCTGGATTTTCCGACCATTTGAAGCGGCGTTTTTTTTTTTTGTTTTTGTTTTTGTTTTTTTGCACTGAAATGGAAAAGAAAGAAAAAAATGAATAACTGAAACAAACAAGAATTTTTAAAAAAAAACATGGTGATGATGGGGTGGGGAGAATCAGTTTAATCTTTTTGAGTCCGTTGGATTAAGAATTAAAAATTACAAAGAAAATGATTATTTAGGATAATTAGCTACCTTTGTGTATTTCGGCACGAGGAGGTTGGTGAAACTATCCTAGAGAGTTCTTAAACTTAAATTTTACACAACAATCACCTATAAAGCTTGTATTTGTTTTTCGTGAAAGTTTGGCGAGGGGGAGACCATACGTTGAAGCTCAGATTAGCACTTGTCATGAAAATAACGATAAAGCAGAGACAGGCTCGCAAAGATGATGACGTGACATCTGGTGATGACGTGACATCTGGTGATGACGTGACATCTGATGATGACGTGACATCTGGTGATGACGTGCCATCTGGTGATGACGTGACATCTGATGATGACGTGATATCTGGTGATGACGTGACATCTGATGATGACGTGACATCTGGTGATGACGTACAGCAATAATATAATTTTGCAGACGTTTAGTTGCAACACAAAACAACATTGGCTACTTTTTTTACCCTTTAAAAAGTAATAAATGACCAACTAAGAAACTTGACATTTGGAACTTGGAGAATTATTTTATTGCACTATATATGTTCTGGAACATTGGGCTTGGAATTTTCCGAAATTTTCTATACATAAAAAGAAATTTTTATAATGAAAATTGTATTTATGAGAAAGGTTTTCCAATCAATTACGACTGGTATAAAATGAGTACATTTCAAGTTAATGATTAACCTAAGTTTGTAAACTAATATATACTTATAATATATATATTCAATAAAGTGTGTGGAGGTGGCAGGTGTCACTACTGTGGAACTTGTACTTGAAGAATTGAGAGGTTAAGGTGGAAATCGATTTGTAGTCATATGCCTTGCATGCCAACTCATTTGAGCTGCAAAGAAATGTTCGATCTCTTTAACAACATAAGTATATGGAAGGAGTGAGAAAAACTTAATAAAAAGAGAGAAGAAAAAAGCGAGCGAGAATAATTATCCAAAGAGATATAAAGAAAAACAAGTTAGAGAGACAGAAAAAGCAAACGTTTCTTAGGTAGATAGATTTAGGCGTGATAATGAGAGAGAGAAAGAGAGAGAGATGGGGGATGGGAAAAGGAAGAAATGTAGACAAGTGATGAGAAAAAAGAGAGGCTGAAAATCTCTCAAGAATCGTAAGAGAGATAGTGAAAGATAGAGATAGAGAGAGGCAGCCTAAAGATAAAGATGGATAAAACTCGGCGAGTTGAAATTAAGTTGAGAAAGTTTTAAATCTTACCTTCGACGTTTCGTGTTTGTGATATGAGAAGAGCTGATGGTGGCCGAATACAAACACGCCCGGCGTAGTGGCTGTGGGAGGTGTGAGTTGTGTTGTAAGTGATGATGTCATTTAGAAAGATGATGTGATTTAGGAAGATGATGATGTGGTTCAGGAAGATGATGATGTGATTAAGGAAGGAAGTGATGTAATCGAAGAAGTTGATGATGTGCATGAAAATGAACTGGATGTTGGTCATTCTATTGGAGCTGAAAGAAAATATGGGAAAAATTAGTAAAATAAATAGAGACAAGAAGTTGGCGAGTGAAAAAAAAATCTATCAAAATACAGATCAGAAAGGGAGAAAGACAGCAAGAGAAGGAGAGAGAGAGAAAGAGTAAGAGGTAGAGAGAGAGAGAAAGAGACAGAGAGAGAGATGGAGAGAAAGAGAATAGACAATGTATCCATTCTGGCCATTTTCATAAACATTTATCCTCTTTATTAACTCACAGAAGAAGTTCGCGAGTAAAAAAAAATTATTCAAATAAAGATAAACGTTAGAAAGAGAGAAAGAGAGTAAAAGAGAGAGAGAGAGAAGGAATAAGAAAGAGAGAAGGAATGATAGAGGGGGGCGAGAGAGAAGGAGTCAGTAAATGCAGGTTTCGATTGAAAATAAATCAAATGATAAAATAACCGTTGACAACAAGAGAAACAGGAAACTAAAATGTGCTCAGAAAAAAGTAAAATGAAAGCTTACTGAATGTGTGGTTGATGTGGAAGTCCAAGACGAAAAGGAAGTAAAGAAGTAGTGGTGGTCGGTGGTTGGCAGAATCAGAAAATTCCAGAGGGAGTAGTAGTAGTAGTAGTAGTAGTAGTAGTGGAAGTTGTTAGTAGTGTTGTTGGTGGTGTATTCGAGAAAAATGTTGATGTAGATGGAAAGGAATTCACCTGGCCAGGCAATGCTGACAAGTTCATTTGGGCTGAAAAAAAAAAAAAAAAAAAGAATTGGGATAATTTTAAGGTTTCAAATGAATAGAGAGAAATTAATGATTTTTATTAATCAAATAAAGTATGGAGAAGAAAGAGAGATAGTTGGAAAGAGAAGTTGCGACGGAGAAGGCAAAAGATTTGGAAACTTGCGATAGAAACAGGCCAACAAGAGAGAAATCTCACTGCTGATGCAATTCTCTATCTATATAAGAGCCAGGTACGTCCAAGGATGGAGTACTGTTGCCATATTTGGGGAGGGACTGCTAGAAAGGACTTGTCCTGCCTTGATAGAGTTCAAAATAGACTTCGTAGCCTCGTGGGACGTCCTTTTCTCTTCTCTGCAACCTCTATCTCACAGAAGAGATGTTGCAAGTTTGTCTTTGCTTTATCGTTATTTTCATGGTAAGTGCTCGACTGAGCTTCAATCTATGGTCCTCCTCGCCAAACTTTCACAAGAAACACTCGTCTAGCTGAAAACACTATCAATAATTCCCCCCACTCTTTATCTGTGCCTAAACCTAAACGTAGATTCTATGAAAAAAAGCTTCTTTCTTAGAACTGCACGCCTGTGGAACTGTCTTCCGTTCTCCTGCTTTCCAGCTGACTACAATCTGATTGTCTTCAAGTCCAACGTAAACAAGTTCTTGATGAGCCGTTCCACTTAAGTTAACAAATTTACCGAATTTCTATTACTAACAATTACTATATTGTTCAATTGACTACTGTACACTCTTAACTCTTATACTCGAGTGGTCTCTGTGCCTTGATAAGTAGTGATGCCTATGTAAAAAAATAAATCTAACACGAAAGAAGAAGACATAATTGATGCAACAGATTAGAGACATGGTAAGAAAATTGAGATAGAGAGAGACAATCTGAAGATAGAAATGGAGAAAAAAAGAGAAGAATAGAATGAATGTGATAACGTTTTCAAGCGCACCTGCTGATGTAGGATTTGCGACATTTGGTGACTCCGATGTTGATGCTGATGGTGTGAATGATTATTGTGAAGATCTTGTTGATTCTTTCACCGCGTTTAAGTAACAGGATTTTTTCTGCGATAAAAAAAAAGAGAGTCAGCATCAGAAATTGTGGAAAATCATAGACAGCGAGTTTTGCATTAACAGCTTAGAAACATTTACGAAACGGAGTATGAACTGGAGAATGTTTGTTATTGTTGTTGTTGTTGTTGTTGTTGTTGTTGTTGTTGTTTATCCACGTTGAATATTGTCTGTAAAATGCGGATACAGGATTCAAAACAAATAAAATGCGGAAAAATTGATAACAACAAGCGAAACAGGAAACTAAAAAGTTTTCAGAAAAAACGAAGCTTACTGAACGTGTGGTTGGTGTAGTAGTTGAAGAAGAAGTGTTGGTTGTGCGCGCGCGTGTGTGTGTGTGAGAGAGAGACAGAGAGAGAGAGAGAGAATAGACAATGTATCCATTCTAGACATTTTCATAAGCATTTATCCTCTTTATTAACTTAACAAGAAGTTCGCGAGTGAAAAAATCTATCCAAATAAAGATGAAAGTTAGAAAGAGAAAAAGAGAGTAAAAGAGGGAGACAGAAGGAATGATAGAGGGGGGAATAGACAATGTATCCATTCTGGTCCTTTTAATAAACATTTATCCCTACATTAACTCGTGGCTTAAAAAAAAAAAAAAGAAAAGCTATAAATGCTCTTTATTTATTTGCTTCCCCACTGAGCAAATTAGGCACAAGGCCGTTTTTTGTGTGTGGAGAAAAAAACAGCTCCTCCAAGGGGGCACTCTAGCAAGGTTCAAAATTAGCAATTGTCCGATATAAAGGGTTGCCCCCACATTGACCAGAACGGATTACTTCCTTTTCCGCTCCTGGTCCGCAGGCCAAGGACAGCCTCTGCGCCTCTGCGCAAAGCTATAAATGCTCGCCAAGTTATTAAAGAGTCATGGTTGTGGCTGGTTGTCAACTCAAGGTTGACCACCTCCTTGTGTTTTTGGGAACTAGAGTAATAGAGGGGGGGGTAAGGTGGATAGATAATGAGTTAGATAGGTAGAGAGAAAGAGAAATAGAGAAAATAAGTATCTAATGAAATCAAGAGAAAGACGAGCGAGAGATTGAGAATATCAAAGAGCGTGCGAGATAGACTAATTGTAATAACAGTTACGTTTGAAAACCTTTATAGCAGATGGTCATTAAAATCTTGGCCTTCGAGCAAAGATCAAACTGTAGTATCTGTTCTGGGTATTCTTGCATAATTGGACCCGATTTCTCGTGAATTCCCGTCAAGCATCGATCGAGCGAGACCAGCAATTATCGGTGTCAGCCGAGCGTCGTAACAGACGCAGACTAATGAGAAAAACAAAACAAACCGGAAAAAAAGCAAAAACAAATGCAAATAATCAAAAATAACAAAAGAAAAAAAAACTACTTTGAAAAATGAAAATATGTTTATTTTATTTTAGTATTTATTTTTTATTTATTTTACTTATTTATTTATTTATTTATTTTGCAAAATATTTGTCAACAGAAAGTTTTGTTTTTTTTTCAAGAAAAGATTTTTAACCGTATAATTGTTAGGTGTAAGTACAAGTTTTTTTTTTTTAACAGTATTTTTTTCTTGTTTTTTTTCTTTTTAATTTAGATTTATTTAATTTTTTTTTTTTTTGTTCGGTTGTTAATTGCCGGCGAAAGAACTTTCTTGAGATGAGGATATTTCCTTAGGAATCTTTTACTTCGGTCGACTGTTGAACGGCCATCAACAGCAAAAAGGGAGGAGATGGGGTAAAGGAAATTTTTTTAGGGTTGCCATTTCGAACACACATAAATAAATGATTTCTTTTTCTAACATGCATATATTTATTTCCTTGCCTGTCATATTTTTCTGTTTGGCGAGTTTGAAAATATATTTGTTTGCCAGCTTTTGTTGGAGGGGGAGTCGCTTTCTTCCGATTCAAATGTCGTCTGTTTCTATTTAGATAGCACTTTTTCATTGGCTAATCAAATTCACAGAAGTTGAATTCCAAAAATATAATAATAAATAAATAAATAATAAATGACTAATCAGAAAATAAAAAATCACCACCCCCTTAATATCACATTTAAAATTATTAAAAGCATAACAGAAAAAAAAATTAAATAAATAAAATAAAAAGTCGAGTAAGCGTTTCAACATTTGAACAACGCGCAGCTGACACCGATGATTGCCGGTCTCACCCGATCCATGCTTGACGGGAATTCACGAGAATTCGGGTCAAATTATGCAAGAGTATCCTATTCTGATACTATACTTGCTAATGTCCTCGTTGTTATTATCGTCAGTAAATGCAGGTTTCGATTCAAAATAAATCAAATGATAAAATAACTGATGACAACCAGAGAAACAGGACACTAAAAAGTGTTCAGAAAAAAATGAAAGCTTACTGAACGTGTGGTTGACGTTGAAGTTGAAGAAGTGTTAGTCGTGGGTTGTCCAAACCGGGAAATGCCGGAGGAACTGGGAATGGCAAGTGGTACTTGTGGTGTAGATGGCGTATTCGGGGTAATGTATGATGTAGATGGAAAGGAATTTGCCTGCGGATGAAATACTGCCCAGGATATTGGCACTGAAAAAAAATTGCGATCATTTTAACGTGTAAAATAAATAGAGAGAATTTAGTGAGTGAAATTATCCAAAAATAATATAGAAAATAGAGAGCGTTGGACAAAGAAAGAGATAATAATATAGATAGAGGGAGGGAGAGAGAGAGAAAGAGAGAGAGGGGGGGAGACAAGCGAAAAAGAAAGAAATCTAACATGAAAGGAAAAGGCATAATTCGTGAGACGAGTAAGAGAGATGGTAAGAAATTTGAGATTGAGAGAGACAATCTAACGATAGAAATGAAGAAAGGAAAAAGAGAAGAATAGAATGAATGTGAAAACTTTTTCAAGCGCACCTGCTGATGTAGATTTTGCGACATTTTGTGACTGTGATGTTGATGCTGATGGTGTGATATTCCTGCTCTCTCCAAAACGGAAAATGCCTGATGAAGTACTAGTGACAGGTGGTAGTGGAGGTGGAATTGGAATAGAATGAGCTGAAAGAGGAATTTGAGTCTTTTCAACATTTAACATAAATAAAACCTATTTTGTGATTGAAATTATACGAAAATAATGTAGAAAATAGGAAGGGAGAGTTGGAAAAAGAAAAAGAGATAATGAAATATAGTTAGAGAGAGAGAGAGTCCGAAAGAAGGAGAGAATAATTAGCCAGTGAAATTGAGAGAAAAACTAGCGAGAGATTAAAAAAGACAGAGAGAGGGAGAGAGAGACTAGTTGTAAAGACAAATGGCGCGCACGCAAGAGAAAAGAAAGTAACGCTCGAGCGAAATGGCTTACGATAGAAAATTAACATTTTAATGTCTAGTGTTATGTTAAAGATTGAAATAAAAATGGAAGTTTCTTGTATTACGAAATAATTTGTGAGACAGTAAGAGAGAAAATGAGAAAAATTGAGATAAAGAGAGACAATCCGCCGATAGAAATGGAGAGAAAAAAAGAATAAATGTGAGAACTATTCCAATCTTACCTGCTGATGTAAGATTTGCAACATTTGGTGTTCGTGATGTTGACGCTGATGGTGTGCATGATTGTTGTGAAGATTTTATTAATCGTCTCCCGGCCGTAAGTTTCTATTGCGAAAAAAAAGGAAATAAAAATAAGGAAGTCAACATTGGAAATTGTGGAAAAATCATAGACATAAAAAGGAACAAACCGTGTTATGTGTTCATCAACGTTTCGTCTTTATTTCGGAAGTCTCGAAATAAAGACGAAACGTTGATGAACACATAATACGGTTTGTTCCTTTTTATTTCTCTCTCTCTCTCTCTCTCTCTCTCTCTCTCTCTCTCTCTCTCTCTCTCTCTCTAAGCCTTAAAACATTTAGCAAAAACAGCATGGCGTAAGGCGTATAGTTTAAACAATTTTCAGAGTTTATATATATGTCTGTATTCTGTTTAAACCGTGAACATTCTTTTATATTAATATTTGACATTCTTAATTTTTAATGACGGTTTTAATAGAAGGGCATAATATCAAATTGTTCGCTGCTCTTAAAATAACTTAATGAAATATTTAAAGAAACCAATTTTCATGTATTAATCTTAATCAACTTTTAAAAATGGCTATAGATTACAATAGAAGGTTTATATAATAATTAGTTTACGTGTTACTCTTTTCTGACACTATTTTTTCTATGTATCTACTTTATTTTGGATGAGTATATTATTGATTATATATGTTTGATATCGTTAATTTTATTAGCAGATCGTAGTAGAATATTACTGTATTACAATTCCCCCACTCTATATCTGTGCCTAAATCAAAACGCGGATTCCATGAACAAAGCTTCTTTCTTAGAACTGCACGCCTGTGGAACTCTGTTCCGTCTGCCTGCTTCCCTCCGGACTACAACTTGGATGTCTTCAAGTCCAATGTTAACAAATTCCTAATAAACCGCCCCCTTAATTAAACACTTCATCAAATCTCCACACTAACGTAATGTACTTGCAATAACCCTTATCCCTGAGTGGCTTCCGGGCCTTGATAAGTGGTGATCACTGTGTAAAAAAAAAAAATTGTATTAAGTATTCGGGTTATTAAATAAACATTTATCTTCTATATTAACACTTTAATTAAAACCAAAAAGAAAATCTATTGACGTCTGCAATAGTTTAAAGGCCATGATTGTAGTTGGTTGTCAATTAAAAGCTGACCGGCTTCTTGTATTTCTCGTGTCTACATTGCATATTGTCCATAAAGTGTAGATTCCGATGCAAAATAAATCTTATGGGCAAACCTGATGACAACAAGAAAAACAGAACGTGCTCAGAAAAAGATGAAAACTAACCCGACGTGTGGTTGATGTTGAAGATGAAGAAGTTATGTTCGTTGGTTGTCCGGAGGAATTGGTAGTGACAGGTGGTAGTGGTGGTGGAGGTGGAATCCATTGATTTAATGATGTGTGTGGAAACGAATTTGGTAGAGCTGAAAGAAAATTTAGATCTGTTTAGTAATAAAATACGTAGAGAAAATCTAATTCAATGTGTAAGAGAAACTATCAATAAAAAATCAAAGAAAGCATCAATCAGGATTCTTAATAATAATATAAATATAAACAGAAACAATAAAGAAAGAAACAAAGAAGCTAGTAAAAAGACAGAAAGAATAACGCTGTATTGTGAGGGAGAAATATTTCTTACTGAGATAGAAACTTGTGTAAGAGAAGACCGGGGTGAAACAAACTAGCAATAGAAACTTGGGTTGGAGCGAAAAGCTAGCAAGAAAGAGGAAGAGAGAAAGAAACTCGTGAATAAGAAATAATTAAAACACACACACACACACATACATATATACATATATATATATATATATATATATATATATATATATATATAATATATATATTCATATTGTAGACGTTTTTAAAATTCAGCTTATGCAAGTGCTTAGTCTGCGATAAGTTAAATTTAGTTTTTGATTTGTTTTCTTTTTTTAAACTTAATCAACATTCTTTAATTTTTTTTAATTAGATATATATACAGGATGCCCCCCAAAAACAAGATGCCCCCCCCCAAAAAAAACAAAAGCTAAATGGAGACCATCTAGAACATACGCTATAGAACGGAGAAAAAAAAGGCCAAAGACCCTAGTGTTTCGATGTGATGTTTTGAATATAATAAACTAGTTATGACCAAAGTTTCATTTCATTCGGACAAAACACTAAGAAACAGAGCCTAATTAGATTTGGGGCCCGTTTTTCTTTTTAGGTCACCCTGTATATGAACTTCAACGATGACCTCCAGCTATAGCGGGAGATGTTTGTGTTGTATTGCCAAAGATTAACGCACCCGAAAGTTCAGGAGCAGACTGTGTCACGATTGTAGAATATGGGTTTGGCATATCCAAGGGTGTTGGTGAAACTACGGCTTCTGACCAATCCATTTCAGCTGAAAAAATGAATAAGAGAGTATATCGAGAGATAGATAGATAGATAGATAGATATATAGATAGATAGATAGATAGATAGATAGATAGAAAGAAAACAGAAAGAGGGAGGGAGATAGACACTATTAGAAAAGAAAGAGACAGGTAGTACATTATACTTATATATAGAGATATGCAAAATAATTATCTAAATAGATATAAAAAGAGAAAAAGACGAAAAAACACAACTGAGAGACAGAGAGGGCAAGTATCAGTGAGGGAGAGAGCAAGAGCGAGAGAGAAAGAGAGAGAGAAAAAGAGAGAAAGAGAACTTGAGAGAAAGTAAGGCAAAAGACAGATTTAAAACTTGCGATAGAAACAAGCGAGAACGAGAGAAAACTAACACGAAAGAAAAAGACATAAATCGTGAGACAAGTAAGACAGACAATGAAGAGAGACAATTTACCGATAGAAATGGAGAGAGAATAAAAGAAGAATAGAATAAATGAGAGAACTTTTTTCAAAGAAAGAATCAATCGGCAGAAATTAGTTAACTTAAGCAATTATAAACATAATCAATAGCGAAAGAGACAGAGAAGCTTGTAAAAAGACAGAAAAAAAAACGCTGTATTGTGAGGGACAGATGTTTCTGCCTGAGATAGAAACTTGCGAGAGAGAAGACAGGAGATAAAGCAATCTAGCAATAGAAACTTGGGCGAAAGCGAAAAGCTAGGGAGAAAGAGGAAGAGAGAAAGAAACTCTTGAAAGAGGTTGAGTCGCAAGAGATATAATTAGAACACACGCGCCCGCGCGCACACACACACACACATACACACACACACACATAAAGATGTATAATTTTAGGTTGTTATTTTTCAAAGGATGGGTAACCAGCGAAATATAACAAGGTTAATATAAGAGTGCACAATACGGAAGTAGAGCAAGTTACATTTTCAATTTGTCTTATATTCAAAAGCGGAATTCGTTGTTGCCTGAAGAGGTCTCTTTTTACGAAAAACTAGAAGACCGAAACATGCTCATGACTGTGTAGCAACAAATTACTGCTTACGTAAAGACAAATTGAATATATATATATATATATATATAGAGAGAGAGAGAGAGAGAGAGAGAGAGAGAGAGAGAGAGAGAGAGAGAGCGACAGAAAGATGAGGAGAAACTGAAGAGAACCTGGCGATACCGGAATTAATGAGAGGAACTTTAAAATCTCACCTGTAAATGGAGAATTTGCCACGTTTGGTATTTGTAAGTTGGGCATGGAAAATTCTAGGTTTTGACAGGAATTCAAAGTCTGTGAGATAAAATGAGAAATAAATTCCAGTTTATTTTGAGACATGACAAAATACTCACACTGCCATAAAATGTAGATTCTATACGTATATTAATAAATGTATCAAGTCGTGTACGAATATATGGAAAACCTGAAACAACCATAGCCGACCTCGACTCGTTTTAACATTTTTATCATCCGAAGACCAACAGTAATTATTCAGAGATATACTTTTGTAAGAGCACGTCAACTCAAGTTTTTAGAATAAGAGGAAGAAGCCGCGCATGCGTCCCCCTCCCCATGCATGTGTGATGACGCCACAAAAAATAGTGAAGAAATGATGAATGTGAGAAGTGTGAAGGGCCAACGTTACCTTCACATTTTCGCTAAGTTTCAGAAAAATCTAATGGATGGAGCAAAAGTTATGGGGTAGAAAATGTCATGCTTTGCTATTTGGGGGCATTTGTGACCCCTTTGAGCTCTTGGGAACACTGAATCCCAGTGAAAATGGACAAACGCCGCAGTGTCACGCCTTAAGGCGTGTATATTTGAATTCAGCACCGTGGAAAACCACTATATATGCATACATATCAAGTTTTTGAGCAATATGAAAAAAGCTCCAAAAAGACATGTTTTAGCTCTAAAAGTCCCAGAGGGATGCGAATCAGAATTTTGCCAGGGTCACCTATACTGAATTTATGTTAACAACAATGGCCTCCACATTTTGACCAAATTTCAGAAAAATCTAATGGATGGGCGTGTCATTTTTTGGCCATTCTGGGGCACTTTTACCTCTTTTGAGCCCTGGGGACGCAATGGGAATTGTTGAAAAAAAAATTTTTTACTGTGCACATCTATTTAATAAAATACAATTTGTGGCAAAATTTCAGGAAAATCTAATGGACGGCTATCTGGTAATCGTCCGGACTAACTGACGCAAAGACGCACGGGCGCACGGAAGCACGGAAACACGGACGCACGGACGCCAATGAAAACATAGGTCCCTCTCCAATGAATCGGGGGGCCAACACTTACTGAATGTGAACCTTGACCTCCAGATATAGCGGGAGATGTTTGTGTGGTATTGCCAAAGATGAACGCATCCGGAAATGGAGGAGCAGAAGGTGCCTCGATTGTAGAATATGGGTTTGGCATATCCAAGGGTGTTGGTGCAAATACGTCTTCTGAGCAATCCATTTGAACTGAAAGATAATTACGAAAAAATAAATTTATTCATGTCTTTAACAGTTGACAGAAATAGAAAAACTAGCTAAGAAAAAAAAAATAAACCAAGGATAGAGACTGCTAGACTAGCGAGGGAGACATAAACGATCACATTTTAAAGATAGGAAGAGAGAGAGAATAGCTCGTGCACTAGAGAGAAAAGGGGAGAGTGTGAGTAAAAGAAACCAGCAAGAGAAAGATATTTTTGTACAAGAACGAATAAAAAAGTATATTGAAAGATAGATAGAGAGGAAACAGATAGAGGCGGGAGATAAAAACTGTTGGAAAAGAGAAAGACAGGTAGATAAATTAAAATGAAGGCAAACAAAATAAAATAGATTGAGAGAAAGTAAGAGATAGGGGATGGAGAACGACGGAGAGAAGGGCAGATTAATAGAAAAGAAGATAGGGAGAGATTATAGATAGATAGATAGATAGATAGATAGATAGATAGATAGATAGTTTGATGGATAGATAGACTGATAGAGAGAAAGAGAGGGAGAGAGAGAGAGAGCAATATAAGATGTATGCCAAACAATAAGATATAGAGCAAGGTCGGACAAATAGGGCGATGAAAAGAAACCAATTGTAAAGAGATAGAGACAAAGAGGTAGATAAGTGAATAGCGGGAGATGTTTGTGTTGTATTGCCAAAGATTAACGCACCCGGAAGTTGAGGAGCAGAATGTGCCACGATTGTAGAATATGGATTTGGCATATCCAAGGATATTGGTGCAACTACGGCTTCTGACCAATCCATTTCAGCTGAAAAAATGAATAAGAGAGTATATAGGTAGATAGATAGATAGATAGATAGATAGATAGATAGATAGAAAACAGAAAGAGGGCGGGAGATAGAAACTATTAGAAAAGAAAGAGACAGGTAGAACATAAAAAATGAAGACAAAAAAAGATAAATAGATAGAGAGAGGGAGAGGAGAGCAAGGGAGAGAAGGATAGATAAATAGGGAAGAATAGAGGGTGAGATTTATAGGTAGTGAAAGTATGAGAGTGAGAAAGAGACAGAGAGAAAGAGAGAGAGGGGAGAGAGAGAGAGGGAGGGAGAGATTTAGAAATAGAAAATTTATGTACACCAATAAAATAGAGAGATTTTTTTTACATAGGCATCACCACTTATTAAGGCCCAGACACCACTCGAGAATAAGGGTTAAGAATGTACAGTAGTCAATTGAACAATATAGTAATTGTTAGTAATAGAAATTCGATAAATTTGTTAACTTAAGTGGAACGGCTCATCAAGAACTTGTTTACGTTGGACTTGAAGACAATCAGATTGTAATCAGCTAGAAAGCAGGAGAACGGAAGGCAGTTTCACAAGCGTGCAGTTCTAAGAAAGAAGCTTTATTTTCATGGAATCTACGTTTAGGTTTCGGCACAGATAAAGAGTGGGGGGAATTATTGATAGTGTTTACAGCTAGACGAATGTTTCTTGTGAAAGTTTGGCGAGGGGGGACCATAGATTGAAGCTCAGTCGAGTACTTGCCATGAAAATAATGATAAAGCAGAGACAAACTCGCAAAATTAAATATAAAAAAGAGAAAAGGACGAAAAAACACAATTGAGAGACAGAAAAAGCAAATATCAGTGAGGGAGAGAGCAAGAGCGAGAGAGAAAGAGAGAGAGAAAAAGAGAGAGAGATTTGTGCGCAGGGGAACTTGCGAGAAAGTAAGGCAAAAGACAGATTTAAAACTTGCGATAGAAACAAGCAAGAACGAGAGAAAACTAACACGAAAGAAAAAGACATAAATCGTGAGACAAGTAAGACAAACAATGAAGAGAGACAATTTACCGATAGAAATGGAGAGAGAATAAAAGAAGAATAAAATAAATGAGAGAACTTTTTTCAAAGAAAGAATCAATCGGCAGAAATTAGTTAACTTAAGCAATTATAAACATAATCAATAGAGAAAGAGACAAAGAAGCTTGTAAAAAGACAGAAAAAAAACGCTGTATTGTGAGGGACAGATGTTTCTGCCTGAGATAGAAACTTGCGAGAGAAAAGACAGGAGATAAAGCAATCTAGCAACAGAAACTTGGGCGAAAGCGAAAAGCTAGGGAGAAAGAGGAAGGAGAAAGAAACTCTTGAAAGAGTTTGAGTTGCAAGAGAGATAATTAGAACACGCACGCGCGCGCGCACACACACACACACACATACACACACACACACATAAAGATGTATAATTTTAGGTTGTTATTTTTCAAAGGATGGGTAACCAGCGAAATATAACAAGGTTAATACAAGAGTGCTCAATACGGAAGTAGAGCAAGTTACATTTTCAATTTGTTTTATATTCAAAAGCGGAATTCGTTGCTGGAAAGAAGGGCAGATTAATAGAGAAGAAGATTGGGAGAGATTATAGATAGATAGAGAGAGAGAGAAAGAGAGCGAGAGAGAAAGAGAGAGAGGGCAATATAAGATGTATGCCAAACAATAAAATATAGAGCAAGGTCGGACAAATAGGGCGATGAAAAGAAACCAATTGTAAAGAGATAGAGACAAAGAGGTAGATAAGTGAATGAGTGGATAAATATAGAGAGAGAAAAAGATTAAGAGAAAGAGAGAGAAGGTGGAGAGAAGAAGGAAAGATACAGAAACTACTGCGTGTTTACTCTGATGAAAGAACGTTGTCAGACTTACTTTCTCTACGCCAGTTCGCGTCTTGTGGCTGCGGAAAAAACAGCATGGATGGCGGTTCTATTCTCTGTTGCTGGGGCGATGTCAAAAAGCGTTGGTGGCACAGGGAACTGTATTCGAAATGCTATGATACGAAAATGAAAAACATATTTCTTTTTAATTCGAGGCATGAAACAATTTTTCTTGTCTGTGGAAAATTTGGTGTCTCGTTATGAAGTATAAAAATACCAAAATCGCGTTAGATTGTGAAAAAAAAATCCTTAAAACAATAAAGATGGTAGGCTTCATGGTAACATTTTAGAAATACTTATAAGAGATACGATTTGATTACTCATTATTACGGTTGATAAGTTTTACTGGCGTTAGATTTGTAGAACCTAAGTAAGCAGTTAATGTTCTCCACATATGGGCAGTTCTTTGTCTTTACTGAGGTGATTGACAACTTTACATTTACTCTAGATGCAAACAATTATTATGATGCATTGGGTATTAATTTGTCTGTGCTGAGATGAACCGATCTCTATCTTCACGTCGAATATTCAGAGAAAGAGAGAAAGAGAGACAGAGAAACGAGAGAGAGTGAGAGAAACGAGAGAGAGAGAGTGAGAGAGGGGGAGGGGGAGCAAAAATGACATTCCGTTTATCCGTCTGATCATTCACAATTTTAAAAAAGCACAAATTAAATGAACACACTTTAAGCATCGAAAATTTGATAAACTGTTTATTTCTAAGAAGTTCTCATCTGTTAAAGATATTGCCATGGTACTTCTTTACTGCAGTCTATGACATAGTCATGTTTATTTCCTTTTCACAAACTTAGTTGGTGATCAAAGTTTGTCATTGAATTGATGATTTTTAATCCTTTAATAACATTCGTCATTGGCACTTTGTATATTAAGTGCCAATTGCGATGTAAGACGAAGCAAATAGCAAAACTCAAAGAGAAACATTTGGAAAATTGTTTAGGAAAAGTGGCAAACCTACCGCATTGGAACTTGGATCGAATGTGTAGGGATGGGATGATATGATGACAGCAGGTATATTATCAAATGTTACATCGGTATCGTACCAATCCATTGGACCTGAAAAAAGTTCTTCAAATTAAAAATTGAATATCTCTTTAATGGATGCAATAAAAGGACGAAAAAGATAGAGAAAATAACTACGCGGGAGAGAAACTTGCATGGTTGCGCGAAAAAGAAAAATGGGGAGTAATGAATGAGTATGAAAATGAAGGAAATTTACGCGCGAAAGATATCGAGAGGATAAAAAAAAGTTAACGCAGAGAAAAGGGAGATCGGGAAAAGAGACAGAAAATGAGAGAATGAGATATTAATAGATATAGAGAGTGGGGGTATATATATATATATATATATATATATATATATATATATATATATATATATATATATATATATATATATATATATATATATATATATATAAAACTTTATTTAAATCAAGGATTTTTTATTATTCTAAGTAAGACAAAGAATACTTTAGAAATTTTATCTCCTTGTCCTATAGGGTTTCGATGCCTACCATCTCTTCATTTGGAACTAAAACTTTATATCCTTTTCTTCAATTTCCCCTGCCACGTGACTTATATTTAATCATTTTTTTATTATGATTTTCCATGTCTAACTGACTTTAGCAAATAGGGTGAATACCATTATATCTATTTGCTAATATTCCCTCCTCTGAAGAGATGGTAGGCATCGAAACCCTATAGGATATGAAGATGAAATTTCTAAAGTAATCTTTGTCTTACTTGGAATAATAAAAATCCTTGATTTAAATAAAGGTTTTTCTAATTTCATTGAATCACTATATGCTTTATTTGCTCTATCCTATATATTAAGCAATTCCTATTTAGATGGGATAATACATAGACTATTATGACCAGTAATATTTTGTAAATCTTAGAATCACAGGTTTCCATACCAGCTGATTGTGGATTAAATCTATTCGGAAGAATATATATATATATATATATATATATATATATGTATATATATATATATATATATATATATATATAATATACATATAAATATATAATATATATATACATATATACTATATATACATACTATATATATAATATATATATACTATATATATACTATATATAATATATATAATGTATATAAATATATGATATAAATATATAATATATATACAAATATATAATATATATACATATATAATATATATACATACTATATATATAATATATATACTATATATATACTATATATATAATATATATAATATATATATAATATAATATATATTATATATATATAATATATATATTATATATAATATATATAATATATATATATTATATAGGTCAAACGATGAAAATTGAAAGAATAGGACAAATAGAGCGATAGAAAAAAACCCTTCGGTAAATGAGAGAGAGACAAGGAAATAGATAAGTGGAAGGAAATAGTGACATATATATATATATATATATATATATATATATATATATATATATATATATATATATATATATATATATATGCCTTTTTTGTAAAAAATTCGTTGTCACATAAAATATAAAATGTACTAAAATCGCGTTTAATTGTAAAAAAAAAAACAATAGTGATGATAAGTTTGATAGTAACTTTATAGCAATACTTAGAACAGATACAATTTAATTATTAATTACTAGCGGGGGGCAGAGAAAGAGAGAGAGAGACTAAGCTAGAGAAAGAAACAGAGGCGAGAGAAGAAGGGAAACTACAGACACTACTGCGAGTTACATTGATGCGAGAACATTGTCAGACTCACTTTCGTTACGACAACTTGTGTACTCTTGCTGGTGATGAAATGGCATTAATGGCGGTTCGATTGTATTGGACGAATAATAGTAATAAAGATATCTGCATTCAGAAGGCTGCAATACGAAAATAAAAAAAAACATATTTCAATTTAATTTGAATAATTAATTCTTATTTCACGTAGAAAATTGTGTGACTGAAAGAGTATTAAAAGTACCAAAATCGTGTTAAATTGTGAGATGGTAAGCTTCAAACTAACATTATAGAAATTCTTATAAGGGTAACAATTTCATTACTCATTATTACGGTTGATAAGTGTTTGCTGACATTAGATTTAAGGACGATCATCTTGTAGAACCTAGCTAAGCAGTACCAAGATAATGTCTTTCACAGATGGGGAGTTCTTTGCCTTTACGGAAGTGATTGACGACTTTACATTCATCCCAGATTACAAACAATTACTTATAACACATTGGAGACTGATTGCTCTGTACAGTGATAAAGATGACGACCTCTATTTCCACGTTGAATATTCAGAGAGAGAGATAGAGGGGGGGGGTTATTGACAATTTTCGATAAGCACACATTAAATGAATACACCCGAAGTGTCGAAATTTCGATGAACAGTTCATTTTCAAGAACTTTCCATTCGTTAAAGGTATTATCACGGAAAGAAGAAAGTAATGACATTTAGAATTCATTTACGATTAGGTTTTTTAGTTTATTAAATTTTTACAAAACTTCTTGAAATTGTCCAATTTTAACTGTTCCTTATATTAATTTGTCCATTTACGTGTATTATTAATAAATACATATAATCTAAATATAGAGAGGGCGTTCGTTAAAATAGTGGAACACTCGGTGAACATTTTCTGGTTATTTATTATTATTATTATTATTATTATTATTATTATTATTACTAGCGGGACCTGTGGAAATTCCACAGTGGACTCCTTCATATGTAATATATTCGTGTTGGTATTCTGGAGATGTTCAGTGTAAATGGAGACGCTTTGATATTATTGTAGCTTTTTTGTAAAACTGCAAAAGTATTTATCTAAGCTAGCACGAACGTCCGGTAAAGCCCGGTCGAAAAGTACGCTTAAATATGATATTTTAATTCTTGCAGATTTCGTATGTATTTTTATAGAGTTAATGTTCTATCGATTTTTACATATTATAAAGTTGTGATTTCAACTTGCTTCTTAATTCTTATAACCGGGACAAAGCCTAAAACCTTCTTCAGATAAGTTATCGACAACTTTATCGAAATTATCCACTCCGAATTTTAATTTTAAATCTTGGGAAAATAATGCCGCAAATTTAAAGGGATTTTCATCCCCCAATTTAATCGATATATTGTACTCCTTCAATTTCAAGGAGTCACTGCCGATCAGCGTGATTACCGCTATACTAACCTTCTTGTGGTTTATGATTTTATCAGAACACAATTTAAAGAGAATTTCCTGGGTGAAAAACGAACGTTGATTCCAGTATCAATCAAACAGAAGAAATAAACAGGTCGTTGTCCGTGTGCTTTCATAGATATTCTAAGGATGGGAAAAATACTATTCTGTGATTCAGAATATGTTATTCGGCCCACAAAGGACTTATTTCCTTTAGGACACATGGCAGTAAAATGGGTTTTCAACCCACAGATCGCGCACGGGTAAGGAAATCTCTTACTACCACGACAAGATGCTTCTGAGTGTTCATCCAAACACCGAGTACATAATTTTAACTGTTTAGCCCTTCGGCATTTCGCATCAAAGGAAGAAAATTTACAACAATTCTTAATCGAATGATATGTAGCTTCGCACAGCTTACATAATAAAGTGGTCTTCCCTTCACGTGGGGAAGAAGACGCAATATAGGATCTCATCTTAGGTGAAGAAGGCGCCAATTTTGGCGCGCAAATATCTTGCCGAACATCGAGCGATGCGGCTAATAAATATTCCATAATTTCAAACACATGTGACATAATAATATTTAGAGAGGGGTATCCTTCACCACTTCTATTCATCAATTCTCCGCTTGTGACATTAGGACATTTAGCAAATAGTATGTGGGCTATCAATGCCGCTAAGGCCCCACCTCACCAAAAAAAATAGTCCCATAGGACGTGTCAAGGTCGGTCAAATTTCTCTTAACTTTTTCGAGAAACGACTTGAAATTTTTAAAATCCGTTATAACAGACGGAGGAGGAATAATTTCCTGAAAAACCCGATTTTTAATCAAATCAGGGTTCAAATATTTTTACCGTAACAATTGTAGGGCTGCATCATAATTATCTGATGTTATTTATATTTATACTGGAGATTATGTCAAATGCATCTCCATCTAGTTTCGATTTCAACAGTAACAGTCTGTCAGATTTATTTAAACTATCAGTGCAAAATTCGAATTTGTTCAGAAATGTTCGAAACGAAAATTTATCATCAGTGGACATGCTGGAAAATTTCGGACAATCCAATTGCATTTTGACAGGCATAACCGACGAAGCTGGCATAACGTGAGGCGTATTTAATTTTTATTTTTATTTTAATGAAAGCAATTTTTCTTCTATTTCGTAAGAAAACCCTTCTGAAACCTTGCAAAGCTTCAATTTCTCCTCTCCCGAAGTCTTGATTAGAATGAGGTCTATCAGATCATCCAGATTTCTTAACCAACCTCTAATTACTGCATCTCGGGACTAAAAAAAACTGGTGAAGGGTTGTTAACTTCTAACCACTTTACCGCATTATCGATCCGAAACCTTTTGGATTCCCATTTAGGGCCATCTTTCATGCTTCAATCACAATAAAATATCAGATGTAATTATCTTTTTTTTTCCTTTTTTTTTTTTTTACACAGTGATCACCACTTATCAAGGCCCGGAAGCCACTCAGGGATAAGGGTTATTGCAAGTACATTACGTTAGTGTGGAGATTTGATGAAGTGTTTACTTAAGGGGGCGGTTCATTAGGAATTTGTTAACATTATTAAGATGCCGGAACCACCAATATTACTCCAAAACGGAATTATTTGATCACAATAACACACAATTTTATTATTATTATCATTAAAAAATTTTATTATTATTATCATTAAAAATATATATAGTTATCTGCAATACTAAGATGGCGATATCGCCAATATTCCAAAACAGAATTATTCAAACATAAATAAACACGCTGACTAAAATGGCCGCCAGTGATTAAAAAGCCAAACTAGGCTAAGCTCTAGCGAATAAGTTAAATAATTATAACCAAATTCGAAATTCCTGAGCTACCAATGATGCCTAACCTGTACGGGGTGCGATTAAACCCTTAAATATTTTTTATTAATAAATTTTCAATTCACATTCATTTCGAACTGACAACAGCTTGCATAAATAATACATTAAAACATGGCATCACAAATACAAATCAAATATTAGAAATCTCAATTCAGATTAATTAATTAATTTAAATTAATCAATATAACACACTCAAGGGGTGACTTTTACAATTAACATTTAAATTGCGAAAGAAAAATCATTAACGGTTTCATACTGTGAGTTTTTTTTACGTCTACAGAATCTTAACCGAAGTTATTTGTTTTGTTTTGTTTTGTTTTTTGTTTTTTTTTTGTTTTTTTTTTCAATTTATAAAACGTATGCGATCCACGTAGGACCTGAATTCGAAAAAAATGCAATTATAATATGCTA
This sequence comes from Euprymna scolopes, assembly GCF_053919585.1. NCBI lineage: Eukaryota > Metazoa > Mollusca > Cephalopoda > Sepiida > Sepiolidae > Euprymna > Euprymna scolopes. The sequence goes on from NC_136486.1 coordinate 142,949,755, forward strand.
GCAACTTACGACCCCAATATGAAAGTCGAATTAAATTATCATCTAACGTTATTTTAAACGTAAGAAGAATTTCAACTTTCTTTACTTATTCATTATTTTTTTAAGAGTGCAACATATCGCCAAACGGAACTTATAACTGTCTTATAGGTTTTGAGACATCAGTTACTTTAACGAAATAATTACGTTTCTGATTTAACGAAACAAAAAAGAATATTTTAACATTTAATCTGAGCAAATTATGAAAAAAAACCCTGCTCGTCTTAAATAAAGAGCGCTTGCATTAAATGAGGATCTTAAAAACGAGAATCTTTCTAAATTAACTTTTCTGCAATAAATTGATAATTATTCCTCCGAAACGAAGTCTTTTGAAATTATTGTTTTGCAATAAACGATTATCTGCTTGTTTTTGCAATAAAAATGAGGGTAAGAAATTTCTTTCCCACACGCCCAATTTCCTCCTTCAGATAGCAAATAAAATTCCACAACAAAGCCATACCTTTAAACTCAAATTTTTTTCTCAATCTATCAGAAATGAAAGTTCTTTGGTCACAGTAAGTCCTTTGCAAAAACAGTAGCTGAATTTGCTCTCCATGCGCATGGAGCCCTTAGTTATAATTCCTCTGTGGGAATGTTAGTTCGTTTTCCTTTAGAAGGATCCATGTTGTTCATGGAGAACACGGCGTGAATGTTGGCGCCGATTCCAGACATAATGTGAGTCCTTATGGTCTCTTAAATAAATAGGAATAAATTCCAATAATCAAATACTAACATTCCGAAACTTTGTAGAAAATCTTCCTGGTTTGATTGAAAATTAACAAACGATGCAATTCAGCAAATAGGTTGTCTCTGTATTTAGAGAAATGCCCTTTGTTCACCTACAGTTTGGTGTCCATGAAAGTATAATCTCTGCTCCCTTGACAGAGCCGCTGGTTGAGTCCGTCACATACCGTGTTCTTTCTCAGACTGAAAATAAAATGTAATACAAAATTGCGCCGAATACATCATCTGACACATTCAAAATTAAACATGATCGGCTATTATAGCTTTATGGCCGGCCTAAAAAGATGGCGGTTGTATGTGGAAAATTTCTCACATATATTTTATTTTTATTATTACAAATTCCGATGCTTTATTGATATAAAAAAGGCAAAAATAAATTCTTGCGTATTTTATTTACTACTGAAAACCATAACTTTAGTAAAGGTATTTTTTATTACAACAAAACAATGCATTTTCACTAAGAGTTAAATAAAAAATAATTATTTCATTATATTTCTCGCTTATTATTTGATAAACACTGAAAACTTTATTAAAATTGGTTAATTTCCTGATTTTTGGTGACTTTTTAAGTAAAGGGAGGGGTTAAAATGTTTATACATTTTGAGCGTCGGCATTCATTTTGCCCGTACCTAATATTTACGAAACGTTACGAAATAAGCCCATAAAGTTAATGTTAATGAAATCAATATGAAGAAATAACAAGTGGAGCATGCATGGTCACCCCTGAGGCACAGTGAACGAGGCATAAAAACCTTCCCCACTATTTTGCCTCCAAAGTCCCCAGGGGACGTCAAACGATGCAATTATAGGCTTTAACATATGTAAATTTAAGTTCTGCACCATGCAAAAAAGAAATGACTAAGTCGATCATTTGCTCCCCCAATTACCCCCAAAAGTCCCCAAGGCCTTAACATATTAAAATTTGAGTTCAGCACTATGCAAAACTGCTAATCAAATATACACAGAAAATTTTTGAAAAATATAGTAAAATAGTCCTAAAAAAATGGAGTGTTTTTATTAGCCCTAAAAGAGCCAATTGGACACACCCAAGAGTTATCGCGAAGTTATTGACAAACAAAATTATACAGAAAACAGTTAGTTACAACTTTTCAGAAAGCTTTACGAAAATCCAAAGCATCATTTTTTTTTTTTTTAATAAGCCCAAAAGTGTCAATTTTAGCCATTTTAACACGAAAGGCACCCCGAGGAGGCAATCGGAGTTTTCCAGTAAAATACGTTCTGTTACTTTTTTTACTCATATCATATTTAATGTTTGTGCAAAATTTCAAAAAATTCCAAGGCGTAGATATTGAGAAAATTCCAAGGCGTAATTATTGAGAAAAAAACGTAGTTATTGTGCGGACGGATGAACGGATGAACGGACGAACGGACAAAGGTGAATTTACTGTTCCTTTTGTCGAGGGACCAAAAAGGCAAAACTCAAATAATAATGTCTTTTAGATGTTGCCCATTTTTAGCTTTGCATACTTCTGCTCTTTCTAAAACATTATTCATATGTATATATATGCATGTTTATATGTATGTATATATATATATATATATATGTGTGTATATATATATGTATATTGATGAACAGACTTCAATATATATATGCTTATATATGTGTGTGTATATTTATGTATGTATATATATAGAGAGAAGAGCAAAACTCAAACAATAATGTCTTTTAGATATTGGTCATTTTCAGCTATGCATATTTCTGCTCTTTCCAAAACATTATTCATGTGTATATATATATGTATATTGATGAACAGACTTCAATATATATATATATATATGCTTATATATGTGTATATATTTATGTATGTATATATATATATATATATAGAGAGAGAGAGTTACTTACTGCTGCTGATGATTTCAAAGAACGATTAACATCTGGAGCTCTCAGAAACAATGTATAGTATCGAAACAATGTATAGTATCTGTTCTGATACTACAACTGTGGATGAGAAATTGTTCATGACTGAGACAATATGAATTTTTGTTCGCATACAGAGTGCTCTTTTTTAGGGAACTGAATTTTTCCAACATTTAAAAAACAGCCTTGAGTTTTGAAGCAAGTAATTAGGAACTACTATTCATCGTCTCTGACGTCATACTGTTTTTGGCAACTACCGTTCATCATTTATGAGATCACACAAAGTTTACAACAAAAATTCTAAGTTTTATGACGTCATACATTTTCACGTACACCGATGCTTGTTTTATTAAAATTTTTGCTCGTTGGTACAGTCGGTGAAACAGAATGGAGTGGGGGAATTCAAACAGTAGGCAGTTCGAGAAAAAAACAGTTAATCAATTAGAAAGCCTCCTGGCTTTTGGTAGCATCTAAAGCATAAGGTGGAATTGCTAGGTACGTGCAAAATGAATGGCCGAGCTCTAAAATGTATAAACATTTTGACCTTTCCTTTCAATTAAAAATTCACCAAATTTCAGGAAATCAACTAGTTTTAATTAAATCTTCAGTAATTATTAATTAACGATTAGAAAATGTAAAGAACTTAATGTTTTTAATATTAGAGAAAATGTATTATTACGTGTAACAAAACACTTTTGCTAAAGCTATAATTTTAAGAGTTTAAAAATACGATATTTTTGCTTTTTTTATTCCAATAAAGCATCGTAATGTTAACAATAAAAAAAATCATATTTACGAAACGTTACGAAATAGGACCATAAAGATAATGTTAATGAAATCAATCTGAAGAAAGTGGGGCATAGTGAACGAGGCATAAAAAATTACTTAATTCAGCATTAGCCTCCCTACCCACCAACCATTTTGTGTCCAAAGTCCCCAGGGGAGGTCAAATTTTTTTTTTTTTTTTTTTTTTTTTTTACACAGTGATCACCACTTATCAAGGCCAGGAAGCCACTCAGGGATAAGGGTTATTGCAAGTACATTACGTTAGTGTGGATATTTGATGAAGTGTTTAATTAAGGAGGCGGTTCATTAGGAATTTGTTAACATTGGACTTGAAGACATCCAAGTTGTAGTCCGGAGGGAAGCAGGCAGACGGAACAGAGTTCCACAGGCGTGCAGTTCTAAGAAAGAAGCTTTGTTCATGGAATCCGCGTTTTGATTTAGGCACAGATATAGAGTGAGGGAAATTTTTCACAGTGGATTCAGCTAGACGGGTGTTTTTCGTGAAAGATTGGCGATGGGGGGACCAGAGATTGGAGTTCAGACGAGCACCTGTCATGGAAATAACGATAAAACAAGGATAGGCTCGCAACGTCTCTTCTGTGGGAGAGAGGTTGGTGAAAATTAACAAACGGTGTAGTTTTAGGCCTTAACATATGTAAATTTGAGTTCTGCACCTTGCAAAAAAAGAAATGACCAAATCCATCATTTGCTCCCCACCCCCATTTAGCCCCCAACGTTCCCAAGGTCTTAACATATTTAAATTTCAGTTCAGCACCATGCAAACCTGCTGAATAGATATATACAGAAAGGTTTTGACAAATATGGTAAAATAGTCCAAACATTAGAGTGTTTTTATTAGCTCTAAAGAGCCCATGGGGTACGCCCAAGAGTTATCGCGAAGTATAGACAAAATTATATAGAAATCAGTTCCAAGGCGCAGTTATTGAGAAAAGTCCGGACAGATGAACAGACGAACGGACGAACAGACGAATGGACGAACAGACGAAAGATCAAAAATTAATTTCCAGAATTAACGATATTATTATTGAATTACGCATTTGTGAGGTCGATAATCGTTTGGCACGATCTGAATTAATGCGACTGATGAATCCAAACACACATGGATGACGTCATAATGAAGAACATTGCTAAGGTCTCCTTCATTAACTTCTCTTCGATAATATCATATGTCATATTTAACAAGGTTCACTTAAACTCTTAATCTGGCGGTCTTGGGGCTAACTTTCTAGCACCAGACTTCTTTTCTTTTTCTTTTTCTTTTTTTTGCCAGATACGGTATGGTTCTGTTTAGTCCGAGGGATGTTCACTCTCCCAGGCATTATCTTTTTAAGGAAAAGTTTTGTTTAGGTATTTAAGTTTATTAAATTTTTACAAAACTTCTTGAAATTGTCCAATTTTTAACTTTTCCTTACATTAATTTATCCATTTACGTGTATTATTAAAAAAAATGCATATAATCTAAATATGGACAGCGCGTTCTTTAAAATTGTGGAACACGCGGTCAACATTTTCTGGTTATATCCGTCAGCTGTCGAGCAAGCCCAAGTACAACTACGTTGAAATCAACGCGAGAAAATTATCTCATCTTAAAACTCATTTTATAGTAAAAACAGTAGATATATTTGTTTCAAATCATAAAAATTCTTGTTCGATGATTGAAAAAAGATTCGAGAATATAAGAAAAACGATATAATTTTTCTATTTCTTGAATCCATGATTTTACTTACCCTTCCACGACTGTAAGAAGATTTTCGACTTTTTTTTATTTTTCTCTGGATGGTCGCTTATCCATTTCAAAATAATATTTATAACACAAAACTATAACAACTTACTATAATTATAAAAAAAAAACTATATAGAGATGAAAACGAATATGAGAGATAAATAGATAGATAGATAGATAGATAGATAGATAGATAGATAGATAGATAAGTAAGTAGGTAAGTTTGCGCTTTTGATAATCGTTGTGTTCACTCGCACGAGATATATCAAAATGAATTTCGCACAATGAATCGAAACAAACATGCATGACGTCATAATGTAAATCGTTGCTAAGATCTTATTTCAGTGATTCTCTATAATATTATGAGTCTTTATAGGACGACGTCAAAAATGCGAAAGGACCACACCGTCCATCCGACAAATATGGGATCATCGTGGCGGTTTTAGGAGTTCTTCTGGTGGAACAAAGTATTATCTGGTTCAGCCATAGAAGGGATCATCAAAGTTTCGTAAATCAGGGTCTCTAAGTCTCTTTACCGTTTTTTTTATTAATAAATTGACAAATGCACATCGATTTTTCTTCTTCTTCTTCTTCTTCTTATTATTATTATTATTATTATTATTATTATTATTATTATTATTATTATTATTATTCACTCTCTAGAAGTACTCACACAAGCCATCAAAGATTTCTCTATGAAAACAACTTGTAGCTTTCTCTGTAGTCTGAGTTACAGCAAGTCTCCTCAGATTTCCAGTAATCCCAAGCTTTGCCGATAACCTTTCCAAATAGACTTGCGTTATCTTAACTGCCGCTTACGATTTATTTCTCGTTGGTGACTACCATTGGTCTTCACTGGAATTTGGGTGTCAACAAGTCTCCCCAATGTCCCAGTCCTCATTACACTCGTCCAGCTGATGTCTAGTTGCTTTCTCTGCTCAATCTTTATCAATGGTAATTTTTTCACATAATTCGTCCCGAGTGTTTGTTCCTGCGCCATTTATATTAAGGCTTCTGTCGCAACCTTCAAGTTACATTTTGACAACCATCCCCAGATTTTTCTCTTGTCAACTGCCTCTGGTAGATTTCGACTTAACTAACCACGCATTCTTTTCTCAATCCACTTGTCTTTCATTTTTAGTTCATTTATTGCCTTAAATTCCTTGCTTATTATTAGTTCGCACTTTTGCAATTTTTAAAATTCTGATACACCCTTTATAAGCTCCTCCTTATACTTTAAGACATAAACATTCAACGTATTTTCTTTTAGTACACATCGTTCTACACCTATTTATTTTCGCCTCCCTTTTTTCTTTTCACATATTACCTATCGATATCAATCCTCCCATATGATAGAGTTTTTGAACTCTTCCATTTTTTCTTGTCCACAGCCGACAACTTAACATCTTCACTTCAGTATTTCCTAGTGAATCGAGACTGACCAACTTCTCCCCCCCCCTCGTTCGACAGCGGACTCAGAGAAGAAAGGCTTCAAACCTTCCTTATAAGAGAGTGTCGGATTTAGCACAGAATTAATAAAATAACATCTAGGAAGGGATTTTACAACATAATTAAAGGGAGGCAAATCTTTTTTTTAAAAACTGTCAGCTCTCAGCAAACGGAATTATGAAATTTCCATGTCGCCATGTATTTCCATTAAGGCACTCAACTAGCTCAGATCATTTAACTTGCTCAGAAGGTCCAAACCAATAATCCCCTTAATGGGAGTTCCGTTCAAATTCTTATAACCAGAACAAAGCCGGAAAACTTGAAATTATCCACTTCGAATTTTAATTTTAAATCTTGGGAAAATAATGCCGACCATTTTAAAGGGATTTTGATTCCCCAATTTAATCGATATATTGTACTCCTTCAATCTCAAGGAGTCACTGCCGATCAGCGTACTTACCGCCATATTAACATTCTTATGCTTTATCGTTTTTACAGAACACAATTTAAAGAGAATTTCCTGGGCGAAAAACGAACGTTGACTCCCAGTATCAATCAAACAGAAGAAATAAACAGGTCGTCCGTGTGTTTTCATAAATATTCTAAGGATGGGAAAAATACTATTCTGTGATTCAGAATATGTTGGTCGGCCCACAAAGAATTTATTTTCTTTAGGACAAATGACAGTAAAATGGGTTTTCAACCAACAGATCGCGCACGGGTAAGGAAATCTCTTACTACCACGACAAGATGCTTCTGAGTGTTCATCCAAACACCGAGTACATAATTTTAACTGTTTAGCCCTTCGGCATTTCGCATCAAAGGAAGAAGATTTACAACAATTCTTAATCGAATGATATGTAGCTTCGCACAGCTTACATAATAAAGTGGTATTCCCTTCACGTGGGGAAGAAGACGTCATATAGGATCTCATCTTGGGTGAAGAAGGCGCCAATTTTGGCGCGCAAATATCCCGCCGAACATCGAGCGGTGCGGCTAATAAATATTCCATAATTCCATAAACACATGTGACATAATAATATTTAGAGAAGGGTACCTTTCACCAATTCTATTCATCAATTCTCTTCTTATGACATTAGGACATTTAGCAAATAGTATGTAGGCTATCAATGCCTCTGAGGTCCCACCTCACTAAAAAAATTCAGTCCCATAGGACTTATAAAGTTCGGTCAAATTTCTCCTAACTCTTTCAAGAAACGACTTCAAATTATTAAAATCCGTTATAACAGACGGAGGAGGAATAGTTTCCTCAAAAACCCGATTTTTAATCAAATCAGGGTTCAAATATTTTTCCCGTAACAATTTTAGGGCTACATCATAATTATCTGATGTTATTTATAGCTATACTGGAGATTATTCAGATGCATCTCCATCTAGTTTCGATTTCAACAGTAACAGTCTGTCAGCTTTATTTAAACTATCAGTGTATAAGTCGAATTTGTTCAGAAATGCTCGAAAGGAAAATTTATCATCAGTGGACATGCTGGAAAATTTCGGACAATCCAATTGCATTTTGACAGGCATAACCGACGAAGCTGGCATAACGTGAGGCGTATCTAGTTTGGATTTTAATGAAAGCAATTTTTCTTCTATTTCGTAAGAAAACCCTTCCAAAACCTTGCAAAGCTTCAATTTCTCCTCTCCCGGAGTCTTGATTAGAATGAGGTCTATCAGATCATCCAGATTTCTTAACCAACCTCTAATTACTGCTTCTCGAGACTTAAAAAATCTGGTGAAGGGTTGTTAACTTCTAACCACTTTATCGCATTATCGATCCGAAACCTTTTGGATTCCCATTTAGACATTAGCTCTTTTAGGGCCATCCTTCATGCTTCGAGCACAATTAATAAAATATCAGATGTAATTATCTGCGATATTAAGGTGCCGAAACCGCCAATATTACTCCAAAACGGAATTATTTGATCAGAATAAAACACAGGGGAGGGGCGGGGTTAAACCCTTTTCATCCCGCTAATTGTATTATTAAAATAACATATATAGTTATCTGCAATACTAAGACGGCGATATCGCCAATATTCCAAAACGGAATTATTCAAACATAAATAAACACGTTGACTAAAATGGCCGCCAGTGATTAAAAAGCCAAACTAGGCTAAGCTCTAGCGAATAAGTTACATAATTATAACCAAATTCGAAACTCCTGAGCAACCAATGATGCCTAACCTGTACGGGGTGGGATTAAACCCTTAAAGATTTTTTATTAATAAATTTTCAATTCACATTCATTTGGAACTAACAACAGCTTGCATAAATAATACATTAAAATATGGCATCAAAAATACAAATCAAATATTAGCAATCTCAATTCAAATTAATCAATTAATGTAAATTAATCAATATAACACACTCAAGGGGCTTTTACAATTAACATTTAAATTGCGAAAGAAAAATCATTAACGGTTTCATACTGTGAGTACATAATAGTGAGTTCATACAGAATCTGAATGGAAGTTTTTTGTTGTTTTTTTGTTTTTGTTTTTATTTCAATTTATAAAACGTATACGATCCACGTGCAATCTGAATTCGAAAAAAATGCAATTATAATATGCTAGCAACTTACGACCCCAATATGAAGGTCGAATTAAATTATTATCTAACGTTACTTTAAACATAAGAAGAATTTCAATTTTCTTTACTTACAGTGGCGGCTCGTGCCTGAGATTAGTGGGGGTGCTGCTTAGCAGCACCCCCACTAATCTCAGGCACGAGCCGCCATTGTAAGTAAAAAAAATACGTAAAATTTTACGTATTTTTTTAATATCGTGTAAAAGAAATTCGAATACATAAATAAATATTTAATCAAATAATAAACAAACATCCAAATAAATATTCAAATATATAACACAGACAAATAATCAATCAGAAATGGATAATAACGCAAAAACTTTTTTATTAAAAATATTTTTTTAATTATGTGCACTTTACAGAATAATAAAAATAATATATACATTTATTCTTTTTAAACTTTTCAGATGAATTAAATTTTGCGTTTTTTTTTGTGTTTTTTTTTTCAAACAAACGAAAAACATTTTCAAAAATAACTTATTTTTTTATAAAAACAAAAAAGAAAAAATTTGAAATTTACTTGCCTCCCTACGAGGGTTAATTTAGGAGTTTACTATTTGAAAATAGCGTTTTATTTGATAACAGTTTTATTTACAAAATTTATTTTTAAAGATGTATTTATAACAAAACGTATTTGTAAATAAAATACAAAATAAAAAAAATTACATTTTTATATAGTGAGCAAACAAACAAAAATATTTAAAGATACAAAACTTTATTTAGAAATCTTTTAACAACTTTTTATATAAAAAGAACAAACAGACTTAGCTATTTACTGACCTTCTCATGCCGGCAAAGATCGACATAAAGTGGAGATGTATTATAAGAAAATAGGATGTCATATATAAGCAATATAAAACATCGAATTTTAATGTAGCTTTCTCCCCAAAGAAAACAAAAAATTAAAATTGTTTCAGTTCAGAAGGATTTCTAATTTCTTTTTTTAATGCGTATTATCTGCCCCATCTACTAACAAATTCAATGTAAAGTTTAAAAATGCATAATTATAAAAACTGTTGTTTTTTTATTACAAACACATTTTAATAAAAAAAAAAAAAAAAGCTTGTTAAAAAATCCATTTTTCAAAGTGTAAAACTTCTAACATTGTCCTCGTTGGAGGCAAATAAATGCTAATTCTTTTATATCTAAAATATACAAGTTAAAAAAATTTCTAACTAAAATGTATTTTCAACATAAACTGTTTCTTCGTTTGTTTGCTTCTAGGAAAAAATGTAAACAGTTCTTTTGTTTTTTATTTGTAAAGTTCAATTGTTGCAAAATAAATAACATTTAAAACTACTTAACACAAACAAACAAAAAGGCCGGTAGATGGAAAAGTAACTTTATTTTTATGGTAAGATTTATTTATTGTATATTTGATTTTTACCCTTGGTCGCTTGTTAGCTTCACTGCTAAATCACCGAATACTTTTAATAATAAAAAAAAACAGTTTCTGCATATTATATATTTCCGTATGCTACCGAATTAAATCGCAACGCTAAAAGTGTGCGTATTTAAAAAAAAAATAGAAAAGAAAATGCACAGTATTTTATGTACAAGAACACGTTATAAGCAGATTTTAATAATAATTTTTAAAAATTGTATATAAACCTCCTTTTTGTTTTTGTTTTATTTTGTTTTTTGTTTTTGTTTTTTCAATAACAATGTTATCATATCTATACAGGCGCACGCTCTAAGCAAACCACGAATTTCACGACGCGGAACTGCGACAAGCGACAGTTCTTCAAGCGGCTTTCATCGGCTGTCTAAAGCATCTAAAGCGCGCATGCGCACAAGAGAATTTCATTAAGAAAGTGTAACTGTGAATTTCACAGCTCCAAGCCAGTTTTATTTTTGTTTTTGTATGCATTTGGAGATACCGACATTAAACTTAATGATTTTATAATGTACACATAGAAAAAAAAATAAAATAATAATAAAAAAGTACTATTTTTAATTTTATCATTAATATTATGTAGAAATAACTTGGGGGTGCTGCAGTCCCACGGCTCCATGCACGAGCCGCCACTGCTTATTTATTATTTTTTTAAGAGTGCGACATATCGCCAAACGGAACTTATAACTGTCTTATAGGTTTTGAGACATCAGTTACTTTAACGAAATAATTACGTTTCTGATTTAACGAAACAGCAAAGAATATTTTAACATTTAATCTGAGCAAATTATGAAAAAAAAATTCCTGCTCGTCTTAAATAAAGAATTCAAAAATGTATTTATTTTTTACTAGCGCTTGAATTAAATGATAATCTTAAAAACGAGAATCTTTCTAAATTAACTTTTCTGCAATAAATTGATAATTATTCCTGTGAAACGAAGTCTTTCGAAATTATTGTTTTGCAATAAACGATTATCTGCTTGTTTTTGCAATAAAAATGAGAGTGTAAGAAATTTCTTTCCCACACGCCCAATTTCCTCCTTCAGATAGCAAATGGAATTCTACATCAGTCCATGACTGCTGCTGCTGATTTCAAAGAAAGATTTACATCTGCAACTCTCAATGTATAGTATCTGTTCTGATACTACAACTGTGGATGAGAAATCGTTCATGACTGAGACAATATGAATTTTTGTTCGCATCCAGAGCGTTCCTTTTTAGGGAACTGAATTTTTCCAACATTAAAAAAAACAACGTTGAGTTTTAACTCTGCCCTGGTGGGGAGGCAAGTAATTAGGAACTATTAGTCATCGTCTCTGACGTCATACTGTTTTTGGCAACTACCGTTCAACATTTATGAGGTCACGCAAAGCTTGTAACTATAATTCTGCTTTTATGACGTCATCCATTTTCACGTTGTTTTATTAAAATTTTTGCTCGTTGGTACAGTCGGTGAAACATAGTGGAGTGGGGGAATTCAAATAGTAGGCAGTTCGGGAAAAACAGTTAATCTGGCTTTTGGTAGCATCTAAAGCAATAAGGTGGAATTGCTAGGTACGTGCAAAATGAATGGCCGAGCTCTAAAATGTATAAACATTTTGACCTTTCCTTTCAATTAAAAATTCACCAAATTTCAGGAAATCAACTAGTTTTAATGACATTTTCAGTAATTATTAATTAACGATTAGAAAATGTAAAGAACTTAATGTTTTTAATATTAGAGAAAATGTATTATTACGTGTAACAAAACACTTTTGCTAAAGCTATAATTTTAAGAGTTAAAAATACGAATATTTTTTTTTTGGGGGGGGGTTATTCAAATAAAGCATCGTAATGTTAACAATAAAAAAAAATCATATTTACGAAACGTTACGAATAATACCATAAAGTTAATGTTAATGAAATCAATCTGTAAAAATAACAAGTAAGGCATGCATGAAATAACAAGTGAGGCACAGTGAACGAAGCATAACAAATTATTTAATTCAGCATTAGCCTCCCTACCCACCCACCATTTTGCGTCCAAAGTCCCCAGGGACGTCAAATCCTGGTGAAAATTAACAAACGGTGAAGTTTTAGACCTTAACATATATAAATTTGAGTTCTGCACCTTGCAAAAAAAAAATGACCAAGTCCATCATTTGCTCCCCTCATTTAGCCCCCAACGTTCCCAAGTCCGGTGAAGTTTTAGGCCTTAACATATTTAAATTTCAGTTTAGCAATATGCAAACCTGCTGAATAGATATACACAGGAAAGTTTTGACAAATATAGTAAAATAGTCCAAACATTAGAGTGTTTTTATTAGCTCTAAAGAGCCCATGGGGCACGCCAAGGAGTAATCGCGAAGCATAGACAAATTATATAGAAATCAGTTCCAAGGCGCAGTTATTGAGAAAAGTCCGGACAGGTGAACGGATGAACGGACGAACAGACGAATGGACGAACAGACGAAAGATCAAAAATTAATTTCCAGAATTAACGATATTATTATTGAATTACGCATTTGTGAGGTCGATAATCATTTGGACACTGCACGATATAGATCAGAATTAATGCGCCTAATAAATCAAAACACACATGGATGACGTCATAATGAAGAACGTTGCTAAGGTCCCCTCCATTAATTTATCCTCTATAATATCATATGTCATATTTAACAAGGTTCACTTAAACTCTTAATCTGGCGGTCTCGGGGCTAACTTTCTAGCACCAGACCCTATTTTGTTTATTGCCAGATGCGGTATGGTTCTGTTTAGTCCTAGGGATGTTCACTCTCCCAGGCGTTATCTCTTTAAGGAAACGTTTTGTTTATTGCATATAGCCTGAGGCACCCCTATCTGGAGACGTTGACAGGTCTGTCTGTTCATGGCTATTTTTGCAGATCCATAGTTCACTTTAGGAATCGCAAGTTTTTAACCCCATCTTCGGGGCTTTTGTCACATCTTCCTTGGTGAGAAGAAAGTAATGACATTTACAATTCTTGAAATTGTCCAATGTTTAACTTTTCCTTATATTTATTTATCTATTTTCGTGTATTATTAATAAATACATATAATCTAAATATAGACATCGTTAAAATTGTGGAACACGCGGTCAACATTTTCTGGTTATATCCGTCAGCTGTCGAGCAAGCCCAAGTCAACTACATTGAAATCAACGCGAGAAAATTATCTCATCTTAAAACTCATTTTATAGTAAAAACAGTAGATATATTTGGTTTTAAATCATAAAAATTCTTGTTCGATGATTGAAAAAAGATTCGAGAATATAAGAAAAACGATATAATTTTTCTGTTTCTTGAATCCATGATTTTACTTACCCTTCGACGACTGTAAGAAGATTTTCGACTTTTTTTTTTATTTTTCTCTGGATGGTCGCTTACCCATTTCAAAATAATATTTATAACACAAAACTCTAACAATAACAAAAACTATAACAACTTAATGTGACAATAACTATAATAATAAAAAAAACTATATAGAGATGAAAACGAATATGAGAGATAGATAGATAGGTAAGTAGGTAAGTTTGCGCTTTTGATAATCGGTGTGTACACTAGCACGAGATATATCAAAATGAATTTCGCACAATGAATCGAAACAAACATGCATGACGTCATAATGTAAATCGTTGCTAAGATCTTATTTTAGCGATTCTCTATAATATTATGAGTCCTTACAGGGCGACGTCAAAAATGCGAAAATGAGCGACCGTCCATCCGACGAATCAGGAATCATCGTGGTGGTTTTTAGGAGTTCTTCTGGTGGAATAAAGTCTTATCTGGTTCAGCCATAGAAGGGATCATCAAAGTTTCGGAAATCAGAGTTTCTATGTTTCTTTGACGTTTTTTTTTTTAATTAATAAATTGATTTTTTTATTTTTATTTTTTTTATTATTATTATTATTATTATTATTATTATTTATTATTATTATTATTATTATTATTATTATTTTTATTATTTATTATTATTATTATTATTATTATTATTATTATTATTATTATTATTATTATTCACTCACTAGAAGTAGTCACACAAGCCATCATCAAATATTGCTTTGCTTCTTATTAGTTCGCACTCTTGTAACTTTTAAAATTCTGATGCACCCTTTATAAGCTCCTCCTTACACTTTAAGACATAAACTTTCAAAGTATTTTCTTTTATTACACATCGTTCTACACCTATTTGTTTTCGCCTCCCTTTTTTCTTTTCACATATTACATATCGATATCACTCTTTGGGTGAAGAGCTCCATTTAATATCATCGTTTTCCTTGTAGTCCTGACCATATATTTCAGTTCATTTTATTTCCATTAACTAATACCCGCCCCTTATCGAAATACAGCTACTGCTCATGTTTTCACCGCAGATATTGTGTTTTTTGTTTGTTTGTTTGTTTGTTTGTTTTCTTTTTACATGAAGGTCACTACTTATCAAGGCCCGGAAGCTACTCGGGGATAAGGGTTATTGTGTGTACAGTAATCAATGAGATAGTATCGTAGTAATCATTAGTATTGGATATTTGATAGGGTGTCTTACTTAAGAGAGTGGTCTGTCGGGAATTTGTTTATGTTGAACTTGAAGACATCCAAGTTATAGTCAGGTGGGAAACAGGCGAATGGAAGAGAGTTTCACAGTGGTGCACTTTGAAGAAAGAAGCTCTGGTCATGGAATCTACGTTTGGATTTAGGCACAGATAAAGAGTGGGGGAAATTAATGACAGTAGTGTCAACTAGACGGGTGTTTTTCGTGCAAGATTGGCGGGGGGTGCAGAGATTGGAGCTCAGACGAGCACTTGCCATGGAAATAACGATAAAACAAAGACAGGCTTGCAACGTCTCTTCTGTGTGAGAGAGGCTGCAGGGAAGAGAAAAGGGCATCCCCCACTAAGCCACGAAGTCTATTTTGTACTCTATCAAGGCAGGATAGGCTGCTTTTAGCAGCTCCTGCCAAGGTGCGGCAGCAGTATTCCATCCTTGGACGTACTTGGCTTTTATACAGATAGAGAATTGCATCAGTAGTGAGATATCTTCTGGAGCGGTAGAAGAATCCCACCATTTTCACTGCGTCCTTGGTAACAGACCTGATGTACGTGTTCCATTTCAGACCAGGAGTAAAGGTCAAGCCCAGAAGCTTGTCAAAACATGGAGCCTCATCAAGACGAGAGTCATCCATTTCAATTGATGCCAATAGGGGATCAGAGCGTTGATGATGTAAAGATAGAAGCTTGGTTTTGGATGCATTTAAAGTAACCAGCCACCTCCCCCCCCCTTTACCACGCGCTCAAGATCAGAGGAGAGAGAATCAGAGAGAACTTTCTCATTTACGGCCTTTGATGTGTTGCCATAGATGGTCGTGTCATCAGCATAGATGTCAACGAATGATGTTACTCTCATTCAATCTTTAAATAGTCTTTTTTTGTATTCTTTTCCTATTATTTCTTTCATTTCAGTTTCTTTTTTATCTAATTCCACAATTCCAACGTAACTGTATCCTTCTTCTCCAACTGCTTTTATCATTTCTATATTCAAAAATTGTATTCCTTTATTTTCAAAAATTGTTCCCCTTTTCCATTTCAAGGCACTACACTTCTCCATGCAAAATTCCATACATACCTAATTACTAAACGTTTAAACAGTCCTTACAAGCGTATTTAGCTGGTATTTATTCTTTGTATTTTTTTTTTACACAGTGATCACCACTTATCAAGGCCCGGAAGCCACTCAGGGATAAAGGATATTGCAAGTACATTACGTTAGTGTGGAGATTTGATGAAGTGTTTACTTGTATTAAAATTTAAAGTATCCAGAAATAATAAAAATCCGGTACTCCTTCTTGACCTACTCATAACCCGCATTTTCCTTTCGTAACATATGAATAAAAGAAATAAAATTACAAACAATGATTTAACCTAACCAAAATCCTAAATATTAACCCTAAACCCTAATCGCAAATATTAACTCGAACCTCAATTATTAAACTTATTTTTCTTTTTATTTCTTCCAATTTATAAAAAAAAGTAGCTTTCATACATTCGGATTAGCTAAATACAGGTAGCGCGTTCGTTAAAAATTGAGGAACGCTCGGTCAACATTCTCTGGTTATTTTCGTCAGCTGGCGAGTAAGCCCGATTCAACTTCGTTGAAATCAAAGACGAGAACATTATCTTATTTGAAAAATCATTTTAAAGTAAAAAAAAAAATAAATATATTTGATTTTAAATCATGAAGACTCTTGTATTATGATTGAGAAAAGATTCGAGAATATAAAAAAAAACGGTATAATTTTTCTTTTTCTAGAATCAATGATTTTACTTACCCTTCGACGACTGTAAGGATATTTTTGCACTTTTTTTTTATTTTTCTTTGGATGGTCGCTTGTCCATTTCAAAATAATACTTTTAACACTAACAAAATCTATAACAACTTAATGTAACGATAACTATAATAAAAAAAAAAAAAACTATATAGAGATGAAAATGAATATGAGAGATAGATAAAGTTTGCGCTTTTGATAATCGTTGTGTTCACTCGCACGAGATATATCAGAATGAATTTCGCACAATGAATCGAAACAAACATGCATGACGTCATAATGTAAATCGTTGCTAAGATCTTATTTCAGTAATTCTCTATAATATTATAAGTCCTTATACAAGGACGAGGTCAAAAATGCGAAAATGCGCGACCGTCCATCCGACGAATCAGGGATCATCGTGGCGGTTTTAGTTCTTCTGGTGGAATGAAGTATTGTCTGGTTTAGCCATAGAAGGGATCATCAAAGTTTCGGAAATCAGAGTTTCTAAGTTTCTTTGTCGTTTTTTTATTAATAAATTGATAAATTCACATCATTTATTATTATTATTATTATTATTATTATTATTATTATTATTATTATTATTATTATTATTATTATTATTCACTTCAAAAATGCAAAAAGACCCGACCCTCCGTCGGATATATCAGGGTTCGTCGTGGCGGTTTTAGAAGCTCTAGGTTTCTTTGTCGTTTTTTTTAAACGCCGAGTTTTTTTTTTTTTTTTTTTTTTTTTTTATTATTATTATTATTATTATTATTATTATTATTATAATAATAATAATAATAATAATAATAATAATAATAATAATAATAATAATAATAGAGAAAAGGAAAGAAAAAGAAAAAACAGGGGACGAAAAATGGAAAGGATCAAATACCTGGGTCAAATAATTAACGAAGAGTGACGAATGCCAGATCCACAACGGACCGAAGCAATGGAAAAGATGCCTGCCCCAGACTCAGTACAAAAACTACAGTCATTTTTAGGATTGGTACAATATTATGCGATATACATCCCTAATGTGCATAATTTGAGAGCTCCTCTTAACGAGCTACTAAAAAAAGGCAGTAGATGGAATTGGACAAAGGAATGTGAATATGCTTTCCAGAAAATTAAGAAATGTCTGCTGTCATATATGGCATTAGCGCATTTTGATCCAGAAATGTTTCTCTGCAGACTAGAAAATAGATGAACTGAACAGCTCGGAAAATGTTTCCAATATATATTTGTTAATTTTACTAAACAAGAAAACTTTGGTTTTCTTTGTTTACATCACCTGACCCAAAGCAGCCAATGAGAAGCCACCAAAAAGATCGTCTGCTGTATTCAAATAAACCGACCAAAATTCACACATATCTAAAAAAAAAAATCCGTTTAAAAATAAATTTTACAAGCTTTTTTTTGTTGTTGTTGAGCCCTTCTATTTTTAAATGAGATAATCTATTTCAAATAAATTCTTAAGATATCAAAATATGCAAGTGTTACCAAAAACCAGCAAAGTTCGCTCACAATATTAAAAAAAAACTGTAAACATTAATCAAATTGACCCTTCGAGGGTATTCTAAATGTAATATGGTTTTGCTCATTTTTTATTTAAAATAAATTCTGACAATTATGCTCCATTGGTCTTGGAGATAAGGCGTATACACGAGGTAAAAACACAAATAATCCCGGTCATAGTTGGTACGCTAAGAATAGTATCAATTCGTCTGGAAGGACAATTGAAAAAACTACGAATCCCCGACGTTTTAGGCGGCCTTCAGATCTCTGTTCTTGTTGTGAGAAATATCTCTCATAGCCTGAAGGGGGCCCGATGTCAGAAATAAGGCAATGAACAGAAACTTACCGATGGCCGTTGTTGACTTTAGTAGATCTGTTGCAAAATTAGTCGGGTTGTCTTATTTTGCTGGCACGGGCCGAGTAGTCCTTAATCCCTTGTTGAGATTAATTTGATATAGTTCATATTTAGACCCTGGGAGACTGAGATGTTTCTGTCAATCCTGTCGTGAATTACGACTACCAGATCCATTAGTCTGGTGTCTTCCTTTTTTTCTTCTCGACAATCGTTATCCTGTTTGTTTTTTTTTAATTTTCCCGGTGAAGAAAAAGGGGGTCAGGCGGGGAGGCACTTAGTGGCCAATCACCGACCTTGTCTCATTATGGTCAAGACCAATCAGTGGTCCTGTATCATCGTGTTATTTCTGACATTGTAGATATCTTTAACAGGACAACTCTTGGTCTTTGAAGCTCCTGGTTTAGAGCCGAGATTGAGGGAAGTCCTCTGGAAATATCTTTTTAGGGAGATGTTGATAAACGAAATCAGAAGTATTATTATTTATTTACTCACTAGGAGTAGTCACACAGGCCACCATCAAATATTTCTATTTGAGATCAACTCGTGACGGCATTCTCTGTATTTTGAGTGACATCAAGTCTTCCCAGATTTCCAGTACTCTATTGATAACCATTGCAAATGGGTTTGTGTTATCGTAGCAACCGCTTACGATTGATTTCTCGTTGGGGCTACCATTAATCTTCACTGGAATTCGAGTGGCAACAAGTCTGCCCAAGGTCCCAGTCCTCTTTGCACTCGTCCAGCGAACGTCTGGCTAGTAGCTTTCTCTCCTCGGTCTTTCTATCTTCTTTGATTCTTTGATGTGGTGTCAGTTTTGGTGACACAAAAAATATTTTAGTTTTCGTGATTCCATGTGATACTCCGTTGTGTTTTACATCTGTAGCATTTTCTGCATGTCCATTTTGTGTCTGTTATTTCTGTATCATTATTATTGGCTCACATGGAGCTTTCACACAAGTCAACAAACCATCAGTTTGGAGACCTGTGGTGTTCTCTGGAAGCTGAGTGACAACAAGTCTCCCCAGACGTCCAGCTCTCTCCACCTCCCTTGATAGCATTTGCAAATAAATCTGCGTCATCGCAACAGCCTCATACCATTGATTTCTCGCTGGTAGTGACCATTGGTTAATAATGGAATTTGAGTGGCACTAAGCCTTCCCACGATCCCAGTTCTCTTCGCGCTTGTCCAGCGGTGGTCTGGCCAGCGCTCTCTCCTCTGTCTTTCCATCTTCCTTTACCCTTCTCGGTTCTTTGGTATCACTTTTCTATTGGGGGGAGGAACGGTGATGAGACAAGGGGGGATGCATAATGGCGGTGTAGAACTTGTTGATATGCAGCTTCGGCGTTCTTCATTCCCTGTAACGCTTCTTTGTTATATTGTCTTGTGATATTCTCCACATTCTAGGGTTTTCCTTAATATTTCAGCCATTTTCTTTATCGTTAGGCGTTGTATTTTTGCAGTTATTCCTCTGATTCCAATTTCTGCCATTCTTTTTTCGAAGTTTTTCGGAACTGTTCCTAGTGCTCCTACTATTATCGGTACTATTTTTATTTTCTTCATCATCCAAATCCCTTTCAACTTTCTGGTTAGCTCTGTGTATTTGCTTCGTTTCTCCTTTTCTTTCATACTCACCCTGTGGTCAGCTGTGACAGCAAAGTCTACGATTTGACAGTATTTTTCTTTCTTGTTAATTATTACGACATCTGGTCTTCTTACTTGGATGGGGTTGTCCGTCTGTATGTCCATGTCCATTATGATTTTGTGGTTCTCGTTTTCGAGTGCGATTGCGGGTTTATGCTTGTACCATTTGTCTGTACGCTCAAAATGCAGTCGTTTGCACAATTCCCAGTGCACCGACCTTCCCACTTGGTCATGCCTGTTTTTGTATTCCTTTTGGGCCAGTTTGCTGCATTTACTTACTATATGGTTTATCGTTTCGTATCTCTGTCCACAGAGTCTGCATTTACTGTTTTCTTGTGTTTTATCGATCCTTGCTTTGATATGGTTGGTTCTTATCGAGTTATCTTGCGCTACAATTATTAGAGATTCAGTTTCTCGGTTTATATGTCCTTTTCGCATCCATGTCCAGGTATTTTCGTTATTCTCATCTTTTGTCATTCTTATGAATCTTCCGTGGAATTGTTTCTCTTCCCACTTCCCTTTTCTCGTTTCGTCGTTTGTCTCTCTGTTTTCTGTTTTGTTGTTTTTTTCGGTGTCTCTCGCTGCCATGATTATCCTTTCAGTGTTTTGCATTATGTATTTTTTAGCTCTTTTTTCGTATCCTTCACATAGTCTTCTATACAGATCAGTCCTCTCCCGCCGTCTTTCCTTTTCACATAGAGTCTGTCAGTATCGTCCTTTAGGTGTAGTGCATTATGCATGGTCATGAGTTTCCTGGTTTTCTGGTCGAGTTGTCTCAGTTCTTCTTTTGTCCACCCTATAAACGGTCCAGAGTATCTTACTAGTGATACTGCCCATGTATTTATACCTTTTATTAGGTTTCTGCTATATAATTTCGTTTCCAGGAGTTTTCTTGTTCTCCTGGAGTATTCCTTTCCAATTTTCTCTTTCATTTCTGTTGCTCTGATGGTGCCGCTTCCTGAATTCCCAAGTATTTATAGTTGGCTTGTTCCCCTAGTGCCCTCATTTCTGTTTGGTTGAGTAGTTTCATGCCTTCTGTCGTTTCCAGTTTTCCCTTTCTTATAACTAGTTGTGCGCACTTTTCCATTCCAAATTCCATTTGGATATCTTGGCTGAAGATTCGGGTAGTGTTGATAAGTGTCTCTAGCTCCTTTTTGGTCCTTGCAAAAAGTTTCAGATCGTCCATGTACATCAGGTAGTTCATTTTTTTCTCTGTATTGGAGAACTTGTATCCGGCTTGGCACTTTCTCAGAATACTGTTCAAGGGCATCATGACTATGATGAACAGTAGTGGTGATAGTGAGTCTCCTTGAAAGATGGCTCTTTGTATGTTAATTTCTGTTATGTGTTGTCCATCGGCTGTCAATTCCAGTCTCCATGTTTTCATTGCATTTTCTATTATGTTGGTGATCCCGCTAGGTATTTTATACATGTTTAGGCATTCTATTATCCATGCTTGTGGGATCCTGTCGTACGCTTTTTTGTAGTCGATCCATGCCATGGCTAAATTCTTTCTCCTCCTTTGTACCTCCTTTATGATCTTTTGATCTATATATAACAGGTCATGTGTTCCTCTTTTTCCTTTTTGTATTATTATTATTCACATTTTGTTAGTATTGCCGGTGTTATACTGATAGGATGCCCATAACAAATGTGCATCTTGTTTTCCCAGTCCTTCTATACTTTCCGCAAGATTCTGACGGTTCCCAACAAAGCAGTTTTTTTAAGTATTTGGTAGATAATGTGGAACCTATTAGATTGGAGGTTCTTTTTTCGGTACTTCTGCATTTACCAACTGGACGGTTTCCACAAAGTTTCTCCGATGTGCTCGGTCGCTTACGGAAATAACTGGAAGGAGCTGATTGCAAAACGTTAAACCGAAATGAGATATGATACGTATGCACTAATGTTACCGTGCTGAAGTGATTTATTTAACCTTGTACGACTGAAAGGATTTTTTCCAGTTTAAAAAAAAATTCTGGATCGTCGCTTGTCCATTTGAAAATAATATTTATCACTAAAAACTGTAACAATAAATATATACATAACAATCACTGTAACAATTACTATATATAACAAAAACTATATATAAATTAAAGCGAATGAGAGACACATAGGTAGGTAGGTAGGTAGGTAGGTAGGTAGGTAGGTAGGGAGCTAAATAGGTAAGTTTGTGCGTTTGATAATCGTTGGGTACACTGATGCGCACAAAAAATCAAAACACAAATTGATGACGTTGCTAAGATCTCACTTAATTTATCCTAACTAATGACTGCAAAAAAGCGAAAAGACCCCCACTTCAATGCGATGAATCAGGGACCGTCGTGGCGGTTTTAGTAGCTCTTCTACTGGAGTGAAGTATTGCTGTCTGGTTCAATCATAAAAGGAGCCATCACAATTCTGGAAACCAGGGCCTCCAAGTTTCTTTATCGTTTTTTTTTTTTTACGCAAGAAACAGTTCATATTTACCAAGGTTTGCCTAAACTCTTAATCTGGCGGCCTCGAGGCTAACTTTCTAGCACTAGACCCTCATTTGCCAGATGAAGTATAGTCCTGTTTAGTCCTAGGCGTGTGCACCTACTCAGGAATTATCTCTTTAAGGAAGGCTTAGTTTATTGCCTATAGCCTGAGGCACCCATATCGGGAAATGCTGACAGGTATGTTCATGGCTATTTTTGCAGATCCATAGTTCACCCTTGGAATCGCAAGATTTTAACCCCACTTTCGAACCTTGTGTCACATCTTCCTTGGTAAGAAGTAAATACATGACATTTACAGTTCATTTACGAATAGGTTTTCAAGTTTATTTAATTTATTACAAAACTTTTAACTTTTCTTTTTATTTATTTATCTATTTACGTGTATTAATAAATAGACATCGAGTATTATTATTATTATTATTATTATTATTATTATTATTATTATTATTATTATTAGCTCCCAAGGAGCTTTCACACAGGTCATCAAAGATCCCTCCTTGAAAACAACAGGTGGTGTCTCCTGGAAGCTGAGTGACAACAAGTGTGTCCGGATTTTCCAATACTCTCCACCTCTTCCGATAATATTTACAAATAAATTTGCGTTATCGCTTACCATTGATTTCTCACTAGCAGCGGCTATTGATCTCCACTGGGATTTGAATAGCAATAAGCCTTCCTAAGGTCCCAGTTCTTTTCGCACATGTCCAGCGAGGTCTGGTCAGTGTTTTTCCGATCGGTCATGTTTTTACTGCGGATATTTTGTTTCTCTCATTCAATCTTGACCTAAGAACAAACCGTAGTCTTTTTTGGATTCTTCCCTATTATTTCTTTCATTTCAGTTTCTTTTATTCTATCTAACTTCCCAATTCCAACGTAGCTGTATCCTTCTTCTACAACTTCTTTTATTATTTTCACATTCAAAAATGTTATTCCTTTACTTTCAAAAACTTTTCCCCTTTTCCATTTCAAGGCACCACACTTCTTCATTCCAAATTGCATATATATGTAATTACTAGATGTTTTGAACAGTCCGTATTTAGCTGGTATTTGTTCTTTGCATACAGCTTTAATCATCCATAAATAATAAATAGTTTACGCGGTACTTCTTCTTGACCTAATCAAAACACACATTTACTTTTCGTAATAGGAACAACAAGGATACCATAATTAAAACAAACAAAAATGGTACCCCCTTGAAAAATCCCTCTCTTCATATGAACTTTCCCAAGATCTTCTCTATTTGATGTTAATGACACTTTTCATTTTTTTCGTGCTTCTTTAAAGAAATCTCGCCCATTCGCCGCTATTCAAAATATTTCCATTAATTCCTTAGACCAACTATGTGGAACCAGATCATATGCTATACATGACATGCATAGATTTGTGGATCTTCTCTTACAATCCTAAAATATTGTCCTATCAATAAGCAACTGATCCTTGGTCCCTCTACTACATCATGTACATCCCTTTTATTCTTACTGTCAAGAGATAAATCGAAGGAATAAAAGCCAAAAACCTTGAGACAGTCATACTCTTTGTAGATTCCTCCAAAGCGTTCGATTCTGTACCGAGAGAAAAAATTGCCAGCATCTTTAATGCATATGGCATTTCAAACGAAGTCATTAACACTATCATGATGCTATAAAAATACACTCGAGCAATAGTCAGATCGTCAGATGGTGACACTGAATTCATTAACATTCGCGCCGGTGTTCTTCAAGAACACACTCGAGCCCCTTTCATTTTCTGTCTTCCAAAGGTCCCAGTTCTCTTCGCACTCATCCAGTGGAGGTCCGCCCAGTTCATTCTCTTCTCGGTCTTTCTATCTTCCTCGACCCTTCACGATTATTTGGTGTGGTGTCAGTTAATGCCTTAGTTACAATATTTTATTTTATTTTGTGGGGTTGGAGGGGAGTTAACTTACGATTACACGATTTCAGTTTTCTTGGTCCCATGTGATGATTCTGTATCTTTTTTTTTATTATTTCTCTTGCAGTTTCCGGGTAGCGTTTATATTTCTGCATTCACGAGTTTTTCTTAATATTTCAGCTGTTTTCATTATTGTTCTATGTTGTATCTTATCAGTCACCCCCTCCCCCAATTTCAATTTCTTCTATTCTTTTTTCAAACTTTTTCGGGATTATTCCTAGTACTCCTTCGATTATTGGTGTTATATTGACTTTCTACGCGTTCTATATTCCGTTTGTAGCTTTCTGGCCAGTTTCCTGTATTTGCTTCACTTTTCCGTCTTCTTGATATTCACGTTGTGGTTTGCTGGAATGGCAAAAAATAAACAATCTGGCAATGCTTCCGAAGGCCCCAGTTTTCTTCGCATTTATCCGAAAGAGGTCTCGTCAGTTTCTCGATCTTTGGTTTCTCCTTGACTCTATTTGGTTATTTGATCTCACTCTTTTTTGGGAGGGCAGTGGTGTGGCAATGGGAGAATGGGGTGGTGTTGGGTTAGAGAACTTATAGATATGTGACTTTAGTGTCCTTGGTTCCATCTAGTGTTTCATGTTTTGCCTTTGCAGCAGTTTGTCTGGCCCGCGCTTGTTGCTCCTGTATGTTAGTTTCCACATTCAAGAGTTTTCTTAATATTTCAGCTGTTTTCATTATTGTTGTTCGTTGTATTTTTCCAGACATTCCTTTGATTCCAATTTCTCCCATTCTTTTTTCAAAATTTTTCGGGATTGTTCCTAGTGCTCCTACTATTATAGGTATTATTTTGATTTTCTTCATCTTCTATATCTCTTTCAGCTCTCTGTCTAGCTCTGTGTATTTGTTCCGTTTCTCCTTTTCTTTGATATTCACCCTGTGGTCAGCTGAAACAGCAAAGTCTACGATTTGACAGGACTTTTTTTCCTTATTAATTATTATGACATCCGGTCTTCTTGCTTGGATGGGTTTATCAGTTTGTATGTCCATGTCCCATAGGACTTTGCGATTCTCCTTTTCAAGTAGTGTTGCCGGCTTACGTTTGTACGACTTGTCTGTGCCGTCGATATGCACTTGTTTATTATTATTATTATTATTATTATTATTATTATTATTATTATTATTATTATTATTATTTATTGCTATCATCATTATCATCATCATCATCATCATCATCTTTCATCATTCATTATTCATCATTCATTCAGCGGCAGACAAAGTGTCTCTTCCGATTACAACGAAAGGCAGTGTCTTGCACTACGCCCGCGTCTCTCATATAATGTAACACTGGCGTCAGAAGTAATAAATACGATTGGTGCCAGATAGTCACCATATAACATAAACGTATAATTTAATAATCAACGTTTGTTGCTGAAGCAGCAGCAGAGACAGTTACTACCTGCTGCTGCTGCTACTGCTGCTGGTGTTGCTGTTTGTAAACAAATTTTCACATCTACAGCTTTAGCAGCTACCATTCATCCTTTATGACGTCCACTGATTTGGGCGGCTACCATTCATTTTTGTGAATTCACACGAATTTTAACAGCTATCATTTTTTTTTTGTTACTTGGAAGTCACTTACGTATCAAGGCCCGAAGGTCACTCGAGGATAATGGTTAATGAATGTAAGGTAGTAGTCTAGTAATCGTTAATGGTATAAGTTGGATGGAATTTGATTATTAAAGGGGGCGGTTCAACAAGAACTTGTTTAGATTAGACTTATAGGCTACAATATTGTAGTTGGTCGGAAAGCAGGTCAGCGAAACAGTGTTCATAAGCGGGTAGTTCTCGTAAAGAAGCATTCATGGAATCTGCGTTTAGATTTAGGCACAGATACAGAGTTGGGGGAAATTGTTGATCGCGGATATACCCAGTCGAATGTTGTTTTTTTTTCTGAATGTCTGGCAAGGAGATAACATAGAGCACTTCTCATGAAAATAACGATAGAGCAGAGACAGGCTCGTAACGTCTCTTCTGTGTGAAAGAGACTGCGAGGAAGAGAAAAGCATTACCTACTAGATTTCAAAGCCGATTTTGAACTCACAGCAGCTCCTGCCCAGATATAGCAACGGTACTCGATTTTAGGACGTGCTTGGCTCTTATACAGAGCTCTTTTATAGATAGAGGATTGCATCAGCAGTGAGATACGTATTGGAGCAGTAGAAAGATCAAACCATTTTTCCAGCGATCTTGGCAACAGATTTTATCTGTTCCATTACAAATCTAGAGTGAAGGTCAGTCGCTAGTGCTTGTCAGGACATGTTACTTCCTCAAGACGAAAGCCATTCATTTCAATTAGAGTATGATGGAAGTCAGAGCGATTATAATGAAAACAGATAAGTTTGATTTTTACTGCATTACATTTAACTAGCCACTTTTCCCCCAATTGCACCACGTGCTCAAGACCAGAAGAGAGAGAATCAGAAAGATATAGGTCATCGCTAGCCTTAAATTTTTTGTCATGGATTGTGTTGTCATCTGCATAAATGCCTACGAATGATCTAAGAATGTGATTAGAGACATCATTGATGAAGACCAGGAAGAGAGTTAGACGCAAGAGGGAACCTGAGAGACACCAGCGTTGATATTATGAGTTTCTGATTTCTGCTAAATAAACATTAAAGTAAATTAGAAAGCTTGTCGAATAATAAATTTGTTGTAAATTATTAATTCACTATATTTTATTCCAAATTTTATTTATACTATTGCTCTATCTCGTATGTTGAGTTTTTTCATTTGATTGGAGTTGTCTTAGAAATGTTGATACCAATATTAAGTTGGCCCAAAGTTTGTAAACACTTAGGAAAAAAATGAAATTTTACTTGCAAAGTAAAAACACAAAAACAACAAGTAGTCCTCAAAATAAAGATTTTCTAAGACCTTCTGCCATCGATCTGCAAGATTTGCAATCTGGTTAAAGTACCATTCAGCCAGTTTCGAATCAAAGAATTCTTGAAAAGTTTCCTTGACTTCATCAAACAGGTCGAATCGGCAGCCCCTTCAGAAAGTGTTGTATTGGGCTGAAAAGTGGGTAATCTGATGGAGGTCTGTCGGTTGGATGTGGCAGGACCTCAACGCCGTCCAGCTCTTCAACTTGTCTTTGGTCTTCTTGTCGATGTGTGACTTCGCATTGTTCTGCTACATCAAAGTGCGTTTTTGGTTGATCAGAGCCAGGTACTTTTGCTTCAACATTTTATAGACCCGCTCCAATTGCTTATAATAAAGTTCGGGACTGATGGCATGACTTTTCGAAAACAACTGAAAATACACGATTTCTTCAAACTTACACTAAACATGACTTTCTTGTCGAATCAATCTTGTTTTGGAACCTAGTGTTTCTTGTCGTTTCTGAACTTATTCTTCGTCTCGATTGTTTGCACCAGAATAACCCATTTCTCGTCCAGTGTTACAATGCACCTCCAAAAAATTGCATCCGATGGATTGCTGAGCATTGTAAGCAAATTTCACCTCGACTGTTGGCTTGTGTTTCGGTGAGTTCGTGCGGATCTTAACGTGACTTTTTGTGAACAACATCAACTTGCTTCAAGTGTCGGTGAATTGCCGATTTGCCAACTCTAACCTCATTAGCAAATTCTCGAGTGCTTGTGAAGCATAATGTTTCCACGTCTCTATCGTCCAAAACGAGGCTTATCTTTAAGACTCATGTCGCCAAAATCAAAACGCTTTAGATCAATGCATATGTAATCGTTCCTTCACCTTCAGCACGAATCTGTTCTGCTGCTATCCTGGTTGAAAAACCTCGCATCTTGCAGTACAAATCTTAAACTCGCAGCTTAATTTTATCAATTGCCATCTGGAATAGAAAGATAAAGATCACTATAACAATATAAATACAAAAAACAATTAAAAATTGTATAACAATTCAATTACAAACTTTTGGGACAATCTAATATTTCTATGCACTTAAATTTACAGTATTGTAAAATCTGTCATCTTAATTTATTTCAAAATTTACTTGAATTTGTAAAGTCCCTTAAGGTTGAGCTTTTCTACCCATTCTAGATATGTTCGACAAAGAGTAAATACCTCCTTTTGCTAAAAAAAATATCCAAACCCATCTAAACAGACATACATCCATAAACTTGTCTAATCTTTAAATACTTTACTAAATATGAATGGGATTCTAACAATAATAAATTTTAAATGCAAGCTTCTGCACATCAACTTCTCGATCCACAAACCTAAATAAAAGGCCTATCAATCAATACCTACAGAGAATGGAAGAAGATTTAAAGTAATGCGAGTAAATTCTATGGGCTAAAATCACATTGCACCCTAAACAGAATCCGCACTTTGATGAATTTTAAAACTCGATGATAAACCTAGTTAAAAAGAAAAATTCCCAAAAATAAAAACACGGATAAGCTAAATTACCAGAAAAATTAACAATTTTCCAGATAAAGTTAAAAGAATTCGCATATCTTTGGCCCTACTGATAAAATAAAAACTATTATTCCACTTGTAAGAAACTCATTTATAAAACAGAAAACTCAACAAATCATGAAGATTGTCTCACCAAATACATATTAATATAGAAGCAAAAGACTTGCTTAAATTCATGAATATTCAGAATTTTACTGAAATTTTAATTCCAGGCCCTCCAAGATTTTCCTTGAAAGATCATAAACCACATTTTCACGACAACTGGATATTAGATTGATTTGCCCATCTACTTCAGACTTAGGGTTCATAAGCAAAAACATTCTAGATAGGATCATCCTTTATATAATGAAAAAAGTAAGTTTCCCTCTTCGGTAATGCCCTGAATCTCTCATTAACGAGTTTTTAAACCTTAACGATAAACGGAAAATGAGTTCCATAACTTGTGACATCAGTAACTATTATTAGTCAATCTTTAAACTAATAACTTGGATATAATTATGGGTTCCTCAGATTCTCCCCTGATGATCGACCTTGTGGATTATTTTTATTGAAAGAACTTAAGCTTTTATGGAAACTAAAAATGAAGAAGGTTTACTCAAATATGTCAAATACACACACACACACACACACACACACACACACACACACATATATATATATATATATATATATATATATATAGTGTTTTAGTAAAATATGCCTTTCCCCTTATATTTATACAAATTCTTTTTGTTTAGCACCTCAGTGTTTGTTAAGTACAACAATAGAGCATATATAAAAAAACCAAAGTATAGATACTTTCTATGTTCCAAATATTTATTTTCATTACCAAACATCCTTCAGCATATCAAAAATTTGGGACATTTTTTGTAGATCTGTTTCGTTACGCAGAAACAATCAATTATTACTGTCATTATCGAATCGTCCGAAAAATAATATTAGAAACATATGCATGACAATATAATGTTGAACAAAGAAATTTCATATAAGATCCAGGATATCTTATTTATTTAGGTAGCCATTTTAGTTTTAAAGCTGGTAAAGACTTATTCAACATATAAGTAAAATCTTCTTAAAGGTTTTAGTCTACAAAAATATTTTATATAAAAATATTATTTTATTTAACTTATATTTATTGTCTATAATATGTTAATTGGGGTTATATCTAAAATGAGTTTATTTCGGGTATGGGTACCCAACTTACTCCTTACATTTTAAAGAACATTTTACATTTTTTTTTCGTGTTGTTTATTCTTCATAGAAAGAATAATTTGTTTGTTACTTTACTAATATTCATAAAGTGTAAATGTATACATTTAAAATATAATTATATATCAAATCAACATTGTCAAATATAAGTTCGTAAAAGCTCCATTAGAAACTATTTCGTATCATCATCTATAATATAAATTTCACCTGTATTTAAATGTATGTATGTATGTATGTATGTATGTATGTCTGCCTAAAACTTTCAACAGAGACGATTGATTTTCATAGATCGGTATCATTTTGAAGCTCCGCCCTTCGGAAGACAAATATCGAAACTTGGCTAAAAACATTATTTCTTTCACCATCAACTGGGCGCTTTTCTACAGGGAAGGGTGATTTTTTTCGGCAATATTTTCGAAAGTGACCCCCTCTTTTCGATGGACCAGCCTTAATTTAAACCTTCGCCACGTCCGGGTTGGCGATGGACGCAACGCAAAAACGTCACTTTTTTTTCACGTTCTTTTCCTCCTTCGCGATATGAGTTCGAGCCTGCCTGCCTACTTCCACTTTTTTTTTTTTTTTGCTCAACACACACCTCAAAAAAACCGAGAACCGCCGGACACCCAGGCTAGTAGAAGATAAATGTTTAAGAAGAATCATTTGTAAATATGCTGAGTCAAAAAGGACACAATTCAATTAGAAGTTTTCTCAATTGTCTGCCTTGTACGTTAAGTGATCATTGCATACATACAGCTTTATTTTAGTTTTTTTTTTTCCATGAATGGTCCTTATGATTACTAACATATTTTTTTTTATCATTTCGTACTATATTGGGATATGGCATCCTATCAAATGCCAGACATTCACTCGTTATTTCATACATTTTAAACAAGATGTCTTTTTCAGATTCTAACCACCTTCTTAAGTTTATTTGCATGCATCTCTTTTGCACTTGCTTCACCAGGTATATTTTGTTAGGCAAAATTTTACTGAGATTTTAATTCCAGGCATTGATCTTGAAAGATCATAAACCAAATTTCCACGACAACCCATTTGAGTGATTTGCCCATCTACTTCAGACTAAGTGTCTATAAGCAAAAAAATCCTAGATAGAAAAACCAAAACGTAGATTCCATAAACAAAGCTTTTTTCTTAGAAGTGCACGCCTGTGAAACTCTGTTCCGTCTGCCTGTTCCCCACCTGACTACAACTTGGATATCTTCAAGTCCAACATAAACAAATCCCTGATGAACTGCCCCCTTAAGTAGACACTTTATCAAATCTCACCATTAACCTACTGTACACGCAATAACCCTTATCCCCGACTGACTTTCGGGCCTTGATAAGTGGTGACCACCTTATAAAAAAAAAAGTTTTTAAAGATAGGATCATCCTTTTCATAATAGAAAAAAAGTAAGTTTCCCGCTTCGGCAATGCCCTGACTCTGTTATCAAGTAGTTCTTAAACCTTAATGATAAACAGAAAATGAGTTTCACTAGCATATTTTGTATTTGATCATACACTTTAAATAAGAGGTCTTTTTTAAGTCTATTTGCTTGTATCTCTCTTGCACTTGCTCCACCTTTTATAATTACTGGAATGATGGAAATCTCCGCTAGACTCCATTATCCTTTCACATCGCACACAAGACTTTCGTATTTCGTTATATTTTCTTTCTCTCCTTTTCACCCACCATCATTAGGGACATGAACTTCTAATAAAGTTTTTTTTTTCTCTTTGTTATAGCATATTACTATGCCAGATTTAATAACGCTGTTTCCTAGGTACGTACCTGTATGAATTGCATAGTACTACTGGGTGGTGGATTGTTGATTTATTATTTTTTAATAATAATAATAATAATAATAATAATAATAATAATAATAATAATAATTAATAATAATAATAATAATAATAATTAATAATAATAATAATTAATAATAATTAATAATAATAATAATTAATAATAATAATAATAATAAATAATAATAATAGTAATAATAATAGTAATAATAATTAATAATAATAATAATTAATAATAATAATTATAATTAATAATAATAATAATAATTAATAATAATTATAATAATAATTAATAATAATAATTAATAATAATAATAATTAATAATAATAATAATTAATAATAATAATTATTAATAATAATAATAATAATAATTAATAATAATAATAATAATAATAATTAATAATTAATAATAATAATAATAATAATAATAATTAATAATAATAATAAATAATAATAATAATAGTAATAATAATAGTAATAATAATAGTAATAATAATTAATAATAATAATAATTAATAATAATAATAATTAATAATAATAATAATAAATAATAATAATAATTAATAATAATAATAATAGTAATAATAATTAATAATAATAATAATAATAATAATAATTAATAATAATAATAATAATTAATAATAATAATAGTAATAATAATTAATAATAATAATAATTAATAATAATAATAATAATTAATAATAATAATAATAATAATTAATAATAATAATAATAATTAGTAATAATAATAATTAATAATAATAATAATTAATAATAATAATAATAATTAATAATAATAATAATAATTAATAATAATAATAATAATAATTAATAATAATAATAATTAATAATAATAATAATAATAATTAATAATAATAATAATAATAATAATAATAATAATTAATAATAATAATAATAATAATAATAATAATAATAATCGACTAGATTACGCGGCGTTGTCCGGTCAGTATCTAAAAGTATGACTTATTATCAACTACGCGACGCAGTGTTCCAAAAACATTTACCAATTACAAACTGTATATGAATATGATGTCGCATTAAAAAAATCTTATCATTTTATTCAAACTGGGTACGAGGCATTCTACCGGATGCTAAACATTCACTTTCTACCTCATATATTACAACTAAGAGATCTTTGTAAAATTCTAATCGCCAAAGATTTTAATAGTATATTTGTATGAATCTCTATGGCACATGTTTTACTGGGTATATTTGTCAAGTAGTTTTTGAAATACTTTTTAGTGAATCTAGTTGCTCTTATAATTATTTGAATGACGGAGATCGTCATCAGATTCCTGTTTCTTATCATGTTTACTCAAGGCCTTGGTATTTCGTAATCATCTCTCTCTCTCTCTCTCTCTCTCTCTCTCTCTCTCTCTCTCTCTCTCTCTCTCTCACACACACACACACACACACACACCTCTGTTAAAGCCAACATCATTAGAAACACTTACTACAACAGGTGTTGCTACTTTCTCTCACTTATTCCATATCAATATATCAGGCTTAACTCCTACGTTTTCTAGGTATGTAGCTGTAGAAATTTCATAAGTTCATAATGGATGGTGTATGACTTATTTCAAACTGTTCATTCTAGTGTACTAGCGGGGCTACCCGGCGTTGCTCGGGACCGTATAAACAATGAGAAAATTAAAATAGATTTTGAACATATTTGTTATTCCTCGGATAGAGGAATTTTTAATGTCTATTTACCATTAGCTTTTTCGAGCAAATGAATATTTTACCTACCCTAGGACGGGTATTGCACGTTTCAAATAATTGTACCTTATCTAGGATAAGTAATTTATACCATGTATATGAAATAATGTTTCGTTTGCGGGGATGGGTAATATACAACACAGATTTGCTGCTATATTAGATATGCAGATTTTTACAGATTTTCACGTGAATATATTCACACACTCTTTTGTATCGCATTGTATAATAGCACTCACACAGTAGAACTTTATAACTGAATGTCAAGTGGCTCACGTTCTCTGCTTCTGTGTGGAAGAACTTGCACTTGTTATTACTGAGACCGCTCATCTTTTTAAAAGCATTTGTTATCAGACCTTGAATTCGGGCAGCCATTATCATTGCCTTCTGAAGATAGTTATGACATTACAGGAATCACAAGTCTTGGATCACGACACTAAATATGACCTAGTAAGGGTCGCATCCTAATAACAGCATCAAATATGGCTTGGTAGAGGTCATGTTCTTGAGAGTAGCCCCACTTAGTAACAGAGTTTTTCAGATATATACACACGAGTTCGAATACGTATCGTAATCTCAACGACCTTTCGAGGTCACTGAGTCTAAGTAGACCCAAAGTTCAATCAACCGTTGTAAATCGTTTCTATGACTAAAATTATCACTCACACACGTTGCGTTGTGTAGCGCCTCTGTTGTAAAAAGGATCACTTCTATATACCGTATGAGTTGTGTTTCTGTTGTTTAAATAATCACTCGCCCATGCTGGTTGTGTTGCATTTCTGTTGTATTCAAGATTGCTGGAAAAGATCTTCACGAAACGGACATTTCAAAACAGAAAGAAAGAAAGAACAAAACAATTCTTTTTGTAACGAAACATGCAAAGGAATAGGCAACGCTCGTTGGATTCATATTACTTAAAATACCTATGATCATTGTTTTTGACGGCAAAGGTACGGCAACAAAACATTGGTGATTGTGTATTAAAGTTTACATGCGTGTCATTTTGTTCTTGCTTTAATAAGTTTGTTTTACATAGACATCACCACTTATCAAGGCCAAGCGGCCACTCGAGGATAAGGGTTAAGGAGTGTACAGTAGAAATTGGACGATATAGTAATCATTAGTAATGATAATTCGGTAAATTTTTAACAAGTGGAACGGCTCATCAGGAACTTGTTTACGTTAGACTTGAAGACAACCATATAGTAGTCAGCTGGAAAGCAGGAAAACGCAAGACAATTCAACAGCTTTGTTCATGGAATCTACGTTTAGGTTTAGGCACAGATAACGAGTAGGGGGAATTATTGATAGTGTTTTCAGCTAGACGAGTGTTTCTTGTGAAAGTTTGGCGAGGGGGACCATAGATTGAAGCTCAGTCGAACACTTTCCATGAAAATAACGATACAGTAGAGAAAAACTCGCAACATCTCTTCTATGAAATAGAGGATATAAATGTGTGGCCAGATAAAAATGGTTTGCTTCAAGGCGATGCATGTCGCTTGAAGAGATTGTTTTTTATGTACGTTGTATACGTTTTGGAGAGCTGAATCAAAAGCGTCTATTTATGTCAGCCTTGGGCGAGGAGGAGAGAGAGAAAAATGAGAAAAAAGAGAAATATAGAAAAAGCTGATGTTGGTCCCGGCACCTGTATTAGAAACATAACTGATTAAATAAAGGGGCGATATCTGAGCCATCTAGGAAAAATTCAGTGAAATGAAGGCATAGATGTAGATGTAAACAAAAGGAGAAACATGTGTATCGAATTCAGCTTCAATCGTCACCAACGCTCGCAATAGTAACGCAATAACCTTGTGACTGTAAACAACACTGTCCCTTCCTCTCACTCAAGCTTGATTTTTATGCAGTTTTCACCCTGTCTCATTTGCATGTGTGCCCTCTGTTTTCTCGTGATCTCGCGAGACCACAGTTTATAAAACATCAGGCGCCATCTTTTTTTCTCTTTTCCCACCCCAACACTTCCCTACGGCAAGTCCCCCCTCCTTCGTCACGCTACTGCTCGCACGCACATCCACACAATACACAAATACGCGGACGCTTACTACTCTGGTGAGTATTACAACATGTTCATGAAGTGTCAAAGTCTGCGTACTTGCGAGGAAATTATACAAGACAGACACTACGAGCCGTGCGAGGAGTGGGTATAACTAAAGGAGTAGGAAAGTGTACATTACGGTCACCACCAGGTGTCCGAGGAGTAGGTTCAGGTGCAGGAGCGGATACAGATTTTGGAGTAGGTACAATAGTAAGTTCTGGATCGGGCGCGATGACAGATCCTGAATCACACGCTTTAATAGCTCTGGATCAGAAAAAAACTAGTTTCCATAGGTATTGAATCTGGTGAGCTCTCACTAAAAGCTGGTTTGATAAGATCTATCGCGACCGGGTCACGTTTGCCGTTTCGGTAAATAACGAAATATTTACCGGAACAATTTAACACTAGACCGTCATAAAGCGACTAATCTGGAAACAATTTGCATAAAGTGTAGGAAAAAAATAACAAAAAATACCCTATACCTAAAAGAAAACTATTATAAATGTTTTTGTTTTTTTTTTTTTGTTTTTTTTTGCCGCTTTTCTTTATGGTCACTATTCTTAAAATCAGCCGCATACGACTAATACACAGCACATTTATTTTTAACGAAAAGTGGGAGGAATTTCTATCTCCATAGTATCTTTCCTTTCGTATTTAGCGAGTGTGAGTTTTGAGCTATTGTTTTGTTCTTTTTATAAGGATTAATTATCTGGTCAACTTATCGCCTTTGTAATTTTCTCCGGCTATTTCTCTATTACTCCGATCTTTCTGTTTCTTGTCAGTGACGCTGTTGTCAGAATTGCAAATTTGAGCAATGACTTTAGTTCTTTGATAGGGCGAAATATCTCGTCGGCCCAACTGCTTGCAACTTGTTCTGACTTTTCTCCACTCATTTCAAAAACTTTGCCAGACTCGTAAAATCGTTCGTGCAGCTCTTTTTAAATCGAGGATAAGTGGGTGGGCGGTGTCCCCAGTCCCCAATCAAAGCTAGCCAAGATATTTCGCTGTTAAAAGCAATTGGTCAAATGTATATTATGCTTTTCTTACTTCAGATTTATTCTGTTAGGTCTTAGTTAATTTGTCTTAGTAAGACAAAAATGGTCGCAGTTTAACGTCGTGCCCGGGACAATTTACAATCTATTATCATTATTTATTGTTGTAGACCCGTGCTAGGGGTCACAAATGAAATAAACCACAAGTAGTGTAAAGTGCATAAATATAATATGTATTTATCATAAAAAGTACAGCAGCCACTAAAGTGGTATGAGAGGAACGTGTTCGTAGCATGCGGTTAAACATGGTATGAATGTCTCTATCTAGTCTTTGAAACCAGTGGTATTTATAGGACTGGTTAACTCCACTTAGTTCCCAAATAGGGATGATTTGCACCCCATGACACCCACTTTCCGAGCTTTTCAATTCTCTAGAATGATTGTATAGCTCTTTTATCTAGGATTGATCTCTATCAGGTCGATCATTTTCCTTTTTCAGGAGGATCGGCGTTGTCCGGCTGCTTGTGGTGTTACCAGGTCGAACGTATCATATATATGGTCCATTACCTCTTCTTGTTCAACAGGAGGTTGTCTTTCGTCATCTTTGATACGTTTCCGAATTTGGTGCAAATGCTTCTTGTGAGTAAATCTTCTATAATGTAAACAATCCGCCCGATCCTTTTCTGGACCTTTCCTAGTTTCCACATTGTGCTATTATTTTTGTGTACTTGGAAAAATGCCTTTTCACCAGGTAAATACCTCTTTTTAGGAACTATAGTATTCGGGGGTTTCACCTGTTTTGGCAAGAGTTTCTTGAAGACCGGCCTAATTTTCTTCGCGAACATTAACTCTGCCGATGACATCTTTGATGGAGCGTTTTCATTTGAGGTAATTCGGTAAACTTATAAAAACTGCTGGAGCGCCTTTTCTGGGGGTGTTCCTTTTGCCTTCTTCATGGCTCTTTTCAGCGTGTCTATAAACCTCTCTGCCTGATCGTTCGATTAGGGATGATAGGTTGGCGTCGTTATGTGGTTAACCTAGAAATCCTAGCAGAAGCTTTTAAAATCTGCTGAAGTGAATTGTGTGCCATTTTCTGATATTAGACAATCGACACACCAAACCTATTTGTAAAGAGCACTGATTGCAAAATCCGTCGTTGGACTTTTACATCGGAATACCTCAGGTCATTTTGAAAATCTGTCTACCACGATTAAATAATAGTTTTCCTCCAGTGGACCTGCGTAATCTACGTGTATCCTTGACCATGGCTAAATTGTATTGGAGGTTGTTTTGCAGCCAATGCGCATCGCTTACACGACTTTATTGTGCCTTCTATATCAGTGTCCATGCTCTCCCAGTGCACGTAGGACCTCATTAGGCTCCTCATTCGAGTAGCTCTAAGGTGTCCCGTATGGAAATCCTTTAGGATTTTCTTTTGCAGTGTAGTTGGAATTACTACCTTTTCTCGGTACAACAGTACTTCATTGTACATAGAATAAACTTCCGCCGTCGATTCGTCTGATTGAATTTTTTGTTTCGTTTCTTTGATGAAACTTTCTTCTTCAGCCTCCCTTATTATATCTTCCAAAGTCACTGGTAGTTCCTTGATCGTAATACACAGTATTTGTGTATAGTCCTTTTCAGTTTGTAGTGATGCTTTTACTGTCTTCCAGCGGTTCCCTTGATTTCGGGATTAATTGCGACAATCCGTCTGCGTGACCAAACATCGCAGATGTAAGAAATTCCATACTGAAGCAGAATTACCCCTATCCTTGTAGTCTGTTTGCTGTGTAAGTTGGCAGACCTTTTTAGAGCCAAAGATGGTTATAAGCAGCTTATGGTAAGTTAGTAATTTAAATTTACGACCGAGTAAAATCTGGTGAAAATTTGTAAACCCGAATATGATCTCCCAGTGCTTTTTTTTCGATTTGGGAGTAATTCTTCTCGTCAAGTAGTAAAGTTCTTAACGCATGGGAGATCGGCTTAGTGGATCCATCAGGCATCTTGAATAGAATGCATGCCCTGATCCCTATAAGAACTTGTATCGGTTGCGACAATAATCTCTTGTTCTGGATTGAAGTGAGTCAGGGATAAATCTGAGTTTAGTACATTTTTTAACTTCTTAAACGCTGACTGACACTCAGGCGTCCAGTTCTATTTTGTCCTTTTTAATAGTACATGCAATGGCGCACGCAATTTATGCATTTTCTTCATGAACGTTTGATAATAGTTCGCGAGCCCTAAAAAAACTCTGCAATTTAGTTATATTATGAGGCTCTGGCGTGTCTTTTATATATGTGGACCTATCCGGATCGGGTTTCTTCCCGTCCTTATCTATTATATGACACAGGTATTTAATTTGTTCCAAAACAATTTGCATTTTGCTTCCTTCAATATGAAGCCGTATTCTTTTATTCTGTGCAACACTTGAAATACATGATCTCTATGTTGTTCAACATTCTGACTACGCATAAGAATATCGTCCAGATAACCTATTGAAAAATCCAAACTGCTTATCAAAGTATCGATTACCTATTGCAAAATTGCAGGTGCTGCTTTTATACTAAATGCTAATCTATTTAATTTAATTACGATACACAAAAGTTTCGAGCTATCTTCCTCCACTGGTAGTTGTAGGTTCGCCTCGCTTAAGAGTATTTTGGAAAAAATTTTCCGCCATTTAACAGCGAATACTTCGTTTGGGTTTGGTAGCGAATAGTGATGGTCCTTTAGCGCTGCATTCAATCTGGTAGAGAAATCTGCGCATACTCTAATCTCTTTAGATTTTTTTCACGTATACGGTGGAGGCTGCCCACTCACTATGGTTAATAGGGATCAAAATCCCAGCGTTAACTAGTCTTTCCAATTCTTCTTCAATTTTCCCCTCGAAGTGAATGATAAGCTCCGCGGCTTTTTGATTATTGGTTTTGCAATTCAAATCTCGCTTATATTTTTGTGCAGCATCCGCGCTTTTCAGACAACATACTTGGAAAAATGTTTTTGAGATCTTTTTTGAGTTTGTCGGTTTCGGCCGTTAGGTTTTCGACTTTGTGACAAAAATCACTCATTGCTGAGTTCCATAATTCAAATTCCTGAATCCCATCAGTCCCGAATAAATTTGTTGCGTTCCTTAGAACGAACATTTTTAGCTTTTTTGTCGCTCTTTTTAGTGACACATTAATAACTACCTCACCCTCAAAATTTATCTTTTCACCAGTTACCGATCTTGCCACTTATTCGTCTTTGTCATCTTGGGCTTTCCTATTCTCTTCCATGTGTGAAAATTTATAGTGGATAAATCCGACCCTGAATCGAGCTGTAGTTTCACTTCTCTATTTCTAATTCTCACCGTAACATATTTCTTTATGTTCTCTGTTGGTGAAGGGCCCATTTTTGCCATTTTTACGTAGCTCTTTTTTGCTATCTTTGCTCTGCAATATGAGGCCTTGTGCCCTGCTCGCTTGCATAGGTCACATGTTATTTTTCTTTGAGACTGACATGCATTTTACCCATGAGGGGTCCTAGGATTTTGTCTATCCTGATAATTTTGTGAAGGGTTCTTTTTGCCTCTAGGTTTGTAATTGTTGGCGGGCGGGTATTTTTAATGTGAGCGATACCTGCTTCCTCTATGTTTCGGGAAGCTTGTTTCACTACCACAAACCGCTGACAATCTTCAGCCAGTTTCTAAAGCGTCAAATAAGGTTCTAATTCCAATTTATTTAGAGCACGACGTCTTATATCGGTATCTTTTGTGCCCATCAAACTTTGTGTGAATATTAGGCATTTGAAATTGTCAGTTAATGACGATAACTTGAAATCATCACAGTGCTTATTAACTATAGACGCAAAAGTCGTATAGTCCTGACTCTCCTTATGTGTGAAATTAATACATTTCCATCTTCTATGGAAATAGCTTGTCTTTGGACAGTATAACTCCATTAACAATTTGATTGCCTAGTCAAAAGATAATTCGTTGGTTTTTCTTGGTACAATATAGTCTTCGAATTTGTTATGTTCGGATGCATCAAACTTCCGTAGCAATAAACGAACCTTCTTTTGATCCGCCCATGACCCGCAATCAAGCTTGAAAAGGTCTGAAATCTTCTGAAATATGCCTCAAATGTTAGGTTATCCTCAGGAGCATAGTGAAATGGATCAATAGTTGCACAGATCGCATTTTAGGAAAAAGTCGTGCTGGTTTCCTCTCCGCTGTCCTTATTCGTTAAAACTTGCGTTATCAAATACATTTTTTATCTGACTGGTTTTATTGCTCTAAATGTAATTTTTTCATTTCCAATATTTTTTCAATCATTTCTTTCTTTTCTTTTTCCTTTTTTCCTCGAAGTATTTCATTAAATTTGACTGCTTCTCGTCCTTCTGCTTTTTATTGTCATTTGCTTCTCGTCGTTTTGTTTCAGTATTACCAATTGTTCTTCTCTGAACCTTCTTCCAAGTTCTAATTGTTGACTTTGTTAAAATTTCACCATTTCCAACATCTGTTTTGCAAAATCGTCCATTTTGTTTTTCGGAAGATTTAGAATTACTTAATATAACAAAATTAGTTTTTTTAGAAACAACGCAATTCGTAGATTTACTTTTCCTATAATACAAGGCCTACAGAAAAAAAATTTTTTTTACAAAATTCGTACTTGGTTATTGAACGAATATATCTTTCATTTATTCATTTCATCGTCTGGCAATTTTGCTGAGAAAATAATTCAGCGTTTGCGTTAATACAGAAAATAATAGATTGAATTTGCCTTTTTTCAATTTTCGTAACGTGTATTACTGGGTTCAGTTCCTTGTTGATCCTACACGTTTTTCTTTTACCTTAAAAATAATTAGTTATTTATATGTAAAAGAAAGTTTATAGTATTTATTTAATGTTGGCTATACTTTTCGATTTTTGTGCGAAGAAAATATCATATTTTCTTGTTAACACTTTATTTGTGTTGTGCTTAGCGAAATCGTGTTTTTTTCTCTTTTTCTCCGACGTGCAGTCAGTCGACCAGTGAAAAGTTTATTTTAATCGGATTCAAATCCGACGCCCTTTTAATTGTGCACATACTCGCTTTAGCCAATAAAATAAAATATACTATCATTTACTTGCTGTATTTGGTTGTTGTTTTTTTCAATGCTAATGCTTTTTAACTATAAAACGTAATAGCGAGACATGCTTTTTAGAATGCCAAATTTTTCCAAATTTATTTTTATTTATAGAGATGAAAAAAAATTTTCTTATTGAAAACTTTGTATCATTGATTCAGTAATAGCAATTTGTATCATTGATTTCTTATTGAAAACTTTGTATCATTGATTCAGTAATAGCAATTTGTATCATTGATTTCCTATTGAAAACTTTGTATCATTGATTCAGTAATAGCAATTCTGAAACCAATTGTTTTATGAGTTCTGTTTTAACTCGCAGTTACACTTGTTGTAGCTTTTTAACAGCAAGATAAAGCTTTTCGCGACGTCTTTGTAAAATCCGTTCTCAGCAAAAATTGTTGTCCGTTTTCGAATCTTTTTTTATCCTGTGTTTGTGGATTTTTACGATCGAATGTGTTTTTTTTTTTTTTCAAATGTTGACAGTAGTTTTTCCTGTTCTTCACCGAACATTTGCAAAGAAAATAATTTTGAAGTTTCCAATTTCCCCCGAGTGTAGGAAAGAATTATTTTGAATTTCTGCGTGTGTTTTTTTTTTATTCTTTTGGTCGTCAAATGTTGTTTTCCAATGACTGTATATTTGTCATCCAGTTGTTGTAAACAAATGTTGTAGATTGATCCGGAAAATTCTTGAATCATCCTCGTCAACCAGTTGTTATAGGCCCATGCTAGGGGTCACAAATGAAAGAAACCACAAGTAGTGTAAAGTGTATGAATATAATATGTATTTATCATTAAGAATACGAGGACCACTTAAGTGGTATGAGAGGAACGTGTTCGTGGCATGCGGTTAAACATGGTATGAATGTCTCCATCTACTATTTGAAACCAGTGGTATTTATAGGACTAGTTGATTCCACTTTGTTCTCAAATAGGGGTGATTTGTACCTCGTAAAATTTATTCATTTTTCCCTTTTGCGTGGTTTCGACTTCTCATGCTTCTTTTTCTGGGGTTAAATTTTTTCATGGTTAAATTCCGAAAAGCTCGGCTATAAAATGTTTTCATTTTATCCTTTTTATAGGTTTAGTGAAAATGTCGGCTATATTATTCTCAGAAGTTACATAACTAAGAGCAATAGATTTTTTACTTATTTCATCCCTTATGAGATGATATCTGATGTCAATATGCTTCGGCCTTTGAAAAATCATAGAATTATTTGTTAATAAGATACTACTCTGGTTGTCACAGTGAATTACTATTGTTTTTTTTTACTTAGATCTGGTTTGAAAATAGATT
Source organism: Euprymna scolopes (assembly GCF_053919585.1). Lineage (NCBI taxonomy): Eukaryota > Metazoa > Mollusca > Cephalopoda > Sepiida > Sepiolidae > Euprymna > Euprymna scolopes. Next base: position 142,993,231 of record NC_136486.1, read on the forward strand.
TTAGAAGGGTGCGTACAAAAATTTCCTCCTGTGTCGAATGCGTAAGGGTCAACATTTTTTTTTTTTTTTTAGTTTTCCAGTAAAATCATAGGTCCAGTCTTCCAGTATCCCGTTATACTTTTTCTATCCTCAAAGTTACCCCAATCTGAATCGAAAATCTTTCTAAATGTAGAGGATATGTCGACTTTTAAATATTAAAGATTGTTCTTTGGTTCCTTTTAGATAACGACGGACTTCTTTTGCACGAGTAAGGTCCTTAATTGTCGGTTTTCATAAGTTTTGAGATAGCTTTGTTACAGTGCAACGTATATCAGCCCTAGTGCCGGTCATCAAATAGATTAGACTTCCAATAATTTCTCTGTATAATCGATCGTTTATTAATTTAGTTTCGGTCTCTATATTTTTATTTATACCAATCACAACCGGAGTTGTACACAGTTTGCAATCTTGCATTCCGAACTTGAGCAGAATTTTTTCAATGTACCGTGATTGGTTCATTGTTATAGTTTCATTTTCACAGGTAAACTTTATACCGAGGAACCATGACAATTGTCCAAGATCGGCCATTGTAAATTTTTATTTAATTTATTTTTAACATCTTTTAAAGTGTTGTTACAATTTGTGACGAGTAATATATCGTCAATCCAAAAAAAATCAAAATCAACAATTTATTACATATATTTTTAGTATACACGCACGTGTCTACGGGACATTGCTTGAATTCTTGTTCTATTAAATAATTATGAAGTGTTAAAGTCGAATTGTAAAGTGCTTTGTTTTAGACCGTACAGCGATTTATTCAGTTTCCATACGAAATTTTTATTTTTTATTTTAAATCCCTCTTGAGTGTGAATATAAATATCATAGTCAATCAGAGCATTTAAATAAGCATTTTTACATCTATTTCATGTATTTTTAAATTTTATTGAGCGGCGAATTGTAATAAAATTCTAATTGTCGTTAAATTTGTCGTTGGTGAAAATGTGACAAAATATTCCACTCCAGAAATTTGTGAAAAACCTTTTGCAACAAATTTTGCTTTAAAATTTCACTGCCAGAGGCTGTGATTTTTTTTTGAGAAACCCCAGCGAGAAGTATTTATATTCTTATCCTTTGGTTTTGCCACCATTTCGTATGTATTATTTTCAGATAAAGCTTTCAATTCGGATTTCATAGCTTTTTTTCATTCTTGGTGATTTTCTGAATTAACCGCCTCATTATATCTTTCTGGAGCACTTTTCAACGAGTAACAGTAATCCACTCTGTAGTCTTGTATCTTTTCAACTACAATCTTGTATCGAATTCAGTCGTCACCAATGCTCGCAATAGTAACACAATAACCTCGTGACTGTAAATGACACTGTCCCTTCCTCTCACTCAAGCTTGCTTTTTATGCCGTTTTTCACCTGTCTCATTTGCATGTGTGCCTTCTGTTTTCTCGTGATCTCGCGATCTCGCGAGACCACGATTATAAAACACCAGGCGCCATCTTTTTTTCTTTTTTCCCACCCAGCACTTCCCTTCAGCAAGTCCACCCCTTCTCCATCACGCCACCGCTCACACGCACATCCACACAATGCACAAATACACGGATGTTTGCTACTCTGGTGAGTATTACACTCCCCCCCTGATCTGATGATCACACAGAGTGCACTGCAGGGTTGGTCTCCTAGTACACTTACTTCTGCGAAGTTCTGGTTCTGGTTCTGGTTCTGATTCAGATTCAGATTCAGGTTCAGGTTCAGGTTCTGATTCAGATTCTGGTTCTGATTCAGATTCTGGTTTTGGGTCTGGTTCTGGTTTCAGATTTGGTTCTGATTCTGTTTCCGCCACATCAGATAAACTACAATCATCACTGTCTGTTGATTTCGTTCATCAGTAGCTAATCACTTGAGGATTCATTGCTCTCCTCTGTACTTGTATGATACACCTAAGAAGCCGGGCGAAGATGGCACGGGGTTCTGTCAACTAGGACCGACTGCTGGCTGATCACCCCAGAGATTCGTCCTCACTTGAATTTGGTGGTGCACCGGTTTCCAGATGGTTTCACTCAAACTGGATCTCCTTCCTCATATTTGGCATGTCTTTTCTGGTTGGCTGGCTGTGCAACATCAATTCCCTTTAGTCTAACATGATGTGTGTATATGGCATTGGCCGGCATTGTTGTAACTAATTTCCCATCGTTATACTAATACGTGGCCTCGGTGATGGTACATTGCTTTCTGGCAGCAATTCTCTTAATGCTACGATGGCTCCTCTCAGCAACGCCATTCCCTGATGGCACATGAGCACATTGCAGCCATAGTCGGACACCCCATTCATCTAGCAGCTGCCGAAATTGTTGGCTGCAAAAAGCAGCATCAATATCCGTCAACAAAGATGGATGACAAGATGTGAACAACACTTGCCAAGTCCTGTCTAATTATGTGTCGACATACCACAAAACGTGTGAATCCACAATCGATAAAAGTTAGAAAGGGTTTACCACAGTAATGAGTAATGTCCAACGCCACCCGCTGCCACACCTTCTTGAAGTCCAATCGTCCTTTTCGCCATTGCTCTGGTGCAGGATCAATAGACTGACACTCTCACAGTGCCTGACAATCTGCCTGACACCTGCCTTTGTACTTGCTGGGTTCACATGCCTCGCAAAATACACTGTTCTCTTGATACCTGGATGTTCGCTCTGTGCATGAATCTTTTGTATTTAACATGGGCTAATCGCGCAACTGCGCGAGATCGAGCAGTGTACTCCACACCCATCTTCATGGCTCCATACCATCCACGGGTTAGTTGGCCGGCACAATTACAATGTGATGTTACCAGCGTTACCCCCCCACTGATAGTCCATACTCAGAGACCAGTCTCTTCAGCATGTCTAGCCTTCACCGGATCAACATCTTGCTGGCTGCCTTAGTGCGGATTCTTGTCCATCCTGAAAGCGTATCAGACACCCAGTGGTAGACGCAGAGAGAATCCGTGTACAGGTACAGTTTCTTCGATTGCCATTGCAGTGTGAGATTTATTCCCTTTACAACAGCATCCATCTCTGCTAAGTTGATGTGCTGAGCATCACTCACGGGTCGCAGCCAACATACGTCTTCAAACACATTCCCTCCTTGCTCTAATGCGACTCCCAATGCCAATGAACTAGCGTTTACATCGTCTGCATCAACACACCATTTTCCACGTTAATTCTCTCCAGGGTTTCAGTTACCGTCAGAGTTAGAAGAGCATCGTCAAGCACATCGTCCCAACCTGTGGTTATCAAATTCGCTCTGTGTTTGATGACACCCACAGCTACACAGAGCCAGCCACAGGCTGGTAAATGTCCAACAAGTTTCCCACACCAGGAAAAAACGGTCTGCCTCGTAACAACTCACAGACGTCTAATCCCAATACGTGCGGTCCATCCCTCAGACGTTCAGGATTCTTGCACTGCAGATCAAACTGAGCCAATTTTTCCCTGACACACGATGCAGATTTTATGTCCTCATTGATGTACACATCGTCAATGTAGGCTGATGTTGCGTCCTCAATGATCTTTTCTTGAGACAACACCGTATTCACAATGGTCTTCATGATCTGCGGTGCCACATTCAGAACAAAGACGAGTCATGTTAGGCAGTACCTCTGACCCCGAAACCACACTGTCTGGAATGGGCACAGCGTCTCATCTACTCGCACCTGCAAATAGCCCTTCCTCAAGTCTAATATTGACACATTGGAGCCCTTCTGGCACCATTCCCTCAGTTTGCTGGCACACATGTCAGCATCGGCAGTGTAAGCCTCAATATACTGGTTGAGCTCACGATAATCCAACACTGGTCTTACTTTTGACTTGTTATGCTGGATAACCGCCATTAAGGGTATCAGACCCTTGGACGGACCAAACTTCTCGGGGTAGGGGATCAGCCATCCATCTCAGATCCACGCCTCAAGCTCATACTCGTACTCATCATGAGCCTCATCAGGTGTAGGGTATTCTGCAATGCGATTCTTTAATTTGGTTGGTGCCCTTCCCTTGGTCCACTTCTATGACGCAGTCCAGGCCTGCTGGCTATAATCATAGCTCACCTTAAAGTCAGGGTGATCGATGTGAATTGCAGCACACACCGGGTTTTTTGAAAAGCACACACTCCCGTCTCTTTCGATGATCACTCTCCCCAGTGCCTTGATAGCATCGTAGCCCAGCAGTACGTCAAACCCCAGCAAATCCCCTCATGTCACCAACACATTAATTTCTGCGGCCACACAAGAGTCCGTGTGGACCTTCACGGTTCCGGCTCCACAGCATGCTTGTGTCTTGCCACCTATTGTGGTGACTTTAATGTTCCTTTTAGTCAAGGTTGGACACAATCTGACACTCATGATGATATGTGAACAGCCAGAGTCGAGAAGAGCTGAGCAGGGCACTCGATTCACGTACACAGTTATCGTAGGTTGCGCATCACTTAGATATTGTCTGGGGAGCAGGGCGGCCCTAACATCCTGCCCCCTGATGCATTTCCAGCACAGTTTTAGGCTAGGTGCCCTATGCTGCCACATTGGAACCAGCACAGTCGCCCCTGCCCTTTGTCAGTGCAGCTTCTCGCAAAATGACCTTGCCGACCACAGCGGTAACATTTTCCATTAGTTGCGGGGTACAGACTGGGAATCTCCTCAGCCTCATTCTTGGCTGCCTTTGTCACCATCACAACTGGTTCCCCCAGGTCCTCCTCATCCCTGATGATAGCCCAGGCATGTTCCATCAAGTGCTCCATAGGTATTGCAGACACACTGGTAGAGGCTCTCAACAATTGCTTAACACAAGTGGGAAAGATAGCTACAAATGCATATGTCAATGTCCTCTCCAACACTCCATTACCAAACAGCACAGCAAGTTTCTTCAATTCCGCAAAAAACACATCCACGGTTTCTCCCGGCATGAGCTTCCTGGAGGTGAATCTTTCATAAGCCGTGCAAGGACCCATTGCAAATGCCTTGTACAGTGCATTTTTTTATAGCGGTCACATCAACCTTCTCGGTGGCACTAAGTTGCTGATACACACTCAGAGCGCCCCCAGCCAATCTCAGGGGAATCACAGTGTGCACTCTCTTTACCTCACAGAGATTGCAGGTCAACTCGACCCTCTCAACCCAGTCAACGACAGATGTGGACTCATCAAACTCTGGAATCAGTTTCAGATCAAACTTTTAATCGGTCATTTTTCACAGCAATTGCCAAAATAGCTTGTATCGAATTCAATTTTAATCATCACCAATGCTCGCAATAGTAACACAATAACCTTGTGACTGTAAACGACACTGTCCCTTCCTCTCACTCAAGCTTGCTTTTTAAGCAGTTTTTCACCCTGTTTCATTTGCATGTGTGCCCTCTGTTTTTCCGTGATCTCGCGATCTCATGAGACCACAGTTTATAAAACACCAGGCACCATCTTTTTTTCTCTTTTCCCACCTAACACTTCCCTGCAGCAAATCCACCCCTCCTCCGTCATGCCACCGCTTGCACGCACATCCACACAATGCACAAATATGTGGACACTTGCTACTCTGGTGAGTATTACAGGTGGTGCTGGGGGCGCACCGGCCGCATCACCACTGCAGCCGCCCCCTCCCCAATGTAAACAGAATAATTGTGAAATGGTAAATGTCGGCACATTACTTACGGAAAAACGGTAAATTAAACTGCAGAAGCACTAGTTAAGCTACATAAGTCCTGTAATTGAATACACCCCCCCGCCAAAGAAAAGAACGAAAAACATAAAAATATGCTTTGTGGTTATCTTTGTGTAAACCTCTTGTGAAAACTTTTTTTTAGATCAATTAAAAAGCATTAAAACTACGTAAAACAAAATAAATAAATAAATAAATAAACCACTTTTTAAAAAAAAACAAAAAAACTTTGTTTGAAATGACCACTTGAAGATTCCGACATGCCAAGATTCATACGCAATGTGATAAGACATCCCACTACTCCCGTTCGCACGTGAACGTATCATGTAAGGAAAACACTACCGAAGGCGGTGAAATATGGTACAAAATAGTCACATGGTTTAGGTATTAATACCATGCAAATGGTAAATTTGCAGCCGGTTTGATTATCAGATTTGTTGTCAGCGACCTCGAATACCCCTAAAAAAACAAATTAGAGTGTTTTGTTGTAGCGTAAGGTAACATTTACCTTTATTTATTTATTTATTTATTTATTTTTACCAACAAATGTGTCAAATCATTTTGGAAAACCCTGTATTTTCTTCATGTAAAAAAATCACGTGGATTATCTCCCTTGCATTGGCATTTTCTGTAAAGTGAATGAGATTGGATTTTCTCACAGCTTTAAACTTGGGTGTAAGTCCAGAATTCAACCTAATTAGCTATAGAGAAATCTTTTATGAATTATTCTCTCCTCACGGGACGAGTGAGTAATTCATAAAATCCATATTCCAAAAATCATATAAATTGACCAAGTACTTTTTATATATAGAAAATCAATTTTTTAAACAGTTTTTAGCAATTAATAGCCATTGTAGCCATTACAAAGCTTCTGTTGATCTCTATTACTATTAGTGATGGGACGATTTCAATATTTTCCCCCATTCCGATACAATTATCAATTCCGATTCTTTATAAATCTTTAAATATTTAACTATAAAGTTGTTATTTTTTTCCAATTGCCGTAAAAGCACATGTTAAATGTGTATATATTTTCTCAAACATAAAATTACACTTATGTGGAGGTGATCTATAGATTTTAGCTTTACTGGTAGTTTAAAATCAATAAATATTTATTATTTAATTATTACCTACCAACAGTGGTTGATTTTGTTTTAAACAAAATCAAATAAATAAATATTATTAAAGAAATCATTTTTGGCATCAGAAAATAGACACAAATTTTTTCGATTCCGATCTCCCAAAAGTTCATGTTTCCAATTCCTGATGCCAACTAATCCTCTCCTCTCAACACTAATTATTAAAGGGGTTAGGTTAGGGGGGGGGGTAACTAGTGATGAATTTTCAATATGGCTGAGTGAAACTCACTGTTCTTGTTTCTTCATAAAATCTTATTTTTTTAGTTAAAAAAAAAATACTTGATCAATTTATCTGATTTTTGAATATGACATATTCCTTCAGTGATGGGTACATACATCATAAAGATTTCTGTATTTTTTTTTAATAGTTTGAATTCTGGATTTGCACTCAAACAGAATAGTTTCCCTTTCATTTTATTGTTTACTAGTAGGCTGGCCAGCATTGCCCGGATGTAAAATATGCATAATATTATATTTTAATTAATACAGAAACTGAGATATGTGCATGCGAATATTACGTTTTTTTTTTCTAAATCGTTCACTTCTTGTAAGTAAAAAAAAAGAAAATACTCGAGCTGAGATTGAAACTAAAATCTAAAGACTATGAGTCAAGTACGATAAATATTAGACCAGTGTGACACTATCTTTAAAAGATGTTTTCAAATTACTTATTCTTAACATAAGTAATATGTAATGTGAACTATTCACACATGCACAGTCGTGAAACAGCAAACAGATGAAATCCGATGACTCCCATGTACCAATTTTTCAATTTTGATCACTTAGCAGCTCTATTTTCCAGATAAAAATGGATTAAAAAGCTTTCCACGTGTCTGAATATTCTACATACGAAATTCAAGTCTGTAGATCAAATATTCGTTGAGTATATAGGTTGAGAAGTATTCTAACACACACACACACACACACACACACACACACACACACACACACACATACACGTACACACACTTTCTCATTTTTATAGATATATTGATTGTGGATTATTTTGAATTCCAGCATAATCATTAAATGTTAGAAAGCGTGAGATGTCATAAATGATGTTCTATTATCACACAATGTCTCTAAGAATATTTTGTAAATGCCTGTAAGTTGTGAACCCTGTGCTGTCACTCACTCACACGTGCACGCACGCAAATAAACAAACGTTCATTGATTTCAATTTCCTCGCGCATTTGCACAAAAATAAGTTCTTCCAGCAACGACATAATTTCAAATATGCCCACATGCTTTTCTCACAACAACAAAAGCAAAATAGACATTTCTGGCGGAGTTAAACGAAAACAATACTATGTGACAATATCGACCAATAAGAAATTTTAGAAGATTGTTTTTTAACGTTTTTCCAAACCAAATATCAGCAGCAGCAATCTTGTGCTGGAATCCGATTCAAAAAGTATTTAAATGCAACAAACATTCTTTCTCTCTCTCTTTTCGCTCCAACTTGACATGAGAACATGTTTCTTGTTTTCATCTCATCGTCGTTTTCAAATCTGTCAAAACCATAATTACACACGCCACATGGGCATCCAAAAAACCACACTTATGCACACACGCACCTATTCCGTACATTTTCTATAAGAATTACTAACAACGGACTACTTTCCTCATGGGGCTTTCGAATAAGGTGAACTTCGCCAATTAAAACAAAAACCTTCAAATAAGGACATTTTTTTTCACAAGACTTTCACCTTCCAATCTTATTATTTTAACAAAGAACTTTCATCTAACATGACCTTTTTTCAATTTTGATCACTTAGCAGCTCTATTTTCCAGATAAAAATGGATTAAAAAGCTTTCCACATGTCTGAATATTCTACATACGAAATTCAAGTCTGTAGATCAAATATTCGTTGAGTATATAGGTTGAGAAGTATTCTAACACACACACACACACACACATACACGTACACACTTTCTCATTTTTATAGATATATTGATTGTGGATTATTTTGAATTCCAGCATAATCATTAAATGTTAGAAAACGTGAGATGTCATAAATGATGTTCTATTATCACACAATGTCTCTAAGAATATTTTGTAAATGCCTGTAAGTTGTGAACCCTGTGCTGTCACTCACTCACACGTGCACGCACGCAAATAAACAAACGTTCCTTGATTTCAATTTCCTCGCGCATTTGCACAAAAATAAGTTCTTCCAGCAACAACATAATTTCAAATACGCCCACGTGCTTTTCTCACAACAACAAAAGCAAAATAGACATTTCTGGCGGAGTTAAACGAAGACAATACTATGTGACAATATCGACCAATAAGAAATTTTAGAAGATTGTTTTTTAACGTTTTTCCAAACCAAATATCAGCAGCAGCAATCTTGTGCTGGAATCCGATTCAAAAAGTATTTAAATGCAACAAACATTCTTTCTCTCTCTCTTTTCGCTCCAACTTGACATGAGAACATGTTTCTTGTTTTCATCTCATCGTCGTTTTCAAATCTGTCAAAACCATAATTACACACGCCACATGGGCATCCAAAAAACCACACTTATGCACACACGCACCCATTCCGTACATTTTCTATAAGAATTACTAACAACGGACTACTTTCCTCATGGGGCTTTCGAATAAGGTGAACTTCGCCAATTAAAACAAAAACCTTGAAATAAGAAAAAATTTTTGTCACAAGACTGTGACCTTCCAATCTTAGTATTTTAACAAAGAACTTTCATCTAACATGACCTTTTAATCTTAGTAATTCCACAAAGGATTTTCACCTAATTTGAATATTCTAACCTCAATAATTTCACAAGAACTCTTATCGATCAGACTTTGCTTGTTTATCTTGTTATTTTGTTGAAAAATAAATGTGGTGCATTTTAAAATGGGAAGGAGGTGTCGTTGTGTTTTATTTCTTTTTTTTTCATTATTATTTTGTTTGGGGCAGAAGAATTTAATTTCTCTTAAATTTCTTTTCCCCTACAACTCCTTGTGGCGAATAAAATGCCCTGTTTATGCTATTGTTATCCTATCCTCCTTTGTTAATGAATGCGGTTAGTATTTGATGATAGGCTGACGGGTTAGTCAGGAGAGCTGGTTGGCTGGCCATGACAACCGGAGCGCAATTTATCACATCTTGACTTATCAAGACTCCAGCGGAAAAGAGAAAGAAGTGATGTATCTGCCTTTGCCCTCTGGTGGCCAGTCATGTGTCATCAGAGTTAAAGGGCGATAATCGAGTTTAGCTTAAGGGTACTATTTTGTGTCTGTATGTCTGTTGGTTGGGAATTTCAATTCCTACACCCTGTTTTCTTGCTGCCCCAGTAAGGTAGAGTCAGACACAAGGTTTGTTTTTAATGTGAAGGAAAATCCAGCAGTTTTTGTCCAGAATTCACTCAATATTAAAAAAATAAAATAAAATAAAATAAAGAGAAATCTGTATGATGTACGCACATGTGACAAAACGAAAATATCATATTCCAAAAATCATATAAATTGATCGAGTAACTTTATTTTTAAATAAGAAAACCAAATTTTATGAGTATCTGAAGAGTGGTTGTCTCATCCACCATTTTGATAAGATTGCCAAGAAACAAAGGGAAATAACTCAAAAATAATTCATCTTTACTCGATTTATGTTGCAATGCTTACAAATTCAAATTAATTTCTTAGAGATGGTTTTCTTTTTAGCATAAAAGTACTTGATCAATTTATATGAATTTTGGAACATGATATTTTTATTTTGTCACAGCTGCATACATCATACATATCTTTTTTTATTTTTGTTTTTTAATATAGAGGGAATTATGGACAAAAACTAATCCAGCTTCCCAAAAAGAGGCACCCTGGAGTGTGACAAAAATTTAAATTACCTCGGTCTAGAAGGAATTTCCCTTTACTGACAGATGACAAAACAGATGAAGTTGATCATCAGAATAAAAATTACATTTTGATAATAACCAAAAGTTAAGTTATATATTTTGCTGCCTTTGTTCTTGATGATAATGTTTCTGCAAATAAAATTATAAATTAGAAAGACAGTATTATTCAAAAGAAGGGTGTTAGTAAACGAATACATTCACGAGTATGAAAATAAAAGGTTACAAAGTGCATGTGGTGTTAAATAAATGACTCGTTAGTAGGAAAGTGAAAAGAATTCATATATGAAGGAAAGGGTGAATGTTCTGGTTATAAAAGAAAAAATATTCATATATATGAAGATCATTTGCATACAGTACGCAGGTGTTGAAGTCAGGGCTATGTAGGTGTGTGTGCGTGAGTGTGTGTGTCTGTACATGCATGCATGCATTTATATGTGAGTGCATGTGTGCGTGCCTGTGCTTGTGTATGTGGGAAATGGTCGACATATTGCATTGTCGAAGTCAAACCCAGAAACAGAGCCCCAGGAAGGTTTTGGTGCATCCCAAGTAAGAAGCTTCAAGGTTGAAATGCCATGGAATGGTGGATTTCAGGCGGAATGTTTTTATCAACTTCAATGAATGTCCTTTTGTAAGAAAAGAAAAAGAAAAATGTTCATATATTAAGACTATTTGGATACATTACATATTTGTTGAAGTCAGAGCCATGTAGGTATGTGTGTGTGCCTGTGAGCATGTGTGCATGTATATGTGTCTGTGTATGTGTGTGTATGTGTGTATATGTGTGTGTGTGTGCATGTGTGTATGTATGTATATGTGTGCATGTGTGTATGTATGTATATGTGTGTGTGTGCATGTGTGTATGTATGTATGTATGTGTGTGCATGCATGTGTCTGTGTTCTATATTATGTTCATGTGTGTATGTGTGTATGTATGTATGTATGTATGTATGTATGTGTGTGCATGCATGTGTCTGTGTTCTATATTATGTTCATGTGTGTATGTATGTATGTATGTATGTATGTATGTATGTATGTATGTATGTATGTATGTATGTGTGTGCATGCATGTGTCTGTGTTCTATATTATGTTCATGTGTGTGTACCAGTTGACATAACTGAATTGTCAAAGTCGTCCAGAGCCAGAATTCTGGGTAGGTTTTTGGCACATACAAAGTAAGAAGTTTGAAGATTGAAAGAAACGTCATGGAATGAATCAGCATGCTGGTGGACTTCTGGCTTGGAAATAGGTAGAGTCTATTTTGCACTGCCTTTTGTCAACTTCAGTAGTGTACTCCGCTCATCTGAAAGATGGCAACTGATTGGACAAACCAGAAAAAATTAAATGCTTGCATTAATCAGCACCGAGCTTAGAAATAAAACACAGGTTAAAAATCTCTGCTGCTGTATCACTACTGTTACAAAATACTTATTTAGTCCACGAGGCTGGATATAAACCAAGATTATAACAAAGATTTGTAATGCAATCTTCATCTTACATTACTTCACTAATGAGCCAATATGTCTAAAGAAAGTTGAAGTTATACAAATAACTCATCTCCAAAGTTCTCTGGTAAATCTTTGTTTATGTTTACATTTTTCCATTATAAATGTAACCATTTCTCATTGCATACAGCAAACGAAATTCCAATATTAAAATATATAACTGTCTGTAAGCAAAACTCAAAATATTATTTCAAAGAAAAATTACGCCAAACAGAGAACTAAATTTGTTTGAATTTATGTAATTTTATTATAAATTAGCAACAAAACAGTGTGTTGCTCATCAGATATTTATTTAAAACTTGACAATTAAGATCTTTTTTTCATATTATTTTCATTCTTTTTTGTTGGTGCTTTATTATAAAGGTATCTTTTTAACTTTTTATGCTTTGCTATATATGGTTAGGCTGTAGCAACTGAATCTCAAAGTAATTCTTACGAACACAAAAAGACAAATGGCTCTAATTAGTACACCCTTTCTTTCTCCACTTTATTTTAATTGATTTTCTTTGTCACTTTGTCACAAGCAAGTAAGTTTTCACATGAACGTGTTAAGTTAAGACTATTAAAAATCGTTTCAAACCCACAAAATAACAAGCCTATGTCAAAATAATAAGCTGACACAAACTTAGAAGCTCTTTTAAAAATGAGAGAATTCTCAGACAAAAACCAGAATTCTTCATTTTCAAAACTCTGGTTATGTTTTAGTTAGCACTTGCTGATTGGAGAGGCATTTATAACATTCGTGTTTTTATTTATCTTTTTCATTTAATTACATGTATATTATTTTTAGAGCTGTATTTCACACTTTTTCAAGACGTTACTATCAACAAAATACAGGAGCAACACTGAAAGACCAATTCGACACTGACATGTGCATTTTCATGATTATATGAGCCTTACTACTTCTGTGCCAACTTATGAAAAATTGGAAGTAAGTATTTTGTTTGTGACGCAATCATTATGGTAACCATCTGGAATATCTTAAGGAGTGTACACCTTGCCCAAGAGTGACCAGGAACTTTGCAAGGCATAGACGTTCAGCTCACTGAGGTATTATACATACATACTTATCTATTGTCTAACTTAAGGTGCTGTAATATGAGCGTCTTACATTTTGTCATCTCTAGTAACTCATAGTGAGATGGACAAACGCTTCCTTTACAATTTGAAAGAGCTTTATATAAGGTGTATAAATAGTTCAGTTGAAATACCTCCCAAGCAATATGTTCTGATTGGATAATAGATAAATCACGTCACATGAAAATGTAAACTTACATGAAAAAATAGTTCATCTACATATAACTGCTACAATGTATGCTTTCAAATAGTGAATTAATACACACAGTTTATTTTAATATTTACAGTTTAAGACTTTTTTCTCCTCACCTTGGTTTTTGCTATTTTCATTGTTGTGTCCTCTGGTCTTCTTCAGGTGCACTATGTAAAACTTATGAATTATCAAGGAATATTTAGCCCCTCACTTTATTAGTGATCGGAAGTGGATTGTTTTCATACAACAAAACAATGGTTACATGTGGCAGTAGGGCTCAGCTCCATCTCACACCTCTGTGAAAACCCAGAAGTGAATATCTGAGCACTTCTATGACTTCATCAGTCCCAACTTCTGATCTCCAAATTCATCTGCTTGAAACCTCAAAGATCACTAACAAGGACGTTATTGGGTACTGGTACATGTAGCTGGATGTCAGTGAAGCTGGAGAGCGACTGGGGTGAGCTAGAGGCGCTGCAGGAGTAAGCTAGAGAAGGACTGTAGAATGACTATATTTTGCCTGAAAGATAATGGCAATAATAAAGAAGGATGACAGACACAGATGATCGATTAAAGACGACATGTATCATGTTTTATTTTTACCAAGTAAAAAGAAAAAAATGTATGGCAATGAATTACAGATCAGCTGGAGAGAACAACTGTCTTGTGAGGTTGAAATTATTAGGTCTTTGAGGTAGGAACTGGTTGTCGGGCGTCAGTGGGCACTGGAAAACATAGCTGTGCATCATGGATCACTGGAGCATGTAGCTGGATGTCAGCGGAGCTGGGGAGCCGCTGGAGGTGCTGCAGGAGTGAGCCAGAAGCTGCAGTAAAGCCGCTAGAGTCGCTACAGCTGGAGATGTTGGAAGCTGTACGAGTAAGCTGGAGTCACTGGAAGCCACAGGAATGAGTTGGAAGCTGCAAGAGTGAGCTGGAGTCGCTGCAGGAGTAAGCTGGAGTCTCTGGAAATTGCAGGAGTGAGCTGGTGTTGCTGTAGTAGTATTCTGGAGTCGCTGGAAGTGAGCCAGAGTTGAAGCAGATTCATTCAGGAATTGGAGTGATAGGCTGTGAGGGGAAGACTCAGAAGGCAGGCAGTTGTAGAGAGTGGAGTATCCATCAAGTTCTACTGTTCGTCATCCCCACGGTGACAATGCTGACTTTACTAGAGTCAAATGGAGGTGGGAGTTCTCCTAGCTCCTGTGTTGAACTTTAGTTTAGTTCTCTCCCACCGTAAGAACTTAGACACAGGGGGCGGAAACTGGGATTGATAAGTCAGCGCCCCAGAGGAGGGGCACTCTGACCTTCAGAAAGTGCAAAAGCATACCCATTGGCATTCCCTGGTGAGGGCACCTCAAGCGATTATCAATAAGCTAACTTCTTTCTTTGTTCAAACCATTAGTCTTTTGTTTCTGTGTAATTTTTGAAGGATGAAGTTTTTGTATTCTCTCTTGATTTTTGAAACTGAAAACGGTTGTTACTATTTTTATTACACATGGTCGTAGCGTATTTCCGTGAATGTCATATTTCAGCTGAGCGCGTGTTTGCATTTGCTTCGTCTCAATTGAAAAAAAAAAAAGCAGTAACATAGAACCGCGTGCGACACACTTACATACATATATTACTTACATACACATATATTCACTTTATGAACATATTGATTTGTGGCTACTAATTACTCAGTTTTCTTTATCAAAACACGTGACGACTACGCACATCCTAAAGCTTTTTCTCTATTTATTTTTTTAAATAACTGTAATTTTAAATAGGCACCAAATCGTTAGATGTCCTGTATTTTGTCAATGTAAAAATAATATGTGAATTATCTCCCTTGCATTGGCTTTTTTTCTGTAACGTAGTTAAAGTGAAAAAGAGTTATTTTCACGTGATTTTTACACAACTTCAAACCTGGTTGCAAGTCCAGAATTCAACCTAATTTAAAAAGTAAAACAAAAAAAAAAAAAGAGAGAGAGAGAGAGAGAGAAAGGTAAATGTGTAGTTTAGCGGCGTAAATTATTTGACAAACAAAAATTTATAAAACCTATTTATTTTTATATAAAACACATTATTAGACCCAAAGGCTGAAATAAAACCAGAAAAAATATATTAAAAAAAAAATTTGGCTTTTTTATGCTCTTTCATTACAAAAAAAATATGGTGGCCAGAAACATAGTTCATGAAAGAACATAAAAAAAGGCTGAATTGGCCTTAAAAAGGCCAATCTGTCAAACCTTAGAATTTTAAAAGCACTTCATTTGACTTCGATTGTCATACATTTAGTCTAATAAAAATGATGAAAAAAATAATAAAAATGAAATTTTTTCGGGCTTTATTTCAGTGTAAGGGTCTAATGTGTTTTATACAAAAATAAATAGATTTTATAATTTTTTGTCTGTCAAATAATTTATGCCGTTAAACTTACACATTTGTAGAGAAAAAAATCTTTACAATATTTTACAAAACAAAACAAAAATGATATATTCTAAAAATCATATAAATTGATCAAGTATTTTTCTATGTATAGAAAATCATTGTTTTAACAATTTTTAGTGATTAATAGCAAACTGTAACCATTACAAGGCTGATTTTGATTTCTATCACTGGAGAAGTGGTTAAGGAGTGGGATTTAACCAGTGAGGATTTTTTAATATTGCTGAGTGAGACTCACTATTCTTGCTTCCTCATAAAATTTGATTTTATTGGTTAAAAAAAAATACTTGATCAATTGAAATGATTTTTGGAAGATAACATTTTCGTTCTGTGATGGGTACGTACATCATAAAGATTTTCTGTATTTTTTTTTTAGGCTGCAATCGGCACTTGCACTCAAACCTTTTTTAATAGTTTTGTGTCAATGGATCTTTCCCTTTCATTTAATCTTTTTTTTTTTTACAAGGTAGTCACCACTTATCAAGGCCCGGAAGCCACCCAGGGTTATTGCGCGTACAGTACGTTAGTATTGGAGATTTGATAAAGTGTCTTACGTAAGGGGGCGGTTCATCAGAAATTTGTTTATGTTGGACTTGAAGACATCAGGTTGTAGTCAGGTTGGAAACAGGCAAACGGAACAGAGTTCCACAGGCATGCAGTTCTAAGAAAGAAGCTTTGTTCATGGAATCTACATTTTGGTTTTGGCACAGATAAAGAGTGGGGAAAATTTTTGACAGTGGTTTCAGCTAGATGGGTGTTTATCGTGAAAGACTAGCAAGGGGGGACTAGAGATTCGAGCTCAGATGAGCATTTGCCATGGTAATAACGATAAAACAAAGACAGGCTCGCAATGTCTCTCCTGTGGGAGAGAGGTTGCAGGGAAAATTCAAATGCATACATAAAATGCTAAAAAACGTAAGATGTCATTGTAGACAATACATAATGAGGTGAAATGGCACTACACGTTCATGACTGGATCGTTTCAGAAAAAGGAAAAGGCGGAGAACTAGGAGACGACCAAAATAAAAAACTCAAAAACAAGCTATCTTGATATTATAACTGAAGGAAGGTACAACCTAAACTTGTACCGGAATATTACAGCAACGCCTATTGTGAATTGGCTGAAAAGAGTGGACATGATTTGCACTCTGCCGGAAGTTTACAGGATTAATCAAGTAATCCCCTTGTGACTAGCTGAAGAGGTCTTTGATATTTATTAGCAACTGGCAAATGCAGATAGGACCAATGTGACATGGGTTAAAAATGTGTGATGCAGGACCTTTGTACTTGGTCCATATGAGGCATGCAAGCAGTATTTGAGATGCACCTAATGCTCAGAAGAGTCAGTAAATGAGTTCTACACTGCATTGATAAAACACTCCAGCTTGTGCGGAGGAGTACCTAGCCAGAAACTGAAGCATGCATTCACGGTTGAACTGCTTGCTCATACCCAGGAGTCATTGCATGCATCTGCCAACATTGACCAAGTCCAAATGGAAAGCATGCACAGCCAAGCAAGAGCCTTTGTGACCAATGAAAGGGCTGCTGACACCATCGACCGATCACTCTCAGAAATAGTACTTTTACCTGAATCCACAGAGAACTTGCTGTATTGCTTTCATTGCTTTGGGCCCAATCATTTGGCTAAGCACCAACAGTTTGAATGACCGAGAGAGCAGCATAAGCCAATCATCTGGTGTTACAAATATCAGAGTGGGTGCCATGTAACATCAAAATGTCCAGAAAACAGAGACAAGGGCAAGATATAAGCGTCACTCTCACCCCGGGAAAAGTGAACACCAACCTGCCAATCATGCATGTGTATCAATGGAGTAATGCATAACACCTTGATTGACTTAGAGTGCATACGGTCTCTTGTGAGGAGTTCAGTTTCTTGTCCACTGAATGGACACAAGACAAAAGTGCTGGCCATTAATGAGAAAAGCATGACCAGCAGGGGAGCAACCGAGGTCAATCTGTAGGTGGAGCTGCTGAACATGGATGGAGATCTATTAATGTTTGATGTCCTGCTTGGACGACATCATCTGTCTGTTGGTTGGTGTTCATATAAATGAACAGGGTGAGGCCAATTAACTAAATGAAATGATCAGTTTTGGCACTGCTATTTTAGTAAAATAGAATGACCCGACTTTGATGCCATATTCGATCCAACTAAGAAACATTGAAATGTGATCTGGAAGTAATCATGCAAGCGATTGACAAAACAGCTGATCAATCTGACATCTGAATACACCATGCCTGAACACGTTTGGAAGGATTATAATTGCAAATTGCAAACTTGGATTTGCAACAGATAGTTGATACTGTACTCAGAGAAAGAACTTAGTTTCTCAAATGGATTAATCCAACTGATGGCAATTGTTCAGCATAACAAAGGAATAATGCATCCTGTTATGGATTACTTTGCAAAGAAAATGTGGAAGTTGGATTTTGAATGTCTTGGCATATCGTGCCATTGTCTTCCTTTGTGGGAAACTGATCAAGCATTTGTCAGTGTATGTGTGGCTCTGAGCAGCAACAAGTATTATAAATCAAAGAGACCTTGTCATGACTCCTAGATGGGACACCCCACAGAGGATATCCCACTCCAACAAATTGTTCAAGAAACAATATCGAGGATAAGTAGAGTGATTCTTCACAGAGCTTGTGGTGTGCACATAGACGTTAATCTATGCATAGACGCAAGTTCCTTGATGACTGGCATGCTCTTGGAATGTGATGATGCTGTGCTCAAAGTTGCATTTGGCTGTGATTCACAGAAGATGCCCAGCACATTAACTTGACTTAACTCGATGTGGCACTGGAGGGCATCAATCTGGCAATACAATGGAAGTGCAAAGTCATACATTTAAAAACAAACTCAATAAGTGTGTATCACTGGCCAGTGAACACGCTCAATGGAAAGACTAGAGTATGCACAAAGATCACCAGCAACATTTCACTGGTGAAACAATAAGGTCGCTGGTAGAAGAATATGGATTGTCTGTGGACGTTGCTCTGATTCTGTTGAGCCAGAACTTAGTGGACCCCATAACCTGGTGGCTAAAGAGGATGAAATCTGCAATTAAGCCTGTACTTCTGACCTGTGCCGCGAGAAGTGATGAAATGACAAATAGTCACATCATGAGTAGTGGACATTCAGGTATTCGATATGCAACAGATTTTGCCTAGCAAGTGTGTCCAACAATTACCAAAGCTGATGTGGGATCAGCTCTTAGAACATTTTAAAAATGTCAGAGAATTGATCCAATCCTATTTCATTGAACAAAAAAGAGGGTTAACAGTAAAATCTAATTGGCAAAGGTTGAAGATGGACATAATGGATATATTAAGGCAAATACTTCCTATATTGGATGTATTAAGGCAAAAACTTCCTAACAGTCAACGACTGCAGTACAACACGTTTTATCATTTGGTGGTTGATGTTGTGGAAAGTCTCCAGAAACGTTATTCAGCATCTTGAATCAATATTCTTTGAATATGTCAAACTGCAGAAACTACTTACTGACAAAGACATTGCTATTGGGAAATTCAGGGAGTTTTCCGACAGCTGAAGTATGTGTCTGCTATTTCGGTGTGCCAGCAGGCAATGCCATCCCAGAACGATGCCACCTCAGTATTAAATGGATTGCAACTATAAAGAGGTGTTCTGTTCAGGAAGCAGTGTATTAGTACAGCTTTGCACTCAAGGACGATACATCATCGTTCACTGCATCTGCCAATGGGTTCTACAGATATGAGGTTAGGATAAGAAATATTGACCCAGTGCCCATGTAACTGGCCTCCACACAAAACCAGTACTGTCTGGGCAACACAATATGAGTCAAACCGCCTTGTTATCAAGGACATCCAAGTTCAAAAAAAGAATGATAACAAAAGTGATCAGCCTGCAATCCATTATTGTTGACGGCATTCATGCCATGGGATGGCATTATTCTGGAGTCGCATGTCCTTCCATCAGCTATGATTGGAGAGAAGTCTTAACTAATTCGTAATTGTATGTTTTGATGGCCCAAACTAAGAAGTGAACCTTCAACCTTCAGGAGAATATCCATTCGTATAGATTTCTGTAAGTTAGTACAGTCAAGGAAGCAGAAAACAGGAAAGAAATTCCATTAGTCCAAGGGAAGAAACTAGGGGCATCATCAGTGAAGAGGCGAGATTTTGCTGCATCTGTTGTCTGCTTTTGTATATCATAGCTTAAGTTTTCTTCAATCCCCATGGGGCATTCATTTTGTCAGCAAAATCAGCTGGTCAAATTTCTATATTCGCAATAGCAAGGTTCCCCCTTTCCTCTGCCATTTTTTTTTTATTATTCATAATTCTTTTATAGACGTTATTAAATAAAGAAACATCGACAAATGAAATTGGGTTTTAAAAATGTCTTTGGGGTTGTAGTAGAGGCTTGGAGTATCTACTTCAAGTGAGCTGTATTCGGTAAAGTTGCTCAAAATGATGCACTTTAAATTTTGATAATACATCAATTATTAGCGAAGATTTGAGGTTTTTCAAATTTATCCTGAACATCCTGTAGATTTGGAAACATTATACTTATTACACGAATGTGTACTTGTCGGCATCTATAAATACATAGCTACACAGACAACTCCATAGTAATACACAAATATGACATACAGATCTTACTTTTTGTATATCTACTGAGCAGCCATTATAAGAGTACAGATACATACATACATACATACATATATATATATATATATATATATATATATATATGTACAAATGATTAATAAAATATGTTAAAAGACATCTTGAAAAAGAGTTAAAAACATATTTAATTTTAAAAAAGGAAGCACAAGATAAGTGGATAGTCCTTAATCCGATCCTGCATTTTGCTAATTCCTGCCCTCTGATGAGAAGGAGAGTATTTCTTTGAAACTCCGCGGATTAAGGACTATCCACTTATCTTGTGCTTCCTTTTTTTAAAATTAAATATGTTTTTAACTCTTTTTCAAGATGTCTTTTAACATATTTTATTAATCATTTGTTCATATTATAAGCTCTATTTCCTTTTCGGTTTTATTGAGCTTTTTACATCTGGCTGAGTTTATTTTACTTGTAAATATTAACTCTTTAATATTTATAATATATTTTAAGTTTACCATTTTGATTACCTTAGTAAACTTATTGTAACTTTTATTTTATATATATATATATATATATATATATATATATATATATATATATATATATATATATATACATACATGCTTCCCATTTACATATATTGTACATTTGCATGCATTTATATATACTCAAATATACATATTCACATATACTTACACAGACAGATGCAGTGCCGGCAAAAAGAAAGTCTGCACTTGTAATTTTTTCAAAAACTGCAAATTTAAGCTAAATTTAATGTAACTAAACAACCTATACCTCATTTGATTCGCCTTTTATGCCTCTATAATTTTACCTGTTCATATTTGACTTTTAATTGAAATATTCTAGTGTTCATGTCAATTTAAAAAAATAACTTGAACTTGAGGCGGCAAAAAGAAAGTCTGCAACAAATTCGCTTAAAACCAGCTTAAAATCAGTTTAAAATATCCATCAACAAGCAACAAAGCATCTCTAATCGTAATTGTTGTTGTTCCAGGTTATACAACGTAAAATTTAGTCCATATGTCACGACTCTCTTAGTGATCGTCAGGAGCTCATTAATCTCCACCTTTCTGGTTTATCCAATCGAGAAATTGGCCGCAGATTGAAATGTGATGAGAAAACGGTACGAAAGACTGTGCAAAAGCACCAAAACACCAACAGTGTTCGTGATGCTCCTAAATCTGATCATACTAGAGTTACTTCTAACAGGGAAGACAAAGCTATCAAGATCTGCAGCCTAAGAAACAGATTTGAAACAGCTCCCGAAATCCAACAACAGTGCAATCTTGTTAAAAAAGTGCTCTCTTTCTACAGACTAAAGGAATTTAACTTGCGAGGATATGTTGCAAGATGCAAGCCAATGATTTCTGTAAAAAACAGAAAGCGCCGTCTGAACTTTGTCAGATGCAATGAAGATCATGACTCTTCATTTTGGTCAAAAGTGCTTTTTAGTGACGAAAGCAAGTTCAATAGACCAGGCAGTGATGGTAGGCAGTACGTCCATCAGAGGAAAGACAAACAATTTAATCCTAAGTGCTCAGTTTCAACACTGCAAGGTGGTGGAGGTTCAGTTTTGGTGTGGGGCATTATTAGTATCAATGGTCCAGGGCCTATAGTTCGCTTGTAAGGTCGAATTAATTTGACCAAGTACATTAATATGTTGACTGGTCAGAATTTGGATGATAATCCCATCTTCATGCAGGATAATGCTCCCATTCACACAGCTGGCAATGTCAAGAGGTTCCTCAAAGAGCATGATATTCCGTGTTTGGATTGGCTTGCACAATCTCCAGACCTCAATCCTATCAAAAACGTATGACATTACATCAAGCAACTGCTATGCAATGATAAAATTTCAAATTTGGAAGAACTTTGGACAAAAATTAAACAAAAGTGAGATGCCCTTTCCCCGGAGTATTGCTGCAGTCTAATTCAAAGAATTCCCAAAAGATTGCAGGCTGTCAAATTGCAGAAAGGCTATGCTACTAAATACTAACTAGTTCATTGTGTTCATGTTGTATTTGTGTTGCATTAATGTCCTAAAATTACATTTAAATAACAATTTTCCATTGTGCAGACTTTTTTTGTCTCGTCAATTTGAAGTTTATTTTTTTTAAATTGACGTGAACACTAAAATATTTCAATTAAAAGTCAAATATGAACAGGTAAAATTATAGAAGAATAAAAGGCGGATCAAATGAAGTATAGTTTGTTTAAACAGTTACATAAAATTTAGCTTAAATTTGCAGTTGTTTTTTTTTTAAATTACAAGTGCAGACTTTCTTCTTGCCACCTATGTATATGATGAAAATGATATTTCAACATGATGGAAATGTAAAAGGAAAAACTAATATTAATATTTAAGTATATTTTTTAAGCCACAAAATAACCAGTGCAGCTAGAATGAATAATACCAATCAAGGAGAAGGAAAAAAAAGAAAGAACCGAAGGTGAGACGATTGTTATCATTCTTGTTTGTTAATCAACCTTTGTCAGTCACACTCAGTCAACCACTCTTGTGTAAAGGCAACTAAGGATGATTAACCTCTGCTCTGTCAATGAGAGTTTTAACCTTTTTCCTATTACATATAAAAGAAAGTTGTTATTCTGTGTGCATAGGTGTGTGACGTGCGACAGCTGTAGGTGTTATACGTTCCAGTTTGACAGCTGCTGTCAAGCTGAGGTGTGTTTCTGTTCAGTTCTAAGAAGTTCCCAGGCTTTACCTTCTCTCTGAGAAAGAAATTAGTTATAACTAATCACCTGAGGTGCCTCTTATCAGGAAATGCCGACAAGGCTGCTCAGACATGTTTTGTAGACCAAAGGATGCGGTTATGGCGGCCATATGTAAATGCTGAGCCATGTGAACAATCACGTCACAATATACGTTCTTGTTAGTTCCTTACATTCAAATAGCTTCATGCCTTGTCTTGAACGATTTCCATAAAAAAAATTTTAAAGGCATGAATTTAGTCATATTATAGATTTCCATCAGCTGCACTCAACTACTATTTTGATCGCTACACTATCCCCAATATTCAAAATTTTGCTTTATCTGTGCATAGATGTAAAATCTATTTAAAATTAGATCTTGTTGAGGCTTACGTCCAAATTCCGGTTAATCCTGCAGATATTCCTAAGACTGCTGCCACTATTCCTTTCAGAGCATTTGAAACTTTAACAATGCCATCTGGCTTATATAATGCAGCTAGCACTTTTCAGTATTTTATAGATGAAGTAGTTCATGACTTAAACTTGATGTATAATTATATAGGTTAATATCTTCATAGCTAGCTCGTTACTAGAGGAACATTTAATATATCTCTTTATTCTTTTCAAATGGTGATTAATAATAAAATAAAAATGGCTTAAGACTTCTACCCTGTCTTGGGTGACAGAACAAGAACAATCTAATCTACATTTTATTCATTATAATCCTGCCTTTGTCATAATAAATCTCTTTTTCTTTTTTCTTATTTTTTCATGTCTAAAATACAGGGTGCTCTGCAAATCTTCTTTCACCATGTTTCTTATCTCTAGAATCAATGGTAAATTGTTGTTATATAGTTATTATTATTATTATTATTATTAGACGAATTTACCACTTGTGCGTATGTTACATGAGTTCTTATTAGTAAAGATACGAGTCTTAGTGAGAGTTTGTCTTATTACAGAGAGGGAGATGTTCTTGTAAGAGAGATTTATTAAGAGGGATGTTGAAAGAGACTTTGTTGTTGTAAGAGACTTAGAGAGATTGTTCGTTTATAACGATTCCTATATATTAAATGTTCATTCCTTAGATGTGTAGAATGGAAGAAGAAGCTCTTTGAGTGAGGACATAGTGTTCAGACAGTTTTAGTGTAGATATGATGTAGATTCACACTGTGGATATGAGAAGTCGAGATGTGTATGAAAAGACATTTTATAACACAGATATATAATACAATTTCATTTTACCTTTTTGTAAGAATCATTAGACAAGACGACGTTTTTATACAACGCATGATGAGGTTTATTCTTCACACAACCGGCCGTGATTTCCATCATCAAGAATTCAAAGCTTCACATTTTAGTTTCAAAGTGACGTCTCGCTTCCTAGACGACTGACTCTCTCTGAGTTTCTCACTGACTGTCTCTCTGACCGTCTTCCTTTACTCTAAAGTTTTTCTCTATCCCTAGAACTTCCTATTTTCCGTGACGTCATACACATGTTAAAACATGTGCTTTCTTTCACGTGTTCTGAACATGTGTGTCCAAAACTTTTCCTATACTCAGTAACCTATTTTTCCAATATGTTAAAAACATTATCTTATAAGCTGCATTCTTTCAATTTAAAATTTCATAACAAACTTGACAGTTCACATTCTTTTCTTGAAA
The DNA here is from genome assembly GCF_053919585.1 of Euprymna scolopes. Classification (NCBI taxonomy): domain Eukaryota; kingdom Metazoa; phylum Mollusca; class Cephalopoda; order Sepiida; family Sepiolidae; genus Euprymna; species Euprymna scolopes. The sequence continues at coordinate 143,018,128 of NC_136486.1, forward strand.
TATTTTATCTATATTCTAAACAAGTTTTTGTTTTACATTCCTTTTTAATTCTCACACATAATCTATTTCTCAACCTAAATTACGAGGTTCGAATTTCGTCTATTGCTATTTCGTTTTCATTTTAACTAATCTCTCTATTTTTATACTTACATGAAAAGGGGACAGCCCTTATCATGTAACATTGTCTGTCCAGTCCGCATTGTTTAAATACATAGCCAAGGAAGCTTTCAATTGTCTGTGAAATATTTCCACCATCCCATTTGCACAAGGGTGATAGGCGGTTGTCTTAATGTGATTCGTTTCTAACAATTGATTAGATTCGGCAAAAAGAGTTGATTGGAACTGTGAGCCCCTGTCTGTTGCAATTACTGAAGGTACTCCAAAAATTGCTATTCAATCCTACAGTATAACTCTGACTCTTGTTGCGGCTGAAGTGTCTTTGACTGCTATGGCTGTAGGCCATCTGCTAAATTTATCAACTATAGTAAGGATGTGCATATGTCCTTTTATGGTGAGTCCTACTAAGTCGATGTGAACATTAGTGAATCTAGCGTCAGGTATGCTAAAAGTGCCAAGTCGTGATTTTGTGTGTCTGTGAATTTTATTCTTTTGGCAAGGTATACAAGTTTTAGTCTACTTGCGAATGTCCATGTTCATATTGAGCCAAACAAAGCGTTCTTCTATTTATTTCACAGTTGCTCTTTTTCCTTTATGAAGTTATGAAAATGTTGAAAAACTTGTCTCCTGATGCTAGGTGGTATATATGGGTGCGGATGTGTTTTTGATACATCGCAATAAAATTCAGTTGTACCAAATGGTACGAGCATTTCCTTTACTTGTAAGGATGTTTTTTTTTTGTTGTATAGCTGGAAGTGTTTCATATTTTTCCTGCTCTTGTGTGATTAATTTCATATTTAATGAACTGGAACTTAAAGAGGCAATTGTAGCTTGATAGCACATCTGCTATAATGTTCTCTTGTCCCTTAACATATTGAATATCTGCGGAGAACTGAGCTATATAATCGAGATGTCTGATTTCTCGTGGACTGCAATTTATATACGCCTGTATGTAGAGCATAAATGCAAAAATTCTTTCCTTCCAGCAAGTGTTTAAAATGCTTAATTGCAAGATAAATTGCTAGTAGTTCTTTTGAAAAAGTGCCGTATTTTGTTTGTGTCTTGCTTAACTTAGCAGAAAAAAATGATATAGGAGTCATTGTGTTGTTGACCAGTTGGTGTATGACTGCTCCTACAGCTATATCTGATACATCTGTTGTAAGATTAAGTTTTGTGTCCTCACTGTCTTTTATGTAATTCAATTTTGTAAAGTTGGCCAAAGCAGTTTTAGCTTGTTTGAAGGTAAGGTAGGTCCTTCTAACTTTAACTGTTGGTTGTTTGTTTTGTTTTTTAACAGACGTGTCAACGGTGCAAGTATTGTAGAACAGTTAGGTAAGAATCGTCTGTAGTAGTTTATTATGCCTATGAATTAGTGTACTTGTCTGACAGATTTGAGTTGTGGGAAATTTAAAATAGCACTTACTTTCTCAGGTAGTGGAGATATTCCATCCTTGTCAATCAAGTGTCTGAGGAAACTAACCTTTGGTTGCCCAAAAATGCATTTCTCGATGTTTATTTTTAGACCATAATGTGACAGTCTTTGAAATGTTTGCTCCAAGTGTTGTTGGTGCTTGTCGAGGTTTCTGCTGGCAATTAGAACGTCATCTACATATGCAAATATGAATGACAATAACCCTTATCCCTGAGTGGCTTCCAGGCCTTGATAAGTGGTGACCACCGTGTAAAAAAAAAAAAAATGACAGACCTCTAAAAACTTTGTCGATTAGCCTTTGAAGCCGAAACTATACTACTACTTCTATTAATTCTACTGTTGCACTCTCTGGTAATGCTCAATTTAGTTTGCTGCACTAATTCACACTAATGTACTATTTCTCAATGCTCAACCCAGGAGAAGATAGTGTAGTATCTGTTCTGTTGTCATGATACCATCCTCCCAGAAATTATCTCCTCCCTTCGGAATGGAAGTAGTATATGTTCGTTCGTCATGATACCTTCTTCTCAGGCATTACTTTCTCTTTCTTTTTTTAGAGGAGAGGGGAGTAGTGTAGTATCTTTTCTATAGTAATAAAACCATTCTTCCAGGCATTACTACCTTCTTAGGGTTTGGGTGTGTGTGTGTGTGTGTGTGTAGTGTAATATATATTTGTTTCTCATGATACCATGCTACAAACAAATTAGCAAAAATATGAAACCAGATTGAGAAAATATTTGCTAATTAATTTAATAATCTTCGGGATCACTCAATTTGATAAAGATATTTCCTACAAAAAGTCGGCTCAAGATTTAAATAGTTAAAATATGATAAAATATCATTCAACTAATATGTAATTTTTTTTTTTTTTTTAGATATTTCAGTCAAAATACCTTATTCAGCTTGTTAACATATTTACCAGTTGGGAGCTGCATTATCAACATCAGTCCGATAGTGACTTTTGTTGTTGTCTGACTATGGTATTGTTTTGTTCAGCCTCAGGAGGTTCATCCTCCTCTGCTTTTCCTTCTCTTTGAGAAGGAATTCATTTATTTCTAATTGCCTGAGACACTCTTATAGGGGAATGCTGACAGTGCTGCTCAAATATTTTTTGTAGGCCAGAGCATGATAATCATAGTGCGCTGGCTTTTCAAAATCACACCTGACTTTGTATCTAACCCCCCGGGAGAGTAGGTAACTAAAATACTAATGGACACAGACAACACTTGATGATACTGACTCAAACACACACACATGTCATAAACGCACTCACACATCTAGTGTAAGATAAATCAAAACTTGTTGATCACTTACTTTACTGACATGGGCAGCAATCGACAACACTGATTCATATAGACATTAGTTTGTACGCATTCTCACCATTTATTTTTTCCAGTGTGAGCAAAATACACCCAATGAGATATTTTGTAGCAACTGTATTACAAGTGTTAACAGCAGCAGCAGTGACAAGTCACAGCAATATTTTAAATCTGTGTTGATTTCTGAGCTGGACCCTGATTGGTGCAAGCATTTAACTTTGTCTTGGGTTTGCCCAATCGGGAGTCATCTCTCATCCGAACTAAGATGGGCACCAATGATAATAAAAGATGACAGTTAACATCTTCTTCCACTTTTTTAGCAACGAAATGGCACTGCTGCCAACTACTCATCCACATCGCTTGGACTATCACAAACTTTTCTCTAGGGATGTATCCCCCTGGGATTCAATAAAAAAAAACAAGAATTCCACATGGCAATAGTCACACACAGGTGAACTTTATGTAACACACACACACACACACATACACACACACGCACATACATACACACACACATATACCTACATATATGATGATTGTTTCTTCTTGACAAAAGCTTGTCATATCTTCAGATTGATGTAGAGCATCCACACACGTAGGTGGCTCTTCAAATCAGCTACATTCTTGCAAAATCATTCACAAAGATGACAAGGGAACTTGCCAGTATTTGTTGTTGTTTGTGGTGGGACTTCATTATGCACCTTTGAGAATCTTGTCAAAATGCCAGAGGTATAACTGCAATACTTGTGTGGTCTGGGAAGCAGCACAGACTCATACAATTGTTTGTCATACCTAATCTTTTTTTTATTTTACTTTTGTTAGTTTGAAGAGATCAAGGGCAATTAGAACGTCATCCACATATGCAAATATGAATGACAATAACCCTTATCCCTGAGTGGCTTCCGGGCCTTAATAAGTGGTGACCACCATGTAAAAAAAAAAAAATGACAGACCTCTAAAAACTTTGTCGATTAGCCTTTGAAGCCGAAACTATACTACTACTTCTATTAATTCTACTGTTGCACTCTCTGGTAATGCTCAATTTAGTTTACTGCACTAATTCACACTAATGTATTATTTCTCAATGCTCAACCCAGGAGAAGATAGTGTAGTATCTGTTCTGTTGTCATGATGCCATCCTCCCAGAAATTATCTCCTCCCTTCGGAATGGAAGTAGTATATGTTCGTTCGTCATGATACCTTCTTCTCAGGCATTACTTTCTCTTTCTTTTTTTAGAGGAGAGGGGAGTAGTATCTTTTCTATGGTAATAAAACCATTCTTCCAGGCATTACTACCTTCTTAGGGTTTGGGAGTGTGTGTGTGTATGTGTAGTGTAATATATATTTGTTTCTCATGATACCATGCTACAAACAAATTAGCAAAAATATGAAACCAGATTGAGAAAATATTTGCTAATTAATTTAATAATCTTTGGGATCACTCAATTTGATAAAGATAGTTCCTACAAAAAGTCGGCTCAAGATTTAAATAGTTAAAATATGATAAAATATCATTCAACTAATATGCAATTTTTTTTTTTTTTTTAGATACTTCAGTCAAAATACCTTATTCAGCTTGTTAACATATTTACCAGTTGGGAGCTGCATTATCAACATCAGTCCGATAGTGACTTTTGTTGTTGTCTGACTATGGTATTGTTTTGTTCAGTCTCAGGAGGTTCATCCTCCTCTGCTTTTCCTTCTCTTTGAGAAGGAATTCATTTATTTCTAATTGCCTGAGACACTCCTATAGGGGAATGCTGACAGTGCTTCTCAAATATTTTTTGTAGGCCAGAGCATGATAATCATAGTGCACTGGCTTTTCAAAATCACACCTGACTTTGTATCTAACCCTCTGGAGAGTAGGTAACTAAAATACTAATGGACACAGACAACACTTGATGATACTGACTCAAACACACACACATGTCATAAACGCACTCACACATCTAGTGTAAGATAAATCAAAACTTGTTGATCACTTACTTTACTGACATGGGCAGTAATCGACAACACTGATTCATATAGACATTAGTTTGTACGAATTCTCACCATTTATTTTTTCCAGTGCAAGCAAAATACACCCAATGAGATATTTTGTAGCAACTGTATTACAAGTGTTAACAGCAGCAGCAGTGACAAGTCACAGCAATATTTTAAATCTGTGTTGATTTCTGAGCTGGACCCTGATTGGTGCAAGGATTTAACTTTGTCTTGGGTTTGCCCAATCGGGGGTCATCTCTCATCCGAACTAAGATGGGCACCAATGATAATAAAAGATGACAGTTAACATCTTCTTCCTCTTTTTTAGTTACGAAATGGCACTGCTGCCAACTACTCATCCACATCACTTGGACTGTCACAAACTTTTCTCTAGGGATGTATCCCCCTGGGAGTCAATAAAAAAAAGCAAGAATTCCACATGGCAATAGTCACACACAGGTGAACTTTATGTAACACACACACACACACACACACACACACACACACACACACACACACACATACACACACACATATACCTACATATATGATGATTGCTTCTTCTTGACAAAAGCTTGTCATATCTTCAGATTGATGTAGAGCATCCACACACATATAGGTGGCTCTTCAAATCAGCTACACTCTTGCAAAATCATTCACAAAGATGACAAGGGAACTTGCCAGTATTTGTTGTTGTTTGTGGTGGGATTTCATTATGCACCTTTGAGAATCTTGTCAAAATGCCAGAGGTATAACTGCAATACTTGTGTGGTCTGGGAAGCATCACAGACTCATACAATTGTTTGTCATACCTAATCTTTTTTTTATTTTACTGTTGTTAGCTTGAAGAGATCAAGGAGCTCCTTCCTGGGGCTAACACTTGATTCTATTATAGTTTAACATTGTGTGACCTCACATGGTTTACTAAACCGGCTTTAGGTAGAAGAAATCTGCCACAAATTGTGCATTTCAGTTCTTGTTGAAATTTGCAGGAAGTGCAGATTCATCCTTTCTAATAACATGGTTCAATACTGCATGCTTAAAATGCTTAAAATGCTTTTCCTCAAATTTTTTGCATACTTCTGTGATTATTTTCCTCCATTTATTTTGATCTACCGTTTGAATTTCCTAGTCGTTTGTAACAATCTCTAGCAACTTGAGATTAGCCCTCAATACATCCTTAAACCTTTTTGTAGGTTTCTGCTGTGGTCTCTTTTCTATGGAAAGCTCATCATAAAACAGTTGTTTCTGTATCCTATCATCTCTCATCCTCAGTAAATATCCATTTGATTTAGAACGATTCTCATTTCTATGCTACATTCTATTGGATAGGGCCTCCAACTGATGTTCAATATTCTACGGATGCACTTTTGATGAAGATGCTTTCGATGTGTTGTCCAAGTTTCTGATGCATACAGTAGACGTCAGAACACATGCCTCATATGCACTGATCTTTGTCTTCACACAGATTCCTCTATTCGACCATGCACATTTTTCAAGCTTACCAAAAGCAGCACTAGCCTGGGCTATCCTGTGAAAGCTTCCATCTCTACTCAGCATACTCCCAAGATATTTAAAGGTATCAGTGACATTCAATCTCCTCCCATCAACCAGAATAGTTGGTTCCATATATAGCATACCAGAACATGACAATGGTTTTCTTCATACTAATGGTCAGACCGAAAGCTCTGCAAGCATCAGAAAATTTGTTCATTACTAACTGCATGTCCTCTTCTGCATGTGCAACAAGAACTGCATAGTATGCATATGACAACCCACGAATGATTGTGTGGAAGGTTTTTGAATTCACACTCAAACGTTGAAGATTGAGCAGTCCACCAGAAGATCGAAAATGCAATGAACCTCCAACATCATCGTCTCTAAAAGCATAAACAAGCATTGTGGCAAATTAAATTGAAAAAAGTGTGGGTGCCAATATGCCACCTTGCTAGACTCCATTGTCTTTTGATATTGGTTCAGGTAATATACCATTAATGTTCACTCAGACCTTTATGTTCTGATGTATGTGCTACAAAAAAAATTCTTCCTTTCTTTTTCTCTCTTACTTTCCCTCTCTACTCTGCTCTAATCAAGTCAGTCAACCTGTCCCACAAATCCCAAAACGTAACCACAAAAAGTTTCCAGAAAAAAGAACACAAATAAACCCAGAACTCCATCTTCCAACATAGACCCCCATGTCTCCTTCTCCAACATCAGAGGTCTACGTTCCAACCTTCCATTCGGTTGTATCAGTTAAGATGAAAATGACATGTAATAAGTCCTCAGATGTACCTTTCCATCGTACAGTATATCGATACCCTATGGCTGACTGAGATAGCTTCTGTATATTTATATCTGATCTACCTCTGTGCTCCATGTTTAAAAAGGATGTGTCCTCTATAGAATCAAACCTGATGGAATGGTTAATTGTAGGTATAGACAGTTTCATACCTCCAAAAAATTCCAGCAAAAACCTAACAGCCAGCCGTCGTTGTCGTCCTCCTTGTATTTTGATATATTATCGTGGTCCTTATCACCTTTATCGTCTAATTTCCCCTCACTGTCGTTTTTAGCTTTTTCTTTCAATTTATTCCCACTAATATCACCGTCTCTGTAGTTTATTTTATTTATTCCGTCATCGCTATTGCTTAATTTAGTCAGACTACTGCCATTCTTCATTTCGGTAACTATCCCTGGATAAACTTCCATATCCTTTCTTTTGCATAGACTTTGTTTTTTCTAAGACTTCTCCTGCATGTTTGTAGAGACATCATCCCCATTGATCCATTTGGGCAGAATAAAACAAAGGAGACATTACTTTTGGAATATGTCCACAAGTATGGACGGAGACAAAAACATTAGAGATACTACACACACACACACACACACACACACACACACACACACACACATAGCTACATACATATACCTACATACACACATATACCTACATACACACACATACATACATGCACATACTTACATACACACATGAATACGGTTTGACATTAAGAGATGCATATGCATAGATATGTTTTCATCCATACTCATAGACTTATTCATTTTTAAAGGGCATTCTAAATGTAATGCCTCCTATGCTTTATTACACCCAAATTAATTAACAGGATTGCAAATTGTATTGTTATGATGACTGAACTTATACATTCATGACCTGAAAGCTTCATCTCTTTGTTGCAGATATTGATGTTGTGAGACTCAATGAAAGCAACCCCTGTCATGGACATGTGTCAGAAGCAGAGATGTGTCTGAGAAAAGTGCACTGGAATTGATGGTAACTATGTAGAAAAATAAATTCAGGAGCACAAAGCGTTGCTTATTTTAATAGTACCACTCCTGTCCTTGTAGCTGTCCAACTTTTTGAGTTAAAAAATAGGAGGCTTTACTTTTGGAACAACCTTCGTATGACAAAGTGCGCTCTGGACACCCATGCACAGCCATTGTTCATCACTGGCAAAAGTGCATTGAGAATGGTGGTAACTATGTAGAAAAAATAACCTCTGTAGCACAAAACATTATCCATTTTACTAGTATCACTCCTGTCTTCATAGCTCTTCAACGTTTTGAGTTTTTAAAAAAGTATGGAGCTTTACTTTTGGAACGTCCTTTGTATCTGGCTTTTATGTGTACAAATAGATTATTGTCTCAGGAGTAAGATAATTTCTTGAGAGATAGAATGATCCAACCATTTTCCCAGTAACTTTAGCAATAGATTTTATGTTAGTTTCATTTTATGTCTGGAAGCTTAACAATGCAAAGGGCTTCCTCAAAGAGAGAGGCATTCTTTTTAGTTGGGATAAAGTGAAGATCCAAACGTTAGAGATGAAATGGGATATTTGTTTATAGATGTATTAAAAGTAATCTGACTCATTTTCCCCTTTGTAATACTTGTTCCAAGATGGAAGAAAGAGAATCAGAAAGATCTTGATTACGATTGCTCTTTGAACTGCTTTATGGTTTGTCATCTGCATAGATGTCAATAAATGATCTGAGAATGTGATTTGGAAGATCATTAATGAGGACCAGGAAGAGGGTTAATAGTAGGTGTCTATCAATGACTACTCTTGTAGACCTACTACCAGAGAGACTGGACATTGCCCGGGATTGAATGATGATCAACAAATTTTTCAAACTCCCATATTTTTATTATCATTGAAATCGATGAACTCACCCACTTTTCAATCAAATCGATTGATTGCCTTCTCTAGTTGGGGACCCATCACAGGGAGGAAGATTCACATGCCTACTCGCAGTAACTTAGTCCACAATACATTGTAGTCTACATTGCACTGTAGAGAACCTACTGTTGATTTTATAAAATTATTTTTTATATATAATGGCTTGAATTAAAGTTTAAAGTGCAAAAATCAAGTATCATGCTTCAGTTGTGCTCTAAATAGAAACATTTATTTTGAATGTGCTCTTGTCATATCAAAGAATCTACTGTTGATTTTATGTTGGGCTTTTCGGCTGGTGTTGTAATAAAACTTCTCAAAGGCACTTGCGATGTAAGGTGTTAACTTTGGTCGAAGTTGCCTGTTCCTTTTTTCATCGGATTAATTTGACTATTGATTATCAATACTTATCAAAAAAATCATAAAATTATCAATACTTATCAAAAAAATCATAAAAATCAGCACAGGTGTTTTCGAGTCTATAGGAAATTAACTCTCTCACACACACACACAGACAAAAGTTCCTTTTATATAATAGTAGAGACAGAGATAGTGATTAGAGAGAAAGAATTTAAAAAGTATTGTGATGATAATTCAAACAGAAGAGACTGAGAATTAAACCCTCAACAGCTTAATAACAAAATCAAGATTAAATGGAGGCAGATTGAAATTCAATAATTGAATCATCTGCTGTTGTAAATCAAATTGGAATGTACTGATATCTGCTTTATATTGATGCCACAATTGATCCGCTGAATAGAGGATCAATTGCATTTATATTTGCTCAGTTATTGACAGAAAAATTCCAGCAGTTCTAGCTTCAGTATTTTCACCTCTCTCTGAAAGTCATATCAGTGCATGCACACAAACCACAACCCTTTTGTCTACTTAAATTCTTCGAATATTTCATGATTTTCTCTTCATGAAAATCTTTTATGAGTGAAATATGTTATGCTATAAAGACATTAGCAATTTTCATTCTAATTCCATTGAAATGTATTTCACTATAGGAACACCTACACGTTAAGTCTCCAGCAACAGCTGTTTGAGGAAGGCTTTGATTTAAATGATGTAAATTTAATCAATCTGTACAAAAAATGTGTCAGTGGAGAAGAACCCCTCACGTGTTAAATGACGTAAAAATTGTCTATAAAAAATGAATCAACATGACATAGGTTTTGTTGAGAGAAAAATCAAATGTATTCAAAGCATAAAACAACTAAGGTACATTGATACACTGGAAATAAGTTGTACAAATAATTGTCTGTGAAAAAGAAAGAAAGTAGAATTGACAATGACAGAATCTTCTGACATGGATGTTATGTATATCTTTTCAGTTCTTATAATTTGTATAAATAAAACTACAACTCTTCAGCTATTTGGGCTTCAACATCAATCCTAACTCCATTCATGACTCCGCATTCCTAACAAAACCGGATGTTTCGTCTTTGTTATCTTTCTTTTCACATCGTTAACCTGCCCACGCAAATAGAAATCAAATGGTGCAGAATCTCTCAGATCTGCCTTATGAAAGCTGACTCAAGAAGTTTAACCTTTTCTTCCTTGAGTGCCAACAATTACGTGGTGATCTCATTTTGGCCTACAATCTCTCTACTGGTTATTATATATACTGTGTATCAAATTATTAACGAGTTTACATTTTGTTGTGAAGGAACATAACTGGCTATACACCGGTTACAAACTGTATATATATATTGGACTGTTGGGCAGACAGCGGCAGACAAGCAGTCGCAGTAAGACGGATAGTCTTACGTGTTGATTATCAGACTTTCTTCCCCATACTTGTTACTATGTACTTCTATTTACCTTAGGCGAGCAGCCTTACGTTTCTGTATTATAAATAAACCCCATTACACATACCACTCGGTGTAACTCACGTTTGTCTTTATTTCCTAAGTATTTAGGAATATAACAATGGCGACGAAAGGATGTTCTTTCTCTTAACAGAGATAAATTACCGTACCAAGGACTGTGTACAATGCAAGGATTTTTTGTTTTACGAAAAAAACAAACTACACAAGGATTTTTGACCACGTGCGTCAATGAATTTAAAAAATTTTCCTACCTAAAGTAGCGAAAAGTACGGATTTTTCTTCGTAAAGAACTCACAAGAAATTATAGAAACATGTTCAAGGTAAAGTGGAATTTATATTTATTTTGACAAGTAAAAAAAAAAAAAAAAAAAAAAAAAAAATGGTCGCAAGTTGAATTCGAAACTACACTAAAGGATTACGAGTTTCGAAAGAAAAAATATAAATACAACGACTATTGTACCATTTTATGCCACGTGGGAACGGCAGCCATATATTTTTTTTTTTTTTGGAAAATTAATTGTTTGTTATTGCCTTTATATAAATAATTGGAACTATTTGTCGTGGGAAGTAAGAAATATTTTGTGTATGAACTTACGTTGTTGAAAAAAAAAAAAAAAAAAAAAAAAAGAATTATTTTACAAAGCCTGTTGAATTACTATGGATGAACTTTGTTGAAACGTGTTGTGTCTGCATATTGCTACTAATTTACGATATACGTAAATTTACGATTTTTCTTTGGAATTATTGTGTAGAATTCGAAAAGACATTTTTGTACTAGAAGCTAACATGGAACAATTAGCAGAGTTAACTAAGGCTCTAGCCCTTAGCATCCAGGAACAGACAAAAATGACTCAACAATTTTTAGCGCAACAACAACAACAACAACAAATTCAACAACAACAGCTACAGCAACAGCTGCAACAACAACAAGAAAGAACACAAAAAACTTTAGAGGCACAACAAGAACAAACAAACATACTACAACGACAAATGTCGACACAGCAAAAGAATTTAGAAAAGCTAATTCTAACGTCGACCGGGAAGAAGACTAATTTTTCTGCCGAGGGTATTTCAAATTCACTAACGGAATTTCGTTACTCCCCGGATACTGGTGTTACTTTCCCTGCATACTACAGAAGATACGAAACAATTTTTACGAAAAGATGTTTAGACTGGACCGATGAGGAAAAAGTTACCCTGCTACTACAAAAACTGGGTACTGATGAAAACACCAAGTATGCAAATCTAATTCTACCAAAAAAACCGGAGGAGGTTTCGTTCGAGGAAACAATTAGTACCTTGTCGAAAATATTTGATAAAAGGGATAGCCTATTTCACTCTAGATACAAATGTTTGAACATTCAGAAGGCAGAAGCTGAAGACTATCTAGAATATGCTTGCACTGTGAACTGTTTATGCGAATCATTTAAATTGAATGAAATTTCCGCAGACCAATTTAAATGTTTAATCTTTGTACAAGGTCTCACAGCACCAAGGGACAAAGATATACGTTCACGGATCCTAACAATTATGGAGGCGGATCCTAACATAACATTGCAAAAAGTCACTGAAGAGTGTCAACGTCTGATTAACATAAAGAAAGACAACACTCGCATTGAAGAGAAAAATATTTTTAAGGTGCAGCAAGTAAAAAGGCAAGGGACCACAAGAAAGTCCAGGTTCCAAGAACACAGGATCCTTAAAGGATACAAAGACCCAAAGCTAAAGTGTAAATGTTGTGGTAGTTTAAGACACAACAATAAGACCTGCTGGTTTAGGAACAAAATATGTTATGAATGTGGTCTCAGAGGTCACAAGGGAACATACTGTGCCCAGAAGAAAAGACAAGGGACCGATAATGTAAATACGCTTCGCATGAATAAAGAAAAAAGCTGCGAAAGACGGAAATATGTTGATGTTCGGATAAATGGACATCTGGTTACATTGCTTCTGGATAGCGGTGCAGATATTAGTATTATAAATGAAGATATATGGAAAAGGATAGGTCGACCTGAATTAACGAAAACCAGAAAGACGGCGAGAAGTGTGTGCGGCAAAAGATTAGAGTTCAAGGGAGAATTAAAATGCAAAGTGACATTCGCTAACCAGACTCATAAATCCAAAGTGTACGTCGTACCAGGAAAGAATACATGCCTGTTTGGGGTAGATTGGATTGTCCTGTTTAATTTATGGGAGAAAACCATAAATTCGTTTTGTAACGTTTTAACTGCAGAAAAAGCAAACCAAAGGGAAGACTTCCTGAAGGATTTGAAAACTGAATTTCCCAATGTTTTTGCCGAAGGACTAGGACTCTGTATTAAGACAGAGGCAAAATTTGAATTAAAGAAAAATGCCACTCCAGTATTCAAACCTAAAAGAAATGTGCCTTTTTCAGCGATGGACGCAATCGAAAAAGAGTTGGATAGACTTCAACAACTGGAAGTCATTGAAAAAGTTAACCACACAGATTGGGCAAGTCCAACCGTGTATGTAAAGAAAAAAAATAACAGAATAAGGGTCTGTGGAGATTTTTCAACGGGTTTAAATGACTGTCTATTGGACCATAATTATCCCCTTCCGTCCGCAGAAGATCTGTTCTCTAAGCTTAACGGAGGAAAAATTTTTTCTAAGATAGACCTCTCAGATGCTTACTTGCAAATTAAGATCAGCGATGAATGCTCCAAATACTTAGGCATAAATACTCATAAGGGCATTTTTAAGCTAAAGAGGCTTCCTTTTGGATTAAAGGTTGCTCCTGCTATTTTCCAGCAAATTATGGACACGATGCTGGCAGGGTTGGAATTTTCAATGGCCTACCTTGACGATATCCTAATTAAAAGTGAAAATTTGCAAGATCATAAGAAGCATGTAAAAGAAGTATTCAAAAGAATACAGGAATTTGGTTTTAAATTGAGCCCAGAAAAATGCGATTTTTTTATGAAAAAAATTAAATATCTAGGTCAAATAATCGACAAAGAGGGTCGAAGACCGGATCCACAAAGGACTGAAGCAATTGAAAAGATGCCTGCTCCAGATTCAGTGACAAAATTAAAATCGTTTTTGGGATTAGTTCAATACTATGCAATTTACATCCCTAACATACATAATTTAAGAGCTCCTCTTAACGAGTTACTGAAAAAGGGTGTTAAATGGAACTGGAATAAGGAATGTGAATCTGCTTTCCAAAATATCAAAAGATGTCTACTGTCAGACTTAGCATTGGCACATTTCAATCCAGAAAAGGAACTAATACTAGCAACGGACGCCAGTGATTACGGTGTTGGCGCTGTATTACTTCACAAGTATGAGGATGGTAGGACAAAAGCTATCGCCCATGCTTCAAGAACGTTGGTTGCAGCGGAGAAAAATTACAGCCAAATTGAAAAAGAGGCGCTGTCGATAATATTTGGAATTACAAAGTACAATCGATTTCTCCATGGACGATCTTTTATTTTGCAAACCGACCATAAACCCCTACTTACCATATTTGGATCAAAGAAAGGCATTCCCACACATACTGCGAATCGATTACAGCGATGGGCTGTAACCCTCTTAAACTATCAGTTTAAGATGGAACATGTATCCTCAAAAAAGTTAGGACACGCAGATGCATTATCACGGTTGATCCCTAAAAGAAGCGAAAGTTTCGAAGAAACGGTAATTGCTGCGCTTAAAGACGAAAGTGAATGTACAAGTTCAATGTGTAATATGATACGTGAACTTCCGGTAACTTTCGAAAAAATAAAAAAAGAGGCAGTAAATGACATTTTCATTAAGAAAATGAAAAATCAATTGGGATGGATAAAAAAAAATAAAAAGGTAGATCAAACAACGCCTTTTTCCATTTGTGAAGATGTGCTCATGTATGGTGAGAGGATCGTAATTCCACTAACGTTACAGAGGAAAATTCTGAAGGAATTTCATACAGGTCATCCGGGCATTTCGAGAATGAAATCCCTTATGAGAGGATATGTGTACTGGCCTGGTATGGACAAGGAAGTTGAAAAATGTGTCAAGACATGCAGAGGATGTCAATTAGCAGCTCGAGATCCTCCAGTAAAAACGACGCCATGGCCAAAGACGGACCTACCCTGGTCACGTCTGCATATTGATTATGCGGGACCTATAAATGGTTATTTTTACTTGATTATTGTAGATTCTTTTTCAAAATGGCCAGAAATATTTAAGTTTAGACATCCAACAGCAAAAAACACTGTGAGTGCGCTTAATGAAATTTTTAGCCGTTTTGGAGTGCCAAAAACCTTAGTGAGCGATAATGGAACAGCATTTACTGCTCATGAATTCAAAGAATTCTGTGACTCACTAAATATTCTACATATGACAACACCTGTGTACCATCCACGATCGAATGGGTTGGCCGAAAAATTTGTAGATACGTTTAAAAGGGCACTTAAGAAAAATCTTACTACGGACACAGACGAACAATGTATTCAAACATTTTTAGCAATTTACAGGGTGACACCAAATCCTAATAATAATGTCAATTCTTCCCCGGCTGAGCTAATGTTTGCAAGAAAGATAAGATCTGTCTTCGATAGGCTGCTACCAGAGAAAAAGAAAGTTTTCAAAAAAGAAAACCTTAATACCAAGTGCTTCTCCCCAGGTGAAAATGTATATTTCAAAAATTTTCAAAATGGACGAAATCAGTGGGTTGAAGGTATTATCAAAAAAAGGATTGGGAGCATGGTCTATACCATCCAAGGATTAAGTTTTGTCTGCAAAAGACACAGAAATCAAATACGTCCCAGACTATCTCCAAATGTGGAAGAGACACCAATGGAAACATTGTGCGATATTTTTGATATACCAAAACCAGCGTGTGTACCGCAAACAATGAATATTTCGCCTGAACCGACCATACGGGCTGGACAGAAACCTTTACCCCGGGTAACGCTGACCAGAAGGAAAAGCGCAAGAAAGAGAAAAGTTACCAGGAGATTAAGCCCTGACCCTAAAAGGAAGAGGTATTTAAGCTAAAATCAGGAAGATTTCAGCTTCAGGGGGAGGTGTTGTGAAGGAACATAACTGGCTATACACCGGTTACAAACTGTATATATATATTGGACTGTTGGGCAGACAGCGGCAGACAAGCAGTCGCAGTAAGACGGATAGTCTTACGTGTTGATTATCAGACTTTCTTCCCCATACTTGTTACTATGTACTTCTATTTACCTTAGGCGAGCAGCCTTACGTTTCTGTATTATAAATAAACCCCATTACACATACCACTCGGTGTAACTCACGTTTGTCTTTATTTCCTAAGTATTTAGGAATATAACACATTTTTTTTTAAATAGTTAAGAAACAAGTGAATAAAAATCCATGAAACTTTGAGAAAGCGCTTACAATACTATTCAGCTACTCCAGTCAGAAAATAAAAGTATTTAAATCAGTATTAGTGAAACTATGGCAAAAGATAGGAATATCTGTTGATTTCAGTGTGTCAAGTTATTAACGAGGTTGAGAAAAAAATGCAATATACCCATAACTTTTTATTGAAATAATTTTCAAACATTAAATGAACTAGAAAAAATGCGTAGAACACAATAACTACATAGCAATTTCTATGTTGACATAATTAGTAGGGGATATGCAATCTTTTTTTATGAATGACTTTTAAACGACGGTCCACAGAATTAGTCAAATTTGTGATTTCGTCAACAGTTATTCCTCGCGATACCTCTTGGAAACCATCCCACAACACATCTTTGCTCTTAACTTGGCATCCACTTGCATAGAGACGTCGCTTCATGATACTCCAAAGGTTCTCAATTGGGTTCAAATCTGGTGAATTCACAGGCCACTACATCTTCCGTAACCCAGAGAACCCAGTTGGTTCAAATACTGTTTGCTTTTGTTTGCTGCATGCGAGGGAGCATTATCCTGCATAAAAATGATGGTTCTGCGGAATGTCAACCTTTGCTTCTTCAGCCATAGTTCAAAGTGCTCCTTCTTTTTATGCCTTCTGGGACTCCCTATAGACCAACTAAAGTACCTCTGATAATCCCAGGCCAAATCATTATCCCACCACCACCTTGTTCGCACCTTAAACGCTGATGACGATGTCGTCCATCTAGGACCCATCCCTTGCTCCAGCCACCTGGGCCATCAAGATTGACATGCACTTCATCTGTGAAAAAAACCTTGGAAAACTCTGTTTTGATGTTGTCCTCGGCCCATTTCAATTGGTTTTGTATTTAATGTTGCTTTAATGGAGGCTTTGTCACAAGCTTAACAAACTTTGCTATTTCTTTCAGAAGGCGATATCGAGTATTTTTTTGCAAGATTCTTCAATCCAGCATGGTTAAAGACTTCTAGAATTGTCAGCCCAGGGTTCTTAACAACTTCACGTTTAATTTAGAGTAGAGAACGGCGTGAAACAACTCTAGATTTACCTTTATCAACTCTCTTACGTACCTTTATAGGGTCCTTGACAAAGTTCTTCACAGTTTGATGGTACCTTCCTATCATTTTCGATATTTCGATGGTAGTTTTACCTTTGTCTAGCTGTTCTGTAATTGTACTCTTTTAGAACCCATTTTATTGACGAAGAAAACTGCCTTGTTAATAATTTGACAGTGTTATTTTGTCCCGATTACTGTAAAAATACATCTTAAATGTGCCTATGTTTTCTCAAACGTAAAACACACTTGTGAGGGGGTGATCTAGAGATTTTAGTCTTACAGTGGAGCATGTTTCTTAAATCAAAATCAAATAAAAAAGATAATATAAGCAATCAGTTATAACATCAGAAAATTTTTCCGATTCCGATTCTGATACCCCTAAAAGCTCCGATTTTTCTGATTCCAGATTCTGATTAATCATCCAAACACTAGTATTAAGTCACACCCTCCTAAAAGAACAACAATTTTCATCTGATCCTACCTAAGCCTGTAATGGAACAGTACAAAATTTGCCATTTTCTGACAGTCACAAATATTCACATATAATGGCTTCCAGCATTCATTTTTAACATTAAACGAAAACATTTGACTTCAAAACTTGACTGAAAACCATATAAACACAGTCAACTAACACCATAGATATTTTTTTAATACAGTTAATTCCAGTCATTTGTTTCTTTTGAGGATTCACCAAATCTAACATATCCATTCAAAAATAGATTAAGCAAGTTTTGACCCAGCCAATGGGGGTTGGGATCAGAAAGCTTCCACTTTTGACTGAATGCGCAGTTGTCAAACCCAGAAGCCAAAAACACCAACAGTTTCAACAGTAGCAATAGCAATCAAAATGAAAGCACCTCATCTTACTTAATACTATCAAACTTTCACACTCTGCTTCCTGCTCCATCCACCTTATTCCAGCTTGTATCTCTAGTTCCTATTCCTGGTCTGACTCTGGTTTCTGTTTCAGCTCCTTCAGTGGCTCTCTCATCCAGCTCCTTCTTGCAGTTTCTGCTCCATCTCTTTTGTGCAGCTCCTGCACCAGCTCCTTCCAATGGCTCCAGCTTTTTCTTAAAGCACCTGCATTAGCTCCTGTCGGCAGTGTTTGCTCCAGAACATTCCAGCAGCTCCTTCAGGCAGCTTCTGCTTCATTTGCTTTCAGTAGTGCCTGTTCTAGCTCAGTTAAGTGGTTCTTGCTTCAGCTCATTCATGCAACTATTGCTCCAGCTTTATGTTCCAGCAGCTCCTATTTTTGTCAATCCAGCTCTTAGCCATGCTCACATGGAAAGGACCTACTCCTTCTCTGACTCTGACAGCTGTTCCTGTTCTGACTTTAGCGGTTTCTGCTCCAGGTCCTTTCAGTGGTTCTTTCCTCCAGTTCTTTCCTGCAACTCTTGCACCAACTCCTTCCAGTGGCCCCAGCTGGTTCCTACAGTATCTGCATCAGCTCCCTCCAGCAGTGTCTACTCCAACACTTTCCAATTGCTCCTTCAAGCAGCTCCTGCTTCATTTCCTTCTAGTAGTGCCTGCTCTAGCTCAGTTAAGTGCTTCAGCTTATTCGTACAACCACTGCTACAGCTGCTCCTGTTCCTAATAATCCAGCTCTTGGCCATGCTCACATGGAAAGGACATACTTGAGGCATTTTCATACACCTCCAGAATGACTACTGCAATCTCCGTGTGAAGTCATCTCATGCTGTCCAGGATCCAGTTTCACCATTCCTGTCAATCCAGTTCTTTCCTGCTGCCCACGTCCTGGAAACATTCCTTCCTGCTGTCCAAATTCCAGTTCCCTATCTTTCAACCTTCCTACATATGAGGACATCATCTAATGATTTCCGCCAATTCTTCTACACTGTTTCCACTTGTATTTATAGTGCAATAATCACAACTTCTATTTTTTTTACAATTGTTCATCTGAGTTTTTTTTTTCTTCTTTGTCATTGCTGTTACCTTTTTGCTTGTGTCTACTTTCTTAGTTGTAGGACTGATCACCCTGATGACTGGAGTAGTAGCGGTGCTCAGCATTGCACTGATGCTGCCCAAGTGTTGCACTGACATCGCCCAAGCGTTGGTCAAAACTCAGACCAGACCATGAAATTAACTTAGTGTTACTAAAAACAGTATTTTAGCAACAAAAATAATTGGTTTACAAACAGTAGCTAATAGCGATTTGATTTCTTGGCCTTTTGGCTAAGATCAAAGTGTAGTATAAGGTATTTATTTTCAATAAAAATTTTTAATGATTTGGTTAATTTTAAGTAGGACGTCCCCTATAGTAAATGTGGTATTATGGTGATTTATGATTCTTGTTAACAGTAGGATAGACATTTTCTAGTCATGGTGACAAAGGATGATCAATGACATCCATTTTCCCTTGCTTTTGAATGGCCTTTTGTCTAATTTGCTGAAAGGTAAATTTTTTTATCTTTTGTACAAATAAATATTTCAAAGTGTAGTATCTGTCCTGCTACTAACTTGAGGCAGATTCTATTTTTGTTCCAATCCAGAGTTACCCTTTTTTGAGAAGCTGGAATGTTCCTACATCCAACACCGACCTTATGTCTATCTTTGTCCTCGTGGGATAACAAGTAAATAGGAACTTGTCGGCGAAACACGTTAAATTAGCGTTTACCTGTAGAAAAATGGAGCCCATGTCAATGTTATAGTTTCAGAAACAGGAAATGTTATTCAGTTATTTCCCTTTTCAATACTCCCCACCCTTACACGCTTAGTGATTTTTTTTTGTTAATAAAGGAATCTTTTAGAGTTGAGTGGGATGTGGGGTAATGTAAATAGATCAATTGTCATACGCAATATTTGCCTTCGCTTACGTGTAAAGGTGTTTGAAGTATTCGATTAGACATGGCCACTTCACTTTATTCAACCGGAAATGATGAAATTTTTCTAGAGTTATTCAGAGTTATTTCCCTTGAGTTACTGACATGCGCAGTTCTGATCTGTAAAACAACATGGCTGACCAACCAGACGAACTTACGAAATCCATGGACCAGATTAATCTGAATAACACGGATAAAAAGGCATGGAGGATTCTGTAACGTTTTGAATTATTACTTATTTTTGTTAGAAACAAAAAATGCTATCTTGGATTCGTCTTTCCCGTCTCTCGCAACGAATAGGAGTGAGATATGCAAAGACTTACAATAGGGTTCGTTGTTTTCTAACATCGTGTGATGTTGACTTTTATTTTAGATTTAGTCACTTTTTTTTCTCTCTTTTTTTCTTAAATTACCGGCAACTTCATTAGTTTCGTTTTACTTTATTCTAGAAATAAGCAAAGAAGTAATTAATTTTAAATTCTTTTTTTGTTGTTATTGAAAAAGAAAACATCACTGAATCAGGGAAGATGAGAGGTTTTTTTTGTACATATTCTAAGTAAATGATTTATTACATATTTTTTAATTACCTTACACGTGTGTTCTAATTCAGTGTGCCCCCTCATTTTTTTTTTTTTTGAAGGGGAGGCTGGAATTTAACAACTGACTTTTTTTTTTTTTTTTTTTTACTCTGCAGAGAGTATAAAGGCAAGTAAATTATCATACGTGTTAAACTTTCAATGTCCGACCCCTACAGGAATCGGCACGCAGGGGATTTAAGTAATTACGTAGTTAGTTCCGAGTATCGACGGAGAATCTAGAATCAGTCCTGAATAACCGAGCATTTGATTTGAAATCCGTGCAAAAAGCAGTTAACATTAAGCATGTCAATAGTTAAAGGCTAAAATATGTGGTGCTTATGCATCTATGTTACCGGGCTATTTTTGAAATAGTATTTTTTTTTTTTTTTTTTTTTTTTTTACTTCATTCAATTTTTACGATACATTTGTGTATTAAATCAAGTGAGAGTACAGAATAGTAACAGACAGCACCCTCCCCTCCTTATGTTAAGAATAAATAATCCTGTTATATTTTCAACGCGGTAACCACGATGCAGTATGCACATTGCACAAGTACCAAAATAGCTTCTCAAAAAATAGTACTTGTACAGGATTTGAACAGAAGTGTTTTTTTTACCCTAACTATAAATTAACCCTAAACCTAAGTTTTAGATTTAGTTCGACTTAGTTTTGTTCAAATTCTGTACGTGTCTATGAGCACGCACACACACACACATACACATACACACACACACACACACACACACGAAATGTTGGCTTTCAAATCGTATGCTGCTTTCGCGCTTTCCAGGACTAATTTGATTTTTTGGTGTTTAAGATAGTTTACTTTTAACTATAAATAATTTTATACTCGATGAATAATCGTTTTTTGTTTTTTGTTTTTTTTTATATATCATTCTGGACATGACAAGTAGTTATTTTTGCTTAAAAGCACAAATCTGTCGACTCTATCTTAACAAGAAGCACTTGATTTTTTTTTCATCAATAGTCGGAACAAACTTCATAAGAACTGAAATCTTTTGGATGGCCAATCTTTACAAGTTCAGGCTTTATTTACTTCACTGCTCACGAGGGCAGATTTAGACACAAGATCAGATTTTAATTGGTGAATTGGGACAAAAATAAAAATTGCCTCAATGTAAAAATCTCTCCTCCACTACACAACAGATACTTTAGTTTAATCGAGAAGGTAAATTAGAGTGAAATGGGTTGTAACGTCGTAACGACTTTGCTTCCTTTAGCCATATTTTAAGTAAAAAAAAAAAAAAAAAAAAAAAATAGCAAGTTTCATCATACACGTGTACTGTAACGCTAAAATAAAATCTAAGCCGCAAAAGTATAATGTCCATCTTTTTGAACAAGTCGAAAACGAAACCGAACCAGATACGAAAAAACGATAACTCAACAAGCTCATAATTTACTAGTTACAAGGTGTTTATTCAGATTAGCACTTACGGCGGCATTTATAATTAAAGAAAATACAAAAATATCCATCATTTACGAAGATGAAAAATTTCCCAAATCACGTAATTTGATCCAGTAGTTATTATTATTATTATTATTATTCAAGAAAAATCAAATTTTATCTGTTTCGATAAAGGTTTGAAAAGCGTTCAAAGAATCGATGGACAAGGGCAGACAACCCAAATGCACTCGGAAACTGTCAAAATAATCACTAATTACCTCCCCTTCTTGTGTTTTCTAGTAAAATATAGCCTCCTCTGTCACTTATAGGTAAAAAAAAACAAAAAAAAAAACGAGGGTTAATCTGTACGGATAGGGTCCCGACGTCCTGAGTTTGGGGAAAAGCCGTCTGACGTAAGCGGTGTCGAGGCAGAAAATTTCCATAACCCTAAAACCCTTCAGTATGGATTTGACAAGCATGAGTAAATTTTGGAGTTGTTACAATGAGAATTTTCTTACGAGAAAATAACATCTTACGAAAAGAACAAACAAAAATTATTGTTGGAGATGCCCTTCATATGAAGAAATTATTAGCAATCCCAACAAAATTAAGGGGCCCCAGAATAATTGTGGAGATAGATGAAAGTGAGTGTCATAACGAAAAGAAAATATAACTGAGGGTGCATGCGCCGCATGATACAACAGAATTTTTTTTATTTCTTATTATTTGAACTGTTGAATTAAAAAAAAAATTAGGTATACCAAAAATTGTAATTATTTGTGGAATTTATAAGGGGGTAAAAAATACAAATTATTTGAACTGTTTATTTTTTAAAATTTCTAATTATTTGGGTAAATATCCAGATACGCTACTACAGAACACCGACCATTCTAATTTGTTTTTTTTAGAGGTAATTGAGGTCGCTGACAACGAATCTGATAGTCAAACTTGGGGCAAATTTACCGTTTGCATGGTATTTACCCCTGAACCCACGAACTACTTTCCACCATTTTGCAGCTTCCGTTTATGCTACGCGCATGCACGCTGTAGCATAAACGACGGCTTCACCAAGCAAACTACGTTGGGGGGAGGGGATTTTTTTTTCCAGGACATAGAATTTTCTAATTTTCAAAAATACATTATAGCACTTTTTGGATGTGATGTCGGTGTGTTACTTACGGAAAAACATTTAACTAAACTGCAGAAGCACCTATTAAGCCACATAAGTTCTATAATTGAATCCCCCTCCCGCAAAAAAAGAATGAAAAACATAAAGATGTTTGGTGCTTATGTCTTTGTAAACCACATTAAAAACTACGCGAGACAAAAAAAAAAAAGTCCCCCAATTTGTTGTACTTTTCTTTAACTGTAAGTCATTAAAAAAAAATGTCAGTCCATAATTTTTTGATTGGTACGCCATGTGAGAAGGCAGTTTGCTAGGTGAAGCAAGCCGGCGTTCATGATGCAGCGCACACGGAAGCTGCAAAATGGTGGAAAGTTATTTGTGGGTTCGGGGGTTAATACCATGCAAACGGTAAATTTGCCCTAAGTTTGACTCTCAGATTCGTTGTCAGCGACCTCAATTACCTATAAAAAAAAAAATTAGAGTAGGTATCCCAAACCAAAATTTTATTTTTATCATATCTAAAAAAAAGTAATGTGGGCATGTAGATTTTTGTAAACCATTTACAAAAATACCAAATTTATTTTGGTAGGTCAATTAGCCATCAAGTTATGATCATTCAAAGTTTTTCGGAAAGTTGAAATTTGCTATCGTGGCCGAGAAGCCAAATTTCATAGTCTATAACTAAAAATGTAAGCTACTAACAAGTGAAAAATCCTTATAAATGTAATGTCATCTTGTAGTAGATGAAAATTAATACAAATTTAGGCAATAAATATTAGATAAAACCAACTTAAACACAGGCAAAATCCCTCTATCAACGCGAAAATAGTGAAAATACGACACGGAAATGCAACTTTAACTGTTCATATCAATTTCATTTTAATAGCTAATGTATTGATTCTTCTTAGTATGATTCAAAACACATTAGAGATCAAGATAATTCTTTCTTTTAATTATAAATTGATAAAACCACTCAATTGTGGACCATGTAAAAGCAGTCAAACAGGCAATTTTGTAAAAAGGGCAAAAAAGGTAAAAAAAATGAGTCAAAAGTATATGTTACTGAAATTGCTATAAAACTGTAACCATTGGTGGTAGAAGCTTGAAACTTTGCAACTTTACTAATTTTGGGGTGAGGAATTCAAAAAAATGGTTGCCTTGTTTCTAATAACAAAACTTTTTGCCACAGAAATACTTTTACTTTGGGAAATTTAAACTCGCCAAAAAAGCACCGATGACAATAATATTTAGAGATTTTTTATACAAAAAAAAGGCACAAATCATTTTTTTTTAACATTGAAAAACTTAACTTAAAACACAAGTAAGAAAGATATTTTAGGTCTTACTACAATTCCTTTCTTATCGATCTTCTCTCAGAATTCTTTCATAGGCTTCTGCTATGGTAGATATCTCAGGAACCCTCCAAATCCTACCATCACTTTAAACTGGCATTACCTCAAAATCCCATCTGTAGACAAATGCTGACTCTACTTGTGCAATGTCATCTGATAAAGGCCATCGAAAATAATCTTTTCTACTTTTTGTTTGCATTAAAAATTTTACTACAGCATTGGATGCAGATATAATATCAATGACTTGGCCAATGTAAAAGTTGGTGTCATAGTAGACAGCTACCTATTGTCCTTGATGTTCATAACTGAAGATATCCTGAGATGGATCTTCATCACAACTGCAGGAGTTATCTGAATGTTCAGCAGATTCACTTAGGGAAGACATTTTTTGTTCCTTTGGTGGAGGTGGAGATGAATCAATTGGATTTCTTTTCAAGTAGTCAGAGAGAGCAGCTTCCAGTTGAACTTTATTTCCACTGGTGTTGATTTTGACACCTAAAACAACCTTGAGGTATCTCAATTGGTCTTTGAGTGCTTCCAAACCACTTTCTGAAATTTTTTTTTATCTGTTTATCAGATTTCACTGGACCATCATGCTTAATAACAGAGTTAATAATTCTCTCTTTCTCAGCAGCAGCTTGACGTTCTTTTTCCTTCTTTAATCTTTCATTTTGTGCAATTTTTTCTTGGACACAAAGTTTCACAAGGGCTTCTTGTTGTGCATGTTTTTGTCGCAAATGTTTTGCATGTTTTCTGGAGATGCTCAGAATGGATTGCCTCTTTGTTGATGGTATTACTTCCAACCAAGCTGTTGTCCGATTGCGCTTAAGCATATTTGAAGATGATCGATTATGTAGTGATGCATGTCGTTTTGTTTGCATGCTAAAATCTAAATCTCCAAAGGCATGCTCACCTGACAGATTTGTTAAAGGGCAGCTCTTCAAGGCATCTCTCGTCTCCTGATCTACATCTTTTCCAAAAGCACTGCCTTCTAAAAAGTCATGCAACTGGTGCTTAGTGACAATGAGGAACTAAGTATCTTGCGCAAACATTCTAAAACAAGTTCAGGGGCTGTGAGACTAATACAGAGAGACACATTGCCTTCCTCAAAGAATTCCCCATTAAATACACCTTTACAGTCAGATTTTAATAACAACTGGGGATTGTTGATCCAGCATTCTAAACTTAGAGCCATTTTCTTGATATAGTGATGGAAGTCAACATACTGAACAGTGCTGTTAACAAGTTTCCAGAAAGGTTTGGTCAAATTAATGTTCAGCAAACCAACTGCAGCAAGTAGGGAATGTAGTCTCTCATCAGAAATGTCAGCCAAAACACTCTGTAATTTCATATTGCAAGATGTTGCAAACACATAAAAATAATTTTATGTGCTCTTTATGGTGATATATTGCCAGGGCATTTTCAAATAGAGAATTAAACCTATTTGCCCGATAACTTGTGATTTGAGATTGGTACCCTTCTTTGCTGCAGAATGCCAGCCATTCTGTCCTGCAACCACTTTTATTGTTTATGAGTATGTACGGGTTACGACAAAAAAAAAAATTAATATGCGTTCTGTCACAATTTCTGTTAATGCTGACATAAAAAGTTTTTATTTAATTATTTTCAAATTTTAGGACAAAATAATTTAATATATTTGCTAATATATAGCCTTGGAACTGAGTTTTTATATTTAGTCAGTTTTTTTCTACAAAACGTAAATGTTGACATGTTTTACGAATCCAAAACAAAGAAACAAAAAATTAGTAAATGCTTATTTTAAGTAATTTATTTTGAATAATTTTTTTTTTTTTTTCATAATTAAAAAAACTTATGTTTCTGAACAATAACAAAAACATATACTTTATCGTCATAAGTCACTAGCCGAACGTTTTGTTTATGGAATTTAATTAAAATAATTTAACAGTGCTAAAGTTTATCCAACCGAAAAAAAATAAAAGTTTCCGTCAGTCCCACACAACTAAAAATGTTTTGTACACGGTTTTATTAATTAATTTAATTAAAATAATCTAACAATGCTGAAGTTTATCCAACCGTAACCGAAGGAGAAAGCGATGAAAGAACATATGAAAGTTTGAAAAAAGCTATAGAAAATAAAGTGGCATTATTTTTTAAATTGTAAATTTTCATTTTTTTTTTTTAATGACGTTTTAAAAATATTAATTAAAAAAATATCTTTCTATAACTTTTAAATAATAAAGAAAAAACAAACTCACCTAAGAACTTTGGTAAGTCCATAGTGAAACAAGTTGTTTATGTTTTTCAGTTCAGTCAGTCAGTACGTTGTGCTGCTGTGTGGCTACTGGCTAGCTGACAGTTGATAATTGGTCTCTCTGACATTAAGTTGAAAATCTCTGTAGGTACCCCAACTTTTATTAGTGTGTGCTCCTTGATTTATGGGGCCATAAACATGACACCAACAGATTATTAAAGAGGAGATATTCCTCTACAAAACAATGCCTTTTTCGGAATTCTTACTATAAAATTTCTTTCATGCTTCTTTCACTGAAGTTTTCAAGTTGGATCTTTTTTTTAGAAAAACCACTTATAACCTTTTAATAACCTCGCCATGTTATTAAGTGACCTTTTTTCTTTAAAATGATACCATTTTTATATACTTAGAGACTCACAATATGAAGCGCAACAAATTTGAAAAACATCAACATTTTTTTTGTGTAAAAAATAAAGCGACATTTACCAAAATTAGAGGCATAACTTGAAAAATCCTGAAAAAAAAAACTATTAAAGACACAAGAAAAAGAATTATATATCTATAAAGACAAAAGATTAAATTTTATTTAAATCAAAACCATATCAAAATAACCCAAAAAACAAACGAGATATCGCAAGTTAAAGTTAAGGGAAATTTTACTTTACTAGTTTTCGCACCTAAACTAGGCCAGTTTGGGATACCTAATTAGAGTGGTCCGTGTTCTGTAGTAGCGTATCTGGATATTTACTATTATTTGAACTGTGAAAATAAAAAAAAATTCTAATTATTTGAACTTTTTTTTTTTTTTTTTTTTTTGTCGTAAGTTAACAACTCTGCACTTTATTGAAGGGGTAATTTTTCGCCTCGACACCGCTCATGTAGGTGTATCAGAATTTTTGTAGGAATTTTTGACACCCCTAACACGAAACTGTGAATAAAATATTAAAAATAAAAAATGGTAATTTCTCTGTTAAAAAGTGGGATTTTATTTTCTTTATGGATTATACGGTTATCCCTTTACGGAGATGGTCCCGACGTCCGCCTCGTTCTGAGTTTGGGGAGAGGCCGTCTGACGTAGGCGGTGTCGAGGCAGAAAATTACCCTAACCCTAAAATATGCAATATGTCACAGACAGATGCTTTTACAAATATTTTGAAACAAATCACAGAATTTTACAGGGTTAACTAACCACATGGAACTATTCTAATCATGTGGACTGTTTTTTTGTTTTTAAATTCTAATTATTTGAACTGTTTAAAATAAAAAAAAAATAAAAATTCTAATTATTGGAACGGGTTTTTTTCTCCTTAAGTTAACAACTGGGCACTTTATTGAAGGGGTAACTTTCTGCCTCGACACCGCCTACGTCAGACGGCCTCTCCCTGAGCTCAGAACGAGGCGGACGTTGGGACCATCTCCGTAAAGGTTATCCGATTATACTTCCAAAATAAACTAATAAAAGTTGTTTTAAAAGTAATAGAAATATTTTTTTTCATTTAAAAAAAAAAAACGGTAATGAAATTAATTGAATTTTACGAGCTCAGTATTTTTCAATTTTTAAACTTCAAAAATCAAAATTTTTCTATTGATTCAATTTTTACGATATTTTCAATGTCAATATGAAATTTTATGCTCTTTCCGAATATAATATTTTAGACAAACGTTTTTTTTTAAATTCACGCCCTCCCCCCCATTTTCAAGTATCTATTAAAAAGTAAATAATTTACTCACCAAAGTTTTATATATCACAAATTCAAGATAAATGATCAATAAATAATATATTCAAATTTAAAACAAAAAAGTAGTGTTTTTTTTTAATTTACCTGTAAAGTCCGAAGTTTAAAACCTTTTTTAAAAAAAAAAACATGTTTTTTTTTTTTGTTTTTTTTAATGAAACCTTGGTCCTTGCTCCTTTTAATTGAAAAAAAAATTAGGGCTTGAATTACATTTTTCGAGTAGTTATAAGCTTGGAAAGACGGGATGGAATTATTCAATATTTTTCACGAAATTTCTGACGCTCACGTCAGAAAATTTTCCCCTGAACTCAGAATGAGGCGGGACCCTATCCATACAGGTTAACCAAAATGGCAAATTTGTTTTTTTGTAAATAAAAAACCTACTATACAAAATACATCTTTGATCTCGCTCTATAGATTTTGCATAATTTTTGGAATACAAAATCTTCATTTCGTGACAACTAGGTACAATATAAGTTTTAATTTTTGTTTATCAATGCCAATCTGAATAAGTACCAGTTAAAATTATGAACTCATGCAGTTTTCGAGCCGTGCGGAAATAGTCTTAACATCAGAAAGGGGCTTTGTTGATTAACTTTCTGTACTTTCACCTAACAACTTAATAAACTTTGCTTTCCGGGCTGTTGGAAAACTGCTTCTGTGGTACCAGTATTCAAGAATTCTGGCGAAAGAACTGACCCATTAAATTATCGCCCTATTAGCCTCCTCCCACTTTTTGCCAAAATATTTGAGGCTTTAATTAACCATGCTCTAGTCCAGCACCTTACAGATGCTAAACTTCTGACCGACCAACAATATGGATTTAGACAAGCCCGTTCTACGGCAGACATCCTCACTGTAATCTCTGAACGCATATACCATTCACTGGACAAAGCGAGAGAGGGCAGAGCAGTAGCTCTAGATATATCTAAGGCTTTTGACAGGGTATGGCATGAGGGTCTCCTCAGGAAGATTAGATCATACGGTATCACTGGTAGAATACTTAACATAATTAAATCCTTCTTAGATAAGAGAAAAATCCAGGTTGTCCTCGACGGTCGTACATCTAAACAATATGATATAAATGCGGGAGTGCCCCAGGGATCTATCCTTGGACCTCTGCTGTTCCTGATATTCATAAATGACCTCCCCGACAAAATTGCCACTGAGATGGGTATATATGCTGATGACACCACACTCTATAGCAGGCACGACAGGAGAACAAATGAAAATATATCTAAAGTAATGGCAGAAACACTAGAGGATGACCTCCAATCAGTAGTGGAATGGGGACAAAAATGGATGGTCACGTTCAATGCTGCCAAGACAAAACTGGTTTCATTCAATAATTACAAGAAACCTGCTCTACCCCCTATAGCAATGGCCAACGACTCTTTATCTGAGAGTACGTCTCTCAAGCTCCTTGGCCTAACGTTCACAGGAAACATGAGTTGAAACAATTACATCGAGAGCTGCGAGGAAGGTGGGCTCTCTCTACCGTGCTAGAAAACTTCTAACACCCGAAAGTATCCTGTACCTCTACAAGGCCACCATTCGCCCATGTATGGAGTATTGTTGTCACATCTGGGCTAGTGCGTCTACTACTAGTCTCTCGCTCCTTGACAGGGTTCAAAAGAGAGTCGCAAATCTGATAGGCCCTAAGCTGGCATCTAAGCTTCAGCCTCTGTCCCATCGTCGAAATGTTGCATCCCTCTGCCTGTTCTACAAGTACATGGTGAATGCTCTGATGAACTGCAAGCACTTGTGCCCCCACGACGTAAACACCCTTGACAGACCCGACAAGCTGCAAAATCCCACCCCCACACTGTAGAGATCCCTAGATGTAAAAGATCTTTCTACTCCAGTAGTTTTTTCCCCAGAACTGCTAGACTTTGGAATTCCATTCCAGGTCACTACTTCCCCAACTGTACTGACATGCATAAGTTCAAGTGCAACCTGAACCAACATCTTGCTGTCCTAATCCCTACATAGTACCCCAGTAGATGTTTCCCCTGATAGTAGCCCCCTACACCAAAGTGGCAATGTGCCTTGTTTGGGGTGAAAATGTAATAAAAAAAAAAATAAATAAATAAATAAACAATATACTGTAAAATTTGAATTTAACTTAAGTTCTGTGTAAAGAAAAAAAAATTAGTAAGGTTCGTAAACTGCATAAATACCTGAACTAGAGTTATCGTTCTTCTTTAGCTACTTTCTTTGGTGCTTGTTAAGAAAGAATCGACAGATCGATTTTTTAAAAATGTCATTTTAAACAAAAATGACAGTACTTACTTGTCATGTCGAAAATAGTAGTATATTAAAAAATTACGAAAATTTATCGAGTGTAGGCATTGTCAAAAAATGGAAGAAAAACCAAGTTATTTATTTTTTTTAAATGGATTTAAAATCTATTAAAATTCATGATACTTGAACAACTTTTGTTTGTTTTTGTTTTTTTTTTTCAGAAAGATAAATGCCTGAATTTTATCATGAAAAGCAGAATAATAAAACTTATTCTATTTTTAATAGAATTTATATTTTCCAAAATAACACCATTCACCGTCATTTTTGTCTCAATGGCTAATACATTTGATTATTTTTTAAAAGGTTTTAGAAATTTGATTATTTTTTAAAAGGTTTTTGAACCAATTAATTTTTTTTTTTTTTTTACTAAATAAGATTTAAGATGATTTGCTATAAGCATGTGCAAAAATATAACATAAGTCCCTGGATTTCAAATAATTCCATCTTTGATCTCGCTCTATAGGTTTAGCATGGCAAAATTAAAAAATCCAAAATTTAATGATAGTTTGGAAGAAACTATGGTAGTCTTTATAGGACTAAATAAGTTCATTTAGGTTTGTAAATTTCCACATATTTTTAACGTTTGTTTTGACGATTAAGTGAAGAATCAACTTTATAAGGGTTTAATTCTTTTTTCATAAGTGATATATTTTAAACAATACCCCCCCCCCCCAAAGTTAAGCGAAAATGAGGCTAGCCAGTACCAGAGGGATGACCATTTTGAGAATGCTAGGCGCCGTATGTTTTGGAGACAACTCCTGCATCTAGTATCATGCTTGTACATCTTGACCCTGGCTCACCATCAGGACCAAGTGTTTCTAGATGAGAGTGTGGTAGATGCAAATCCCCCATACTTTAAACTAAGTCAAGCGCAAGTCAAAGGAAAAGGAGATAACAACTGTTTGTAAATATGAACAACTGTGTGTAGGCCTTATGGTCTACCATAGATGAGGTATTATCTATTATGTAACAACAAATTGCCAAAACAAATTATTTTTTTTAGCAAAATGCGCAGTTATTTATCTTTTTTTTTCAAAGATTTAAAAATAGTGTTTTTCGTAAAAATAATGATATATATTTTGTTTTTTGTTAATCTAAAAGATAATTATTAACATATTCAACGAATTTCACGCTTCAAAACACAAAAGATGTAAATGTAAACACCTTCAAACTTTGGATTTTCAAGCTTAAAATCTGATACGTACAGTTTGTTTGTTCACATGTATTATCTACAGTCCTCACCCTCCTCACAATGCAATACAATTTGTTCAGATTCTGATTATTATTTTAAGCATATTTGTAACCACAAATAAAGAGGGTGTTGTAGGCAAAAAATATAAATATCGATTATGAAAAAAAAAAAGTACACCATTATAAAGTTCATTCTTCACTCAATAATCAGGAAAAATTTTATATTGATTAGATAATTACTTTATTTTTAATAGATTTTTAAAGATACCATAAAAAATACTTCTTTTTGTTTTGGTTGTAGTGTTTTTAGTAAAAGGTCTATTGCTATCGGCTAAAACAAAACATTGGTCATTAAAGTGTCGAAAAGAGAGTAGTATTCCCCAGAATTCGCGTTCTTCAAGGTGTTCATCTCTGGGGAAAATGCTGTTTTCGTCAATTTTCTGAAAAAGTTACTTTTAAGTATAAATAATTTTCTACTTGATAAATTTTCGTAAATTTTAGATATATTACTATTTTCGACATAGCAATTAAGTACTATTGTTTTTGCTTAAAACAATGTATTTTACAAAATCGATTTGTCAACTCTGTTAACCAGCCCCAATTCGTTTGGTTGTAAAATTTGTATTTTTTTAATAAAAAAAAACTTGGTTAAATTGTTTCTTTTTTTTTTTTTTTTTTTTTTTTTGTCTATCGTTCCGTGATTGATGCATACATTATACAGGCTTTTCTGTATTTTCTTTACTTTGAATTGCTGTCGTAAATACCAATTAAGCAGCAAATTTAATTATAAAATTTTCTGACAAAAATTTTATGTGACTTCTTTTTTTTTTTTTTTTTTTTTTGTAATTATGACCATTTAATGACTAAAATGGGAATTAACCAAATTCTTATGTTAGTTTAATTCATGTAAAATAAATTTCTGACATTTTGCAGTATGGACAACAAAATGTAAAAGTGTTTGAAAATTTATATAAATATCAGGTTGACAAGGAAGTTCTTGTGGTTTTTAACTTTTAAATTCAGACAAACATATCTCAGTTCAAACAAAATTTATTGATCAAAAAAAGCACCATCAGAATCAACACGCTTTTGCCAATGCAAAACAAGTGTATTTATGCCAGTAACATAAAAAAGTCACTGAAGGCGTTTTTTTCTTTTTTTTTTCTTTTTGTTTTTCTTTTTCCTTTTTTTTCTTTTTTTCTTTTTTCTTTTTTTTCTTTTTTTCTTTTTCTTTTTTTTTCTTTTTCTTTTTTTTTCTTTTTCTTTTCTTTTTCTTTTTTTTTCTTTTTCTTTTTTTTTCTTTTTCTTTTTTTTTCTTTTTCTTTTTTTTCTTTTTCTTTTTTTTCTTTTTTTTTCTTTTTCTTTTTTTTCTTTTTTTTTCTTTTTCTTTTTTTTCTTTTTCTTTTTTTTCTTTTTCTTTTCTTTTCTTTTTCTTTTTCTTTTCTTTTCTTTTTCTTTTCTTTTCTTTTCTTTTCTTTTTCTTTTCTTTTTCTTTTCTTTTCTTTTTCTTTTCTTTTTCTTTTTCTTTTCTTTTTCTTTTCTTTTTCTTTTTCTTTTCTTTTGTTTTTCTTTTCCTTTTCTTTTCTTTTTTTTTTTTTTTTTCTTTTTTTTATCACTTAAGTTTGTGAAGCATTTCTCACACAGAAAGTTGTCGAAATGCTTCACCACTGTAATGGTTTCGCTTGCATTCAAAAAATCTTAATGGATGAAATCAGTCGCAGACATTCAGCATGACCTTTTTTTGGTGCAACTCTGGTTTCAGGAAGTGTCGTGGAGCTTTGTTGGCATCTAATCACTGAGCTGCAGGTCATTGGTTGTTGTAAAGAACCCACTTTTCCGTGCAAGTCACAACTCTGTTAAGAAACGGGTCGTTCGTGTTGCAAAGTGAAGGGAATATGACACTTCATAACGTCATTTCTTTTGGTTATCGTTCAATTCGTGAGGCATCCATTTATCAAGGTTTTTGTCTTTTCAATCTCTCTCAAGTGGTTAGAAATCCTATATGTTATGTCTAATTCAGAAGCAAGTTCTTGAATAGCTGTGCATGGATTGGCTTCAACTAAGACTCTTAATTGATCATTGTCAACATCCGATGGCCAACCACTATGCTCATCTTCAAGACTCTTGTCGCCGCCTTGAAATTTCTTAAACCACCCTTGTGCTGTGCCTTCAATAGTTTTTCAGCCTAGC
This sequence comes from Euprymna scolopes, assembly GCF_053919585.1. Classification (NCBI taxonomy): domain Eukaryota; kingdom Metazoa; phylum Mollusca; class Cephalopoda; order Sepiida; family Sepiolidae; genus Euprymna; species Euprymna scolopes. The sequence continues at coordinate 143,052,387 of NC_136486.1, forward strand.
TTTTCCATCTTGTATTCAACGTTCTAAAAGGAAGACAATTGTTTGGAAATGATGAGATAGAGCAAAAAATGCACTTTAAAATAATATATGATGTAAAGGTATTATAACAAAAATTTATTTCCAAATACATCATTTGAGATCAAAATTTAAAATTCTGCAAGAACTTTCTTCTCAACCTAATATAAATAAATGTAACCAAAGGCCAGATAAGTTACTCTTCTACCTACCTGGATAAGATTTTTGTGTTTTAACTTATTTTAAAGCGTTTATTTCCTTTGAGGGTGACATTTGGTGTGTTTTTACCAGTATTTTGTTGAATTTTTATTTTTAATATTCTGGAATAGGCAAAAGAAATCAAATTAATGAACCAATCAATCACAACAATTTAAAACTAAAGAGAATTCGACTGCTGAAAAAAACAAAAAAACTGATTATTTTTACATCTCCTCTAAATATTGACCCACTTTGCAATATTTGTTTTGTTTGTTTGTTACTTTTCAAAATAGAATTAACATTGATAGATTTTCCCACATTAAAACTAGCATTGTGTCTATTCACATGTGAAGGCAACTAAATAAGAACAATATAGTAAAAGTGAAGAATAGTTAACATCAGGAAGTGACCCTATTTTTTCTCATAAGACATCTTTACAAAATTGAAATAAAAAAAAGATCTCAGTTTCAACACATTGAAAGTTTCTGTTGTGCTTGATATAAATTTTTTAATGCTTGTGACATTTATTGGGAGTCGATGGAATCGGCTCTTTCTAATTAATTCAGTGAGTTTTTAATTTAGGACGAGTAAGCATAGCAATTCATTGCCAGCATTAAGAGGAGTAACAACCGCATTTGTTAAACTTGACAACAAAGATGCATAAACAAATGGTACATTCCAAAAATGTCTCCTGTTAAATGATATCTAATTTTTAATGAGTGGGTAGTTAGCCCCTCCCCCCTCCCCATTATTATACAAATTAAATGTTGAAGATTTCTATATTAAAATCTGTTGGAAATACAATCTTTATTTTTACGAACATAAACTAATATTTGCCATAAATGACTGACATTCAGATATTGTTCACCAAAAACAAGGCATTTTTGCCACTGAAGCCTTAGAGGCTATTGTGATAGGGGCCAGATTTAAAGGAAGGGTAATCTTGGTGAGAAGATATACATTTTTTTTTTTTTTTTTACATAACATTTAATGTTTTGCATGTTGGTAGTCAGGTAAACAGGAAGGGAATTCTTAAGACAAGCAGTTTATGAAAAAACTAAAAAATATCTTGTCACCTTGGGATCTCTATAGAAAAGTGATAAGATTTTGCTAGAAAAATTCCATAGAAGCACTTGTAAAACAAACACACAGATGCAACACTGAGACAGAGGCTGGAGCTTGGCAGTCAGTGCGGGATGTATTAAGTTAGAAATTTTCTTTTGTACCCTGTTTAAGAGGGAGAGTCTAGTAGTTGAGGCTCCAACCCAGATGTGACGACAGTATTTTATGCATGATGGCGAGTAGTAGCTTTATGCGATATTGGCACAAATGTGAAGAGGGAGCTTACCTTTCTGTCAGATGTGGCAGCATCTAAAATGTACTTATTCTACTTCATGTTGCCTGAGAATGCCTTGAGAAGAGTGCTATCAGCCATAACGATCAATGGTTGGAAACGTAGTTGTTAAAAGAAAAGACCTTTGTTTTGCTAATATTAAATGTAACCGTTCATTTTTGGTCCCGTTCTACTACAGCCTGAAGATAATTTTTCAAGTATTCAGGCATTACCCCTTTTTTTTTTTTTTTTTTTTTTACAAAAGTCCCCACTTATCAAGGCCTGGAGGCCACTTGAGCATAAGGGTTAATGAGTGTATGGTAGTCAATGGGACAATATAGCAGTAATCGTTAGTGGTGGAAATTTGGTAAATTGGATTACTTAAGGGGATGACTCATAAAAATTTGTTAATGTTGGACTTGAAGACAACCAAATTATAGTCAGCTGAAAAGCAGGTAAACCGAAAAGGATTTCCACAGGCATTCAGTTCTACGAAGCTTTGTTCGTGGAATCTATGTTTAGGTTTAAGCACAGATAAAGAGTGGCGGAAATTATTGATAGTGGTTTCAGCTAGGCGAGTGTGTCTTGTGAAAGTTTGACCAGGATGGGCATAGATTGGAGCTCAGACGAACACTTGCCATGAAAATAATGATAAAGCAGAGACAGGCTTGCAATATCTCTTCTGTGGGGAAGAGAAAAGGGCATCCCCTACTAGCCTACAAAGTCTATTTTGAACTCTCGCTTGTATGAGCATTCAATTTGTCCTCATGTCAGGAATAGTGTAGTGTCTTTAGCAAATTCCCTATCTGATATGCAATTGCACCAGGGAAGTCATTTATGAAGGCCAGGAATAATATAGGTCCAAACATTTTCCAAAATGACTGGATTCAGCATTAAATAACCTGAAAAGGATTGATATACCATAAAACAAATCAACCGAACAAAACTCTTTGAAACTTTGTCCCTCAGACCTAGGAATCACCATCTTCTCACTTTAGTTGTTTTTCTGTTTTTTTTTCTTGAAGCAAAATGTTCTATTTTCAGTTCTTACTGTCCCTTTCTTCCTGACCTCGATTCACGATACTGAGTATTTCCTTTTTTCACCCTCTTTCTGAAACGAACAACACGAAATCTCTCAGCGAGCGAAGCAAATAAAAAAAATACTGCCCACACAAAAATAAATCTGACGTCTTTTATATCCGCGGGGGCACAAACTAATGAAAATGAGTACAAACCGGATTTCCTGTACCATCACGCAGGCGCAGTGTCATTTGTGCATTAGACGTGATAGCATTTGGCTTGTCATACATTGCCTACATCTCTCCAGCAATTTCAGTTGATTCTGTATTGAGATATAAAATGTTATTTTTGTTTTATAGCGAATTATTTTTGTATATTCATTTTTATTTATATATATTTTTTTTTAGTCTTCAAAATCTGCCAAAAAATCCAAAGGAAACAAAGACAATTCCAATGCATCAGCTGAGGTGAGAACTTCAAACATTTTCTTTTCAATTTCTTTTAATGTCTTATTTTTATAAAATAATTGAAGAATTACTTTTGTAGCATTAAAATCACTTTAGATTTTGTTTCATCCACTCAAAATATAAGCGTCATTTCCTGTGTGTATCTATTCACGCTATTATTATTTTTTTTAATGAATATCTTCTTTTAGAAATGAAAGATATTCCATTAAACAATAACTAAACAATAACTTCTCAACAAATAAAGCAAGTGTTCTGACCAGAAATCAAAACTGAAACTTTGAGATCTTCTATGTATGAAATCTTTAGATTTTCTTATGAATAAATGTTAACTCTTTACCACCAGATGTTTTTTTATGCAATAAATAAATTTAGCAATCATGAAACTCACGTGATGGAAAGTAGCGTGCAACTGATGCCCCCTCACTCACTTGTTGAACCATGCATAGACTTGTACTTTGAAGACCAGTTGGGCTGACAAGCCATAAGAGTAAGAAATATTATTTTTTTGAAAGGCGACTTGAAAGTACAATTTGGCAGTAAAGGGTTAAAACATTATGACGTCATAGATTTGTGATTAACGACATGTTTCATATCATTAATTCAAATGTAAGCGATCATAAAAATAAATTAATGGTTAAATATTATCAATATTGAAAATTCTTTTAATAATCCAAAACAATTTATTTTACTTTAACTATCTATTGATATTAAAAACTAATATATACTAGAATTAAGTTCAAGTTCAAAGAGTAGGCAGCTTGAGTGGAGAGAGAGGAAAAAAAAAATGGTAGTAGGCAGGTAAGCTCGGACCCGTGAGGCGAAGGCGGAAAAGAAAGTGAAAGAAAAGCTGAGATTTACTGCTACGCTAAGACGCAACAGGAAGTTAAAACGTTCAAATTAATCAATGTCAATCAAAAAGTTGACTTGCTAAGTGAATAAGTTCATGCAGGCGCAGAAACGAATGTTGGCTGAAGGCCAGTTCAGCTTTCCACCGTTTCATTTATTTGTTTCCTTAATATGTTGGGGAAACAAAGCTCTCCCGAAAAAGAGGAACTCTCAAATGAATAGCAATTGTCTGATATGAAGGGTTTTCCCAACATTGATCAAAGCTAATTGTTTTCAAGACATTCCTGACAGGAAAGCCAGGCGACCTACTTCGTTTCGATTAGCTTTGCTTTATTTATACGAAAAAGAACAAACATGTGAAGGAATAGAATAGAGGAAATTTTATAAAAGTCGATCAAAATAAATATAAAGACGACGACCGTTCGCAAATTGTACTAGGGAGTATATAAAATGTTTTCCAAAATAGTAACTCCCTTGAAACTCCCACCCCTGCAAAAAAAGCCTTTCGCAGACATACAAAAATGTGTGCGCCACTTTTGCCTTTTATATATATAGATGATTAAATAATATTCAAATATCTGTAGAAAATAAATGAAGAGTAATAGCCATTGTTGTTTAAATGTTGATAATTTTTTTTTTTTTTTTTTTAAATATTGATTTTGTTTTTACTTTATTTGTTCAGTTGAACCCTCCTCCAGACTATATCGAATCACGTCAGAAACTTTGGGACAAATTAAAGAAAGAATATGATGAGTGGCTTGCAGCTCAGACTCCGGCACCCATCAGCATTACGTTGCCAGATGGGAAAGTAGTAGCAGGAGAATCATGGCGTACAACTCCTTACGATATTGCCAAAGGAATCAGGTAAACTTGTTCACTTTTTTTGTATAATTTGTTTTGAAACTTGGAATTTTATCTTCTGAATACAGTTTCGCCGTTTGAAAGTATAAGGACGAAACTCTGACTTGAACTTCTAGAATTCAGAAATATCCAACTTTAACTTGTAAACTTTTCCAATGCTTAGACTTCAAAAATTAAAAAATACAATTCCAACTTCTATCCCAGGCAATAGTTGAAACCTTAGAAAATGATCTCCAATCTGCAGTGGAATGGTGACATAAATGGATGATAACATTTAATGCTACTAAGACAAAGCTTCTTTCTTTTAACAATTACAAAGAACCTTTCCAGCCACCGAATGCCATTGATAATAACATTTTAGTTGAGAATTCATCATTCAAAATCTTCAACCTAGCATATACAGATAACAGAAATCTCAGCAAATGCATAGAGGACATTACCAAGGTTGTTACAAGGAAGGTGGGCTCCCTCTACTGCGCTAGAAAAGTACTCACACCTGACAATATTTTATATCTCTACAATATTGCGCATGCATGGAATATTGTTGCCACATATTGGCCGATGTGTCAACCACTAGTTTCTCTCCCTATTGGACAGTCCAAAAAGATCTCTGATCTAATAGAACCTTCACTGTCAACCAAGCACTAACCCCTGTCCTCTCGCTGCAATGTAGCATGCCTGTGCTTGTTTTACAAATATGAGGTGCCTTCAATAAGTTTCCAGACTTTTTTCATATGAGCACGTTTATTGATAGTACACTCATGAAATTAATTCCCTTCAACATAATCTCCAACTGTAATGTATTTGTTCCAACAACTTCTGGAAGACCTCATGGAACTCCTCTCGTGTGAGCGTGTTAATGATCCTTATCACAGCCTCTTTCATCTACTCAGTTGTCATATAACGACAGCCTCTAGGGTTTTCTTTGAGCTTAGGGTGTTAGGTGTTGAGACGTTATGTTGAACAAAGATGGCGGCAGTAAATTAAATCTGTGAAGAATCAATGTAGTCCCGATCTTGAGTCGTTTCGTGACAGGTGACGGCAAACTGATTGAATCCAAAATTCGACATTTTTTATAACTTTTGAAGCTTCTGATTGGTTGATTATTATAACTGTGGTTATAAAAATGATCGTCAAAATCATTAGAGTCATACCCCACTTAACTTAGGGAATAGCCAAAAATCACAGGAAGCAAGCTCTGGACAATGAGAAGGGTAAGAAACTGTCTTGATATCTATCTTGATCAAATCGTTTGTGTCAAGGATAGAGTTGTGGACTGGTGCATTGTCCTGGTGGAAATGCCACTGATCCAATTTGAAGAGTGATGGTCTCTTCCAATGCAATCTCTTCCTGAACTCTGTTAAAACTTCAATATAATATTCCTTGTTTACTGTCTGCCCAGTGAGAATCCAGTGCATGTTGATCACGCCCGTGCTGTCCAAAAAAGGGGTCATCATAAGCTTGTGGGTGAGTTTGCTCTTTCTGGCCTTCTTGGGTTTAGGAAAGCCAGCATGTTTCCACTAGGAACTCTATCTCTTTGTCTCAGTGTCATAGCACTAGATCCAGAGCATCAAGCAGTATGAGATCTGAATTGATCAGCTCAACCATCTCCCTATTGTCATGGCGTCTTTCTTTCTAATCTTTACGGAGCACCCTTGGGACAAACTTTGTGCAAATCTTCCGCATCTTCAGTTCTTCACGAATAATTGTGTGTACAGTTCCTACACTGATATCAAACTGTGCACATATTGTCTCTATAGACACACAACGGTTCTTATCCATGCGATTATTTGGCTAATCTACTTTGGTCCTCCAAAACCTTTCATCATCCATCACAGACTCCCTGCTTTTCTTGAATCTCTTATGCCACTCAAAAATTTATACTATATTCATGCAAGATGTATAGCAATAACATACTGAATTTTCTACAATTTTAAATGCATGTAAAACAAAAAAGTCTGGAAATTTATTTAAGGCACCTCGTACTTTAATAAAATGTGCTCTGAACTTATAACAATTGTGCCTCCCCCTCGATTAAGCTGAAAAGTAACAAAATCCGATGGCAAAGGGTCGCGTACTCTGGAAGTTGCTTCCCTCAAACTGCTAGACTTTGGAATTTTCTCCATGTATCATGCTTCCCAGACTGTACTTACATGCAGACATTTAACTGTAATGTGAACAAACCTCTCATTACTCAACTCCCTACTTAGTGTCCCTGGAGGCATAGTTTCTTATTCATATGAATCCCTCGTCTCAGTGGCAAATTGCCTTGTTTGACATGAATATGAGTGATAAAAAAAACTTCTAGAATTTTTATTAATCCTACTTTGCAATTCTACTTCTGAAGGGGAGAAAATTTTTTTTTTTTAATAAGTATAAAAACATTTATGTCATTTATTGTGTAGACAAATTAAAAAAAACCCCAAAAAACTGTATATTAATCATGATAATGGCAATCAAAATTGTTAATTTCCACACATGAATTTATTTTCAGATATTGTAAAAAAAAAAACAAAACAAAAAAAAAGCCCACTATCTATAGTGGAGCAGATATGTAAAATTACTTACCCACAGTCTCCAGTTTTAAAAGGCTACACTCATCAGGTAAAGTGCCACCATCTTGTATGTTGTGACAGCAAGACAGTGACTTGTTTTAAAACATGCAAAAACAACGCAAACGCTTTACTAAACAAATGGTCAGCAAGGTTACGATCTCAGAGGTTTTGGAAGAAGTCTGTGTTGAAATTGTAAGCTTGCTAGGAATGAGTCATATTTTTAATTTCTGAAGAGTCCAAAGTTTTAGCATTGGAATATTTCTAAATAAGGAGACAGATATTTTGGAATCGTGTGAGTCAGAGATGGAGTCAGATCTTATACTTTCTTACTCTGTAACCCTGATAGGCAGGAAAGTCAGCTATACAGATAAGTCTTTTTGCCAGCACTGACAGCATTCATAAACGGTCAAAATTTGTTTGTTTATATGTTTGTTTTTTTTTCTTCTGCATATGTCATGTTTATTTGCTGGTGATTCTCATAACATCCTGTTTGTTTCCTGTGATTTTCTGGTTTCCGTCCTTCACATCTTTTGTTTGTCTTTCTTGTTCATTTTTGAAAATATAAGGCTTTCCGTTTCCTTCCTGGTTCTTTTTGTCTTGGATATGACCTTAAACTATATCCAGTGGTGAGGCCCCAGCTTGTGGGCTTTGGAGAGTGTGGAGCCCCCCTTTAATACCATTGTTCCCAGGTCCACTCTGACCCGGAGTGGTAGTACCTGTTAGGGTCCCAACTATGGGTTAAATAGAAACCGACTTGAAAACAACAAATATATTCTATTAAAAAATTTTTCTTCAAAATCTTTGGATTCGGCATTAAATAACCCGAAAAGGGTTGGTATGCCGTAAAACAAAAATAACCAACTAACCAACCAACCAACCAACCTGGTTCTTTCTTTAATTTAACTTTTGAAGGCTCCGATTCACTCTTAGACACCAGGTAAATGATGATTACTTAGAAGTATAGTGTTTACTATGTAATAAACCTGACAAAGTTTGTGTCTCATCTACTTACTATTTTACTGATAGCTGCAGAGAGTAGGATGCATGTATAGCATTAGTAAAAGTGATATAACAGCCCTGAAGCAGCATTTTTAGTGTATGGTTGCACCGTTAATTACCTGCATCACAACTGCCAGGCACATTAGTTCCTATAACTAATATCTCGCTTGTTGAAACGTTTAAAAACAATGTAACATCTTACTTTTAAAACTTCTAATTTCTTCTGCTTTCATTTATGTGTAAGCTGTTGTAACTGGTTCACTATGATAGCTAGTGTTACTTGATTAGACTCTGAAAATATAGACTTCCTTGTTTTAAATGCACCAAACTTTAATATTATTGTTTTCTCTTTTTCCTTTGTAAAACTCAATCATATTCTGAAAAGTCAGAAAACAACAATTTTCCTCTACAAAACAACCAAACCAAACACCATGAGTAAATATTTGAAGACATAAAAAATTTTGAGCATAAAAAATTATACCAAAATAACTTGATTCTGCATAAAATAACCCCAAAACTGTTGATTTATTATAAAAGAAAAAACCAAATATAAAAGAAAGCAATAGGGAAAAATAATTGTCTGAAGCTGACTGTTTGAATTAGTTTCAATGTTATTTTTCACACATTTATCACTAAGAATGCAAGTAATATTTTCTAATCTATCTTGTATATTAGTTTGGTCTGTGGAGACTACAAGCAAATAAATATTATCTTGTTGACTACTAAAAGAGTTAAAGTATGCGTGATATCTTTTAAAACTTTGCTCTATTTTCCTTTCTTGTAATTGTATTAAAAATTCACTCTCCATGCCTCTCATCTTTTCACAACTAATTTTGATCCTTTTGATTCCTCAAAATAACAATGATAAAATTTGTCAGACAACACTAAAAAAAAAAAAAATGACACCATTTTTTTTTTTTTTTTTCTAGTTTTTGACTTTTAACTGGACACACAGGCAACTTCTCTTTTAATATAATAGATAACCAGCTCAAGGGCATGTGTAATGTATATGGTAGTTTCTGGGTTTTAGTCAGACATGTACACAATGAAATCTGATTTTCTTTTCTATAATAGATGAAATAATTGTACATTTAAATTCTTTTTATTTTACATTAATATAATTTTATTCTAGCCAAGGCCTTGCCGATAATACTGTAATCTCTAAGGTTAGTGATGAACTATGGGACATAGAACGACCTTTGGAAAAGGACTGCACTCTCAAGTTCATAAAATTTGATGATGATGAAGGTAAGTATTCAGATTTTTTTTTTGTTACTAATTAATGTTATATTTTTCTCTTATAAAGAATAACTCTATAAAATATTTGGACATTCTATGGAAAAATCCTTAAGAAAATGGTCATCTATGTCTGTAAAATATTGACTACACCTCTATAGTGGGATAGACGTCTCTACTCCTCAATGTTGCCTACATGGTATCCCACAATGCCTGAGAATATGATCTTAGTACCTGTGAAGTCATAGATGATAATTATGTGAACTCCTACCCTTCACTTAAGCCTATACTTGGATTTATATACAGTCAGAGAGATTCCGTGTGATCACTCAATTTATCATATCCAGGTTGTAAAGCATCCAATTGGAGATGTGAGAGGTCAATCATGTTGAAAATTGAATGTCTCAACATGGTTTTTATACTCATAAAAGAAGTCTATTCCTGGATAAGTCTAGGAGAAGAGCAAGTGCTTGTGGGTCAATTTAATGCAGATGTATATCATCTGTAATGCTGGTGGGATAATGAGAGGAAATGCTCTTAACATTCACTTAACATTCCCCATATGAACATCGAGGTTGAAAGCGCAGGGAAGAAAGAAACAGCTAACAAATTCTCTTTGGTTTCATTTTGCTTCAAAGTTCTCACAAATTAAGGGCCCTTTTCTTTGATTTCTATATAAGATACATAGATATTTAATATTCTGTGCAGATTTGAGAGCTCAACAGAAAAATTCCCAAAGTTGACAAGATACACCTGAAGGCAGTCGGGTTACATCGATCAAAACATGAAAATAATGCTGAAGATGAACGCTGTAATTTGAATAATCCAATTAGGATTTTTAAATTTAATTATTACAGTGTCTTTTGGTCATTAAATAATTGAACCAAATCATTATAAAACTAGAAGTGCTTTTGTTCAACCATTGTCAGTCAGTCAACAATAATGACAACAAGTTTTCCACCACTCACATGAACGTTTCTTTCACTGAGTATTATGTGATTATCCAAGTGTTTGGTAAACCATTCAATTGTATAGAACATCATTTGTCAGGTCAATTTCAGCCCAAGAAAAAAATGAATACAAGAAAGAGTTATTCAATTGGAAAGGTTCTTGATAAGGTACAGAAATATATCTAAGTTGATTGGACCAATCCTTTCTTTGCAATCTCTTTTCCATATGTGATTTTGCTAGTCTCTGTCTTTATTTTTATGAATACTATTATTGCATGTATTCAAAATTGTTTGATCTAGTTTCTGCTTTCTTTATTCCAGCTCATTTAGCTCCTTAGTCTGATGCTTTTCATTAATTTTCTGTATTGATACTTCATTGTAATACAGCTTCCTATTCCACTAACTTCTTCCCAAGAACTGCAAACTTGTGGCACTCTTTGTCTTCCTTCTACCTATAACCTTAGTTTTTTCAAGACCAACAGCCATTTTTTTGTCTTTCTTGGTAGCTCCTTACATTAAGTGGCTTCATACTTTGCCTGGAGCGATTTTTTTTTTTTTTTTTTTTTTTTTTTTAAATCAGTACAAGTAAAGAATCCTGAAGAAGCATGGTGCCAGAATGGGACTGTTTCCTTCAAATGACAGAATCAATATCTCTGGGTCAAAAAGAACAAGTAGACTATGATAAACTGTCAACAGATGGACAAAAGAAATGCAAAGAAAAACAAGTGTGGATTTTGTGTTATTTATGCAGGTAGATGTGACATGAGGTCGGAAGGTGGGGAAGATTCAAGCTAGTGCCCCATAAAGGAGGAACACTTTAGCCTATTAAAAGAATTGCCAGGGCAATTCAGTCAGTATTCCCCAATATGAGTGCCTTAGGCAGTAAGCAATAAATTTACCCAACCTGAAAGACAGAAAGCAAAATGACTTGAGAGGATGGAATTTCTATAATCGCACAGGAAATGAGCTGTTCTTTAGGGAAAAAGCCCGTTTCAAAAATGGTACACTTTTTTAGAGCCCAGGCTGAGGTTTTGAGATGTGGATGTTTTTTTTCTTTCTTTATAGAGTTGGTAAACTTTAATTTAAACAAAACACTAAAAAATATTTTTTTATACAAATATATGATTTATTCCAAAGATTAATTTTTGGTATTTAAAATTTAAATAAAATTTTGGTTGCAGCTTGCACGTAGAGAGTATAATCTAGGAGTTCAATTTTCACAAATTCTACTCAACTATTTCTTGAATAACATGTAAAATGTTGTCTTCCAAGTTGTCTATTGTGTCTGGTTTATGAACGTAAACATGCAAATTTATATGTCCCTAAAGAAAATTTACACGAACAAGGTGGCTAGTTGACAGGTCCATTTTGTGAAATTATTCATTCATCAAATTTGCATAATTTGCTTTGCTACTTAGGTGTCAGTCTCTTAATGATGAAGTGCCAAACCATGCTGAAGTAAAAAGAACCAATAGTTGCCATATCAGCAATTAAAGAAAATAATTGTTGATTTAAAGTTTGCTGCTTCTAAGAAAAAAAAAACGCCCTGTGTTTTTGAGCAGGTTGATAAAAGGAGTACAAATGTTTTAGTTGTTCAGATATTTAAACATTTGCTCTTGTGGACTACTGTTCTCATCTGGAGTGTTATTCTTAAAAATGTTTCAACCAATGTAACCTCTGACCTTCCTCAGATGTATCTTGTTGAATTTGGGAATCTTTCTGTTGAACTCTGGAATCAGCACAGAATTTCAAACAGAACCCTTTATTCAGTCTGCAGGGTAGCGTGCTATCATTCCGTCAGCCATGGCCAAGTAGAAGTCTTAAGTAATTTATAATTATATTTTCATATTATACTAAAGATTGAACCAGAAGAGTGTCACTTAGAACTGAGTTTTCCCTAATACTTTATCCATTATGCCATGGGTCCCTGAAGCATAGTATGATAACTTAGATACCCCCCCCCAAAAAAAAATAAACTCTCACTTATTTTCTGAGAAACATTAACACAATGTTTTAATAGTTAATTGAATGCTAGCAATTTTAAAACAATCATTGTTGTAAATTGCCTTAAATTAGTTTATTTATTTATGAATTTAAATAGAAAGGAAGAAACAAAATGCGCGACGATTCATCTGTTCAGTGGGTTTTATTTAAACAACTATTTTCAAATGTGAAGTATATTCCTTCAGCTTCCATTTAGTGTTGGGTATATCAGTTTAAATAAAACCCACTGAACAGACAAATCATCGAGGATTCTGTTTCTTTCTTTCCATTCTAAATTTATATCATAAGATTTTTTTTCTAATCCCTTTATTATATATATATATATATATATATATAATCATTTACATTTTACCATTAACTGGTCCCCTTTATGTTGAGCTTGAAACCAACAGTACCAATGTTTTTCTGAACTTCTGTACAATTAAATATATATATTCAGCCTTATTCTTTTATGATAACTTTCTCTCTTTCAGGAAAGACAGTGTTTTGGCATTCCAGTGCTCATATTCTTGGAGAAGCTATGGAACGTATTTATGGAGGCCATCTTTGTTATGGACCACCTATAGAAAATGGTTTCTACTATGACATGTTTCTGGAAGATAAGTAAGTACATACTTTCCCATCTTATTTTTATTTCTTTGCTACTTTGTAACCATTCTCACTTTGAACGCAGAAAATCCATAGAAGTTTGATAACCTATTTAGAAATAATTTTAATAGCCAGTTGTGTTCAAGACAATGGAGCCAGATGAGAACTTAGATGTGAAGGGAGTATATTTGGATGGCAAGGCTATTACGGTTGTTGCCAAGTTTATTTTAATGATACCCTTGGAACACAAGGAGTAGCTGGTACCAACAGGGTAACAAAACATCTCAACAACTTTAATAACACAGGTGTACTTTATCCACATCTGAGATCTCATCCATCAAGCTTGTTTTCAGAATGTAAAGTAAATGTATGATAATTTTTTCCCCCCATTTAAGACTACTTTTCCTCCATCTCCCAAACTTTTTCTCCTCTCAATTAAAAAAATTCCAAAAATTAAGGAAATAGTCAAGTTTAATTGAAATCTCAAGTTTTATTTATTAAAATATAAACTTTATGAATATGATTTTATAATTTTAGTTATTTCTTCCCCCCCCCCCCCCAACACCTTTTTTCTTTCACCATCCATCATAAAATAATTTTGATTGACTTCTATTTTTTGTTACAAAAACATCTCGAGTGTAATCGAAAAAAAATAAAATAAATAAAATACATGGAAATAAAAGCTGCTCTGAAATCATAAAAACTTGAGAAACTATTTTGCATGGAGAATTGGTCATTTAATAAATCTTGCTATTTGCTTAATAGAAAAAAACTTATTGAATTGTTATTAATTTAAATTGAGGTTTAAAAATGTTTCCATGTTTTTATTGACAAAAATTCATTCGGTACAAATGTATTGAAACTTATAAAATGTAATAAAATTAGTGTTCACCTGTTTTCAAACGCGTTGACAAATCTTTGACTTTTAAATGTAAAGATCAAAACTGTAAACATTGTAAATTAGTGTTGCTGACTTTGTAGCTGTTTATTTAAAATTTTTAAGCTTTGCCATCCATTTTACACTCATGGAAATTAAAACGAAATGGACTACATTAAAATATTGGATTTTCTGTATTTTTTTTTTTCTTGATCATCACTTGAACGCAGCAAAGCAGACTTAAAATTCTTACTGCAGTTGTAAAACAGTTTCCTTTGTTCATGCTTCTTTGATAGTCTCAATCTATACTTCAGTGAAGTTTGTGAACATTCTTTTAAATGTACTACAACTATGTGTTATGCTTGTGTGAAAAAAAGCATTTTCGTTACTAAGTATGTAGATTTAATGGTAATGCGAACGTACTTCAGTGTCGATCATGTTATCTCAATCGCTGCTGTTAAAAAAATATTTAGCTTTAAAAAAAGTTTAGAATAAAGTTTTATTTTTAGATGTTAAAATTTTTCTAACAAGTGACAGACTTGCAATCAGACCAAACATAAACAGTCCACCAGTGTAGAACCATGCACAGACCAGAAACTCCCCTTCATTTGTTTTAGAATAAATATATATAGACATTACTGTCTTTCGAAATGGATCACACAAGATCACTTAAAAATCATCAACTGTTAATTTATGAACATGAAAACTGACTAACCAGGGTGTCCATTATTTGAAGTTGATGTAACTTCTGTGGGATTCGAAGTGGTCTACTTTCTCAACATGAACTTTTGTTTTGAAGCTATTATCTATATATTAATAGGATAGTGTGTGTGTTCTTTATTTTGTGGGCTACGCTTACATCTGAAGTACTGTCATTTGATTGTTATGGACTTCCATTTCTTGTAAATTAATAATTTTACCAAGAATTTTTCATAAGTTTTGGTTTTGATTTCGATTTAAGCTTATATGGATATATTTTTTATTTTTGAAATCACAACTTTATAATATATAAAAGTCAATATAACATTAACTCTATAATAATATATACAAAATCTGCAAGAATTAAAATGTCATATTTAAGCGTACTTTATGACTGGGCTATGCTGGATGTCCTTGCTAGTTATTTTATTTATTGTTTTTTGAGTGAACCAATTTCTTGGAGGGTTTCCTCTTTTAGCTAAATATATTTCCCTTTGCAGGCTTGCCATTTGTAGAATGAATTTATTCATTTCCACTAGATGCAGAATTGTTTATAGTTATTCAATCACTTTGCTTTTGCACAAAAATTTCAGCCATGTATGAAAGTAGCCAATGCATATGTTATACATTTCTCACATTTACAACTGTTTATTGTCCTTGAATTCAAGAATATTATTTCTTTATTTGCTCTTTTGCAGGCAAGTCTCTAGCAATGATTATGCTAACCTGGAGAATCTTGTCAAGTCTATCGTTAAAGAAAAACAGCCATTTGAAAGATTAGAAATGAAGAAAGAAGATCTTTTGGAAATGTTTAAAGTATGTCAAAATCTTTCTCGTTTTCCTATTTAACATGTTTTTTTAAAAAATATTTTTGAATATCCGTATATTCTTTTTAGAAAACTCCTTTTTTTGTTAGAGATGTCAAATAATTAAAATTGTGCTTACCACAAAAGTTATCTATATATTAATATAGTAGTATCTTTACCGTATGTACATACGTCACACTTTCCAGATTATAAATTATTCAATCAGGAGATCCTATTAAAAAGGAGTATAGGTGATAATATACTACAAGCATATATATAGATACACTAATTTTATGATCGTAGTATGTTATCACGTATCATTTTTCATAAATAGAATCACTAAACATACAATGTAAAAGAAAATATATATATATATATATATATATATATATATATATATATATATATACACAAGATTTAATAAAAAAAAAAATAAAAATGTTGGTGTGTTAAATTAAAATTTTTGCCGCTGTGGAATTTCCACAGTTCCCGTTAGTCTATATAAACAAAATTATGTGACCTTGTATGTGTTTTTCTCGCTTCTGTGACATTGTTCCCTTTTTATTGATCAGTGATTTTAGTAAATTAAAAGCTGTAATAACAAAGTTTAAAATACTTTAAAATAATCCTATTTATAAATTATGAAATTAAAATCATCAGAATGCTGTTCAGTTTCTTCATAAGTGTTATGACGTGGGTAAATGGAATCCTTCATAACAGTAAAAAACATGGTAATAAATCACATCGATGGAGAGACAAACCAATGGTTATCGATTAACGTTTATTGATATTAACATAACGATTACATAAAAATATATACTAAGATGGGAACAGATAGAATTAAAAATGTCTCTGCTACGAAGAACGATGTTCGTTCCTCCATTGTCCCAATCGCAGACTATCCGCTTCTCGTGCCGCTCTCGTGGTATTCTCATTCCTGTGTTTACATACGAGAATCTCAGGGACCATTCCAGAGTTCAGGGGAAATAACTCTTCTCTAAAATGTTTTAGATTCGTTCTAATTGTCGTCCGAACAATAAGCACATGTGACGCTTCAAATTTTTTATTTATCCGATGCCCCCGTTCGGTCTCAAAAGACAAAGGATACCCCCTGTAGGGGCAGCTGCGCCTGTAATTATGTGGTGAGAGTGCGCAATCTCAAACCACACCTCTCCTGAATCGGCACTGCTTGAGTCCAGTGGCAAAGAAAGTCCAGGACGACTGGAAATAATGCTGAGATAAGCGGGGAGCATATACAGCACCTAGAAATCCCAAATGGTCACCCATCTGATACTAACTAGACTCATTGTTGCTTAACTTCGATGATCTAACGGGGAATCGGTGTGTCAAACGTGATTATGCTGTATATATAGATTTTTGAAGCATTTAAACTGAAATACTCATTTGTTCATCAAAAGATTAAAATTTTTGGAAGCTTACAATTTTGGGTGCTTTTACAGTTTAGCAAAGACATTAAAAATGGAGATAAAGAAAAATCTTTACGTTGTACACGTCCGTTAAGATTTTTTTTTTTTTTTTTTTTTTTTTAAGAGAAGAAAATAAAATTTTATTGACAGTGATCGCAATGGAGCCATGTTGGTGATTCCAGGGGGAGATAACTCCATCTATTTCTTGCGGTTTGCCAAAATGTACATAAAGTTCTAATAATTAATAAATTTTGAAATGGTATTTTGAAAGAAAAAAAAAAAGAAAAATTATTAAAAACTATAAATAATCTTGTCAAATTTTGATAAATTTAAAGAATTAGATGGAGTTTTAATCTCCGCTGGTGCCCTCTTCCTCATAGCTGGAATTGTCAACATTGACTCCATTGCAATCACTGTCATTAAATTTTTTTCTGTAAAAGAAAAAGCTACTTGATCAAATTAAGCGATTTTTTTTTTTTTTTTTTTTTTTTTTTTTAAGTTCATTCCATGTACATCATAGAGATTTTTCTTTATCTTCATTTTCTAATGTTTTTGCTAAACTGCATAAGCACCCAATTTTGTTTTAAAGTTTTTGCTGAATATTTGAAAAATTGAAAGAAAATGTCTCTTCTGAATGTCATTTTTTAATTACATAGCTTCAAAACTATTTCATATAACATTTTTTAACAAAATGTTTTGAGATTTCATTTTTTTTTTTTTTCAAATTTGTTTCTTTAAAAAATATTCTATTAAATCAACACGACTTCAAATATATATTTTACTTCTTGATTTACAATTAGTACTTGTCATATTCTTGCTCTAAACTGATATGAAAAATTCTCTAGTATAATTTGTATTTCTCATCAAAGTGAAATAAATGCATATAAATACCTTCACAAAAGCAGAATGTGAAAACAGTTACAATAGAACATTTTCATAGTTGATGAATTTCATATACTTTTGAAACCTGTAGTTCTATAAATGTTTGCTGATTCACTTAAATTAATCTGGTCTGCTATAAACTTGAAAACTTGTTTTTATTTACATGAATATTAAAGAAGTAGACACTAATTATCATTAATGATGTAAACCAATATTAAAGGTGCTTGAAGGACGTGGGACAGGATAATTATTTTCTCTTTCTATTACTTAATCTAATGGGTGCTTTTGCTTGTGACAATATAATTGACTATCTCCTAAATTTCTCATTTTTCGGTGTTTTACATTTTTATCTTGATTTCTTATGTACTGAAATTTTATTAACTTTGTTCCTTATTTCATTCTATAAACTTTTTAAAAAAAAGTTTTTGAAATTTTAAGATATATACTATGAGATGGTTGCATAGTGACAGTATGAGGAGAAATACATATGAAGAGAGAAAGAAAGACACCAATAAAGAGTCAGCAAAACTATTTATGCTAAATATACTAAAACTATGTTTGTCATGTTATTTGAAAACATTTTAATACAGTAGAACCCTGGGATACAGCATTAATCTGTTCTGGGATTGGTGAAATCGCCATATGGCGGGGCTTAAGCAAAATTTTATGCAGTGCATATTAAAAATGAGTAACAAAATACATACAGTATATAATACACATGTATGCAATTAAAAAACATAAATAACACTATAAGGCAGGGCCAATACCGTAACCAGGGTCTAGAAAATCATTGTATTCCACATCATAACCTGAAAAAAAAAACATATCCTAGGGCCACCGTATCCTGAAGTTCTACTGTACTCATAAAACAGATGGGTATAGGGTTTAAAAGCTTGGTTTTATTGGTACTCTGGAGGCCTCGTTGTATAGATTAGATCTTTCAAACCAGTGCACTTCAGGTGACAACATTATTACATACTTACGTGGCATCAAAATTAGGAGAAATTCCCAAAATTATATGAAAATGAATCACTAGAAAAATAATTACAAGAAAAAAAATTGGGGTGCTTGTGTAGATTAGGGATCTTTTTAAACTGACGTAGTTCAAGTGAAAACATTATTACCTACTTATGTATTAAAGGGAAGATAAGTTATATGGATACATTTTTTGTGTTAACTTTATTTCAAATTATTTTTTCTTACAAATAAAAGCAGTTTATAACATTACTGTTACCAAAGGCAAAATAAGTTGCACTTAAATAAGAAATATGATACTTATACAGAATTCTATCCAGTTTGTACAACAAAATATCACATAAAACCATTGAATAGTTCTATTTTTAAATTAGAAATAAGGTACTTAAAAAATAATTTTAGTATTGTGTTGAGTTCCTCCTTGATTTTAATTAGTTCTTTCATAGTGCTCCAGGTCCTTCCAGAGTTTTTAAAATAATTTTTTCAATGCTTACATAAAATCATTTTTCTTCTATATAGTGTGACAGCTTATCTCAATATTCCATAAGAATCTTTCACTTAGTGATACAAGCACTAAGTGAAAGATTGTTTCAGCGATCTGCCCCACTAATAGGGTGGGGCACTTAGAAACTTGCTTTTTACTAGTGCTCTGGAGGCGTCCTTATTTTTATTTTGTACTTAGCGCTCTGTACTTTCAAAAATTTTTAGTTGAAAGTTATATTTCTATGTCATTAATTGCTAAATAATAGATAAATTTAAATTTGTTTAGTGCAACAAAATATAGATAACATAAATTCAAGTAATTTTTAAATTTAATTTTAATTGAATTTTTATATTTTACTTTGTAAAGTTTATTATAAAAAGTGCACTTTGAAAATTGATAAATTTCAAATTAAATCTTGTATCTGAATTTTTAAAGTTTATAAAAAAATATTTTGTTCAATCATTTTCATAATTTGCAAGAAATGCCTTTCTAACTTGTATATTTATAAATCTGGTCTTGGTAAAAAATGCTCAATGTTTAGATAGAGCATCAATATGAGGCAAATTATGATTTACAAACATTGTTTGTTCATAAAACCAAGAATACAAGATAAAGTGAATTATTTTTTTCCTAGGAGTTACAATAATTTGAAAAAGGTTAGCAAAGGAATTTTATATAACATATATATATATACTAGCAGGATGCTCAGCATTGCCCGGTTGTAAAATATGCTTAAATATGATAGTTTATGCAGATGTCATATTTATTATGGAGCCAATACTCTTATTATATTGTACCCAATGATTTCAAGAGTAAAAAAAAAAAAATACTTCGGTACCATCAGCTGGAATCGAAACAAAACATATACTTCTCCAAATTTAGCTGTTACCATTTGCGCTATCGACAGATTGATAAGAAATGATTAAAAATAAACCATCCTTAATGTATAAATGTACATTTGCACTTGCATAGAACATTTTAAGTTGACGTATGACTGCCAAGTTCAATTTTGTTTTTTACTTTTGATCACTTAGTAGCTATTTTTACCTGTTAAAAAAAAATAAATCAATTTGTTCCACAGGTCCAAATCCCCTATGTATCAAGTTTCAAATCTGTAGACAAAATATTGAAAGCGGAATTTGATAGACTATTCCTCAGACACAGACAAGTTCTTATATATGTAGTGGGCCTGTTGGCCGTTAATAATTGTCTTTAAAGCTGTTAATCTTTTTCTATAAATAAACAAGATAAGGGCTGAACCTTATCCTAATTTTCTTTCTCATTGTTAAGTAATAATTTCTTTCTTTTAATTCAGTATAATAAATTCAAGCAGCGAATTTTGAATGAAAAAGTTACAACTCCAACCACCACTGTATATAAGTAAGTAAACATTTCCATTTTTATCATGTTAATGTAATACATAACCATCTTTTCTAGTTGTTAATATCATTGCGAAAGTCATTGAGCATTAGTAAAACTCATTTGCTGTAGAATTGGTGCCACTTGATTGCAAATCCCAAAAGAAATGACTAACAAAATTGGTTCAAATTATTTTAAAAACTTGTTTTTCTAATTTTACCACTGTATAAGATGGGTCATTCTTAACATTTGCTTTTTTACTCAATTGGATCTCACGAAAGAATCATTTCAGAAACAATTTCTACTCCAAATTCATGAACTATTGATATTTTTCATTTGTGATCCATTTCTATAAATTGCAAATTTTAAATACTACATTGCTAATTTTTGTCCATTTATTGGTTTCAATGAATCTTTTTTGATAAGCATCCAAGAATCTTTATAAGAGGCAACACATATAACGTTTAAAAAGTTTGAAAATATTTCATAATTAAATGCTTTGAGAAACTGATGAACCAGTGCGGGTGAGGGGTTAAGTCAAACCTTGTTTCATACTTTGCACTGCAATGAGATCTAGATTGTGATAATTTGTTTTATAATAAACCACATTTTAGGGGTAATGGTATAGAATAGATTTAGCTGAAACAATATATTTAAAATTGTATGAAAAGAAATTATTGAAGATCAGATTGAATATTAATGATTTGTCAAGCAGAAAATATTTATCATTTTTTTGTTTATATTTAGATGTGGACCATTGATTGATTTGTGTCGAGGACCACATATAAGACACACTGGTAAAGTGAAAGCCTTAGCTGTTACTAAGGTAATTCTCTACCTTCAATAGCACAAATTTCAAAAATATTCTTGTTCAATAATTTATGGAATTTTTTTTGTACTTTTTTAAAAACTTTTGCTCTAATAAATGTTGACTACACTTATTTTCGTGTGATTTCAGAATTCCGCTACGTATTGGGAAGGCAAATCTGATGCAGAGTCTTTGAATCGGATCTATGGAATGTCCTTCCCAGATCCAAAGCAAATGAAAGAATGGAAACACTTTCAGGAAGAAGCGGCCAAAAGAGATCACCGTAAGATTGGTCGGGTAAGAATTATGTTGTTCTAAGGTAGAAGAGGGTGGGGGGCGTTTTTGTTTTTTTCTTTTTCCTAATTGTATTACAATTTGAGAGAAGTCATAAAGTCTTAAGAAGAAAACTGATTATAGAAAAAATTTTTTAATAAAACATTTTTCTGAAAATATTTCTTATCCATTACTGCGATTACATAATGCTCTTGATTAATCCCTAGCATTAACTCGGATTCCGAGATGGTAATAAAATAAAAAGAAATATTGTAGAAATATGAGAAAAGAAAAAATGCAATGCCAAAAGATAAAACAATATACAATAGTTGTAAAATAAAATTTTGTTCATATTTATGTTTCCAGTACTCTGTAATGATTTTGCCATATATATATATATATATATATATGAGCAACGTTGAGCCTGGTCACTGCTAAAATGAGTGACCAATTTGGAAATTCTAGGCGCTGTATGTCGGAGGACGTCGACACTTCCCTGCAAGAAATTGCAAAAACCTAACGTCGTCATCCCCCCTGACAGGGATATACATGTGACTCGGGACCGCTTGTGAATTTCATACTCCCATGAAACTTACCCTTCGGGAGAAGCCGGTTAAACCCGAATAAGGTTAGTGCTGACACAGTTACAGTTACTCTGTAATGGTTAACTTAATTTAAATCTTTATAACAAAACTTTATTTAACCTTCAGAAGAGTATTGCTTAAACTGCATTTTCCTTAGTACTTTATCCGTTACATTATGGGTCCTAGTGAAAAATCCTAGTATGAATTTTAGGAGTCTTAAACTTATTCTTGTTTGTAGATTATTTTCTGACTTTTGAATAAAAGTAGTTTTCATTTCCTTTTTGAGGAGACCAGGCTAATAAAGTATTACTGTTCGTGTGTGTGTGTCATTTATTTCATGTTGCACATTTGTTAAAATTCTTTACATCTAACACTTTTCATTGAAAATATATTTGCATATGGCTTAAGCTTACCTTCCAACATGACTCTCAAACCGAAATAGCTTCACAAAATTCTATTACAATTTTGAATTGAATGAAACAAATACATTTCCTATCATGTAGGATGTCTTATTTTCCATCTTTTTTTTCTTTTCATTTGATAATGATCTATGCTAAAATGTAAACAAATACATTTTTAAATTTTAATATTTTCTATTCTAATAAAAAATGTAAATATTGTTATATTTTTTCCTCAACTTTTCTTTGTAGGAGCAAGAATTGTTCTTTTTCCATGAACTCAGTCCTGGAAGTTGTTTCTTCTTACCAAAAGGTGCTCATATTTATAACAAATTAGTGGGATTAATTAGGGTAAGTTTTATAGAAAAACATTTTTTCTTTCAATTCTTGTGACTTGATTTTGTCATCATTTTCCTTAAAAGTAAGAAAAATGGCTGCTGAAAACTAAATTTTTCTGTACAATAAATTACAGAAAATTCCTTCATTATTTTCAATGAACAAACAATTTCATTTTTTACTTGAGGATTAATTATTTTCATTTTTAGGATGATGATTATCAGGAATAGATTATGGAATCTATTATGACTACAATCTCTTTAGATAAATTTTTAGGATTATATACATATTATAATATAGAAGTGTGTCAAATATGTAGAGAAATGCAAACATGTTTTGATCTTCGATCTCCTCAAGAGACTGACACAAATCAAAGATCAAAACGTGATTTCATTGAATAAATATTGCCAAAATCTACTGACTATTACTCTACTACTGGCAAATATCCTCAAAATATATTTTAATATTTAAAATTCATAATAGTTATATATGGTGTGGATAATTGATAATGTATTTATATATGGTGTGGATATAAAATTTATATGATCAACCATTCAGAACAATGAGACATATCATCATCTTTATCCTATTATATTCATCTCAAATTCCTCATTCATTAAATCAGCCACAATCTAAACTGAATAGATAAACAGCTTTTATGATGCCCCTAGAATTATGTTCAATTCCCAGCTGCAGCCAAAAAGTCTTGAAATGCCAGGTCGATGTGCTGCTTCAGTTTGTCCTTACTGTTCAAATTAAAATCTGCACCATCTATCAACTTAGACCTACATATCTCCTCACAATTAAAATTTTTGATTTTAATCTTGACAGCTTTCTTTCTCTTTTGTCTTAGAATGTTGACATGTCTTTCTATTTTTGTAGAGTGAATATTGGAAAAGAGGCTTCAGTGAAGTTGTCTCACCAAATATCTACAACAGTAAATTGTGGGAGACTTCTGGTCATTGGCAACATTATGCGGTAAATATTTCCTTTCTATTTCTTTTAACATGTTGTTCATTTTTTTTTTAATTGGCACTTCATTATAAATAGCGAAATTGGCCTAAGATTTTCAAAGTTTTCAGAAAATACTTACCTCTCTTGTTATAATTTCAACTCTTGGGTTTCCTTTTTGTAGCAAAACACAATTTTTACTAATTTTCTTCAAAAACTATTTTCATTAATAATTATTTTTTTACTTTATTGGTTTTTGTGATTTTTTGGATATGTTTATTACTGTTTTTGTGATTTTTTTTTTTTTTTTTATGTGTGACATGAAAATTCAGGAGATACTATTAGTTTTACTTGAAATTCAGTGTTTTGATTTTTGCTATTATAATATTATATATTATAATGAAGAAGTGTCTAAAAATTTGTTACAGTTGGAAATTAATTTTCTATATATGGAATTAAGGATTTAATTTTGAGTTTCATAAGTTTTTACCAAAATTTTATTTTAATATTAAATAAAATTTGAATGCTCTCTATATAATTATATCATCTGAAAATTGTTTTCCATTCATTTTTTTTTTTTTTGTAACCATTTTAACAACTCAAAAGTAAGTTTCTTCATTACGATTAAATTGTACACTGGAGATGATGGAACTTCATATCGCAAGGGAAGATTAGAATGCCCATTCTCTCTTTCTAGCCCTGTCAGTGAGGCATTAGAATACGCCATCTGCCCCCCCCCCCCCCCTGCAGAGAGTAAAAGTCCCTCAATGAGGCCACGTGTTGGCCGTGGGTGGCAACCCATGATGCCTAGGAAAAGGATCCTGGTGGCTGAGCAACTGATACCTAGAGAAAATAAAGGTATCAATTGCAACACTCCACTTTGGCCTCGTACTAGGCTAGACGGGCGGTCGGAGAGGTCCGATCTGATCAATTGGCTGGTCAGGTCAAGCCCTAACGTCTCTCATTAAAA
Source organism: Euprymna scolopes (assembly GCF_053919585.1). Taxonomy (NCBI): domain Eukaryota; kingdom Metazoa; phylum Mollusca; class Cephalopoda; order Sepiida; family Sepiolidae; genus Euprymna; species Euprymna scolopes. Next base: position 143,077,288 of record NC_136486.1, read on the forward strand.
GCCCAGTCAAAATAAGAGAAAACCTAAAATACTAAATAATAATCTCCTCTTATCAAATACAAGACAGAAACAATTAAACATTGTTTCTATAATAGATGTTAGAAGGCGCTGGCTAAGGGTCAATTGGTAAGTGAGGAATCCAAATCCAGACATGGCTGATAACCACAACATTTATGCACTAATGATTTGGATAGTGTAATAAATCTGGCAACAGGTGCTCAGGATTTCTCACTTGACCAAGTATACTGTCTTGTGTAGCCCTGACATTGTCAAGGCGAATGGGTTTCCCTCTTGAAAGGTCCCAATATCGGGCTCCAAGGCAGGTGGGGAACACAGACAAAGAAAATTTCCACTTAAGTCAATGTCCAAACAAACCAAAAAACCCAAGCGCGCCTTATCAGATTCAGAAGAAGAAAGCCCGGAATTCCCCAGATTCTACGTTATAGAATCACTTGAGGAAACCCGATGGCTAAACTCCACCCCTTTCTAATAGAATATTATGAAATAAAATTAAACCTAAATCAGTTAAAAAACTGAAAGTTGGGAACCTGTTGATTGAAATAGAAACCAAAAATCAAAGTCTTAACTTGGAGAAAATGAAAACATTCCAAAACATTAACGTAAAAACATCCCTGCATAAAAATCTTAGCCAATCTAAAGGAATAGTTCGCAGCAGAGAATTAGCACTTGCCTCCCCTGAAGAAATACAAAAGGAGCTAAATAACCAAGGAGTTATCAGTTACAAAAGAATAACTATTAAAAAAGACAATGAAAAGATAGCAACTAACACATACATATTTACATTCAATACCCCTAAAATACTCCCAAAAATTAAAATTGGTTATACCATCGAACCAGTAGAAATCTACATACCCGACCCTCTGAGATGCTACAAATGCCAGAAGTTTGGGCATCATAGAGATGTATGTAGAGGACATCCCATGTGTGCTAAATGTGGCACCAAAGAAATAAGTCATAACGAACAGAAATGCCAGGAGACAAAATGCATTAACTGATAAGGTGAACGGCCCACTTATTAAAAAAAATGCGAAAGACGGAGAAAAGAAAAAGAAATTCTAACCACTAAATAAACGTAACATCTCCTATCCAGAGGCAAAACAAATAGTAGGAGCACTCACCAAAAACCAAACCTATTCAAAAATTACTGCAAAATCAAACACCATCAATCAACCCGGCAAATACCTCGAACTAATTGAAAAACTTATAAACCTAGAACCTAGCGAATTGCCTAATTTCCAAAAGAAACTAAAAATAATTCACTCCCAAAAAATAGAAAAAACTAAACCAGAAACAAAAAAGAAAACAATAAAATACTTATTTCCACCCAAACCACCCCTCTTCAAAACCAAAACTTCAAAGAACAAACCTTCCCAAAACCAAACAACAAACCACCAAATCAAAAAACCGAAATACCCCTAAAAAATTAAACTGAACAGAAATGGACGAAATGGAAACAGAACAAACATAAATCGCAAAACAAGAAACCCCTCATCAATCACTTCCCAAACAAAAACAAAACAATAACAAAATAGACAACAGGTCCCGTTCAAATTCCAGATCTAGAACCCCGAATAATAAAGCCAAAATGAAAGACCAAACAGAAGATAAATCAAAAACGGAAAAAAACAAAAAAATTAGGGCCAAACGGAAACCCTCAACAACCTGCACCTTTCACCAACCCAAAAGGCTAAAACCCAAAATCAAGTCGAAGCAACAGAAAAAATGATCACGGATAATCAAAACCTCAACATAAATGACCCATAAACCAATCTTCATTCAATGGAATATAAGAGGTAAAAAGGCGAACCTTGATGAACTACACCTTCTCATTCATCTTATCACCCAGCAGTTATATCTCTCCAAGGAACCTACAAAAAATCTCAAAAAACACTCTGCATAAAACAATATACTTCATATGACTACATACATAAACAAGCAAATAGGGCATCCGATGGAGTATCCATCTTAATAAACAACAATATAACTCAAAGTGAAGCCAAGTTGAATACATCTCTCTAAGCAGTTGCAGTTACCATCAACCTAAAAAAAACCACTAATAATCTGCTCCCTATATCTACTATCAAATGAAAACTTAAATAAAACAGACTTAAATAAACTAACTCAACAGCTGCCCAAGCCATTCATTTTCATGGGCGATTACAACAGCCACAGTGAACTATGGGGGAATGAAAAAACAAACAGAAGAGGACAAATTATTGAATATTTCTTAAATGAAAACCATCTATGCCTCCTCAATAATGGAACAAACACTTATCTACACCCAGCTACTGGAACATCCTCTGCCATCGACCTCACTATATGCGACCTGTCCATCTTCCTAGATTTTAACTGAAGAGTCTATGAGGATACTTGTGGAAGTGATCATTTCCCTATTATCCTCGAAAACTCAAATCCTCATTCCGAAAAAAAAAAAAAACACGCTGGAATATTCATAAAGCTAACTGGGAAGAATTTTTAAAATTATGCTCATCAAAACTAAACCCAGAATCTAATCTCAGTAATGAAGACCATCTTCTCTATTTCACTAAAACCTTAACATCTATAGCAGAGGAATGCATACCTAAATCTTCTCCCTCAACAAAATTTAACAAACCTTAGTTTAATGACCAAAGAAACTATAAGAGCACGACGTGCAGCTCTTAGAAAATTCAACTCTCACCCAACCAAAGAAAATTTATATTTCTTCAAAAACTGTAGAGCCAAAACCAGACAAATTATCAAAGAATCCAAAAAAACTACTTGGAAAAATTATATTTCAAAATTAAATTCAAACACTAAAACAATATGGGACATGATCAGAAAGATATCAGGAAAATATGACAGTAATCCAATAAAACACCTCACCATAAACAATGTAAAACTCACAAATAAAAAAGACATTGCAAACCACATAGCAGATACCTTCTCACAAATTTCATCCCCACAAAATTTAGAAAGAACTTTCCAAAATATTAAACAAGAAGAAAAGAAAAATATCAACTTTCAATCAGAAAATACGGAAAACTATAATCTGCCTTTTTCGATTACAGAACTCCGAGACTCACTAGCCAAAACCCATAACACAGCTGCTGGCCCAGATGAAATTCCCTATGAATTTATAAAACAATTGCCAAAAATTTCTCTTATATACCTACTTAATATATACAATAATCTATGGATAACTAGCAACATTCCTACACTCTGGAAACAGGCCACTATTATCCCTATTCCAAAACTCCAAAACACAACAGATCACCCAAACCAACCAAATACCATGACAAACCAAACAAACTTCCAACCAATTGCTTTAACCAGCTGTATTAGCAAAATACTAGAGCGTATGATCAATAAAAGATTAACATGGTACCTTGAAACCAACAATCTAATAACCAACCTACAAACAGGATTCAGAAAAGGAAGAGGGACAATTGACCACCTTGTCAGACTGGAAACATTAATACGTGAAGCTTTCCTCCAAAAAGAAAATCTCACTGCAGTTTTCTTTGACCTTGAAAAGGCTTATGATACCACGTGGAGATATGGTATAATGAGGGACTTAAAAACACTCGGCTTAAAAGTTTGACAACTTACTAAAAAACAACTTTTAGAGTCCTTTTAAATGACACTTTCTCAGACTCGAAAGAACAAAGAATGGGAGTTCCGCAAGGATGCATCCTCTCTACCACATTATTTAACATTAAAATTAATAACATCACAAAATGTCTTACCCCTGGTATAAAAGGCTCACTATATGTGGATGATTTCTTGATCTGCTAAAGATCAAAACACATCTATACTATAGAACATGAACTTCAACAATGCCTAAACAAAATAAGCAAATGGACCACAGAAAACGGCTTTAAACTATCAAAAGAAAAAACCAAATGTCTACATTTCAGCCATATACACAAAATGCATAATGACCCAACTCTCAAACTCTTTGATACAGAAATCCCAATAGTCAAACAACATAAATTCCTTGGCATTATATTTATCATAAACTCTCCTTTATCCCACATATAAATCACCTGAGAACCAAATGCAACAAAGCCATCCATCTCATAAAGACTATAGCCCACACTGAATGGGGAGCCGACAAAAACTCTCATTAAACTTTACCAAACATTAATACGCTTCAAACTAGATTATGCATGTTTCATTTACGGATCAATTAGAAAATCTTACCTACTAAAATTAGATACAATACACCATCAAGGTCTAAGACTCGCCACAGGGGCTTTCACTACCTCCCCAGTAGAAAGCTTATATACAGAAACAAATGAGCTCCCACTAAAGCTAAGAAGGCAAAAATTGGGAACACAGAAATATATAAAACTTGCTTCAAACTCCGCTTACAAAACTATCTTTGAATCCTAATTTAACCTACCCCTCAACATAAAAGAAAACACTATTAAACTTTTCAGCTTTCGCATAAAAGAACTCCTCTCTGAGACAAATAAACATTACCCACATACACAAAACTGTCACTTCAAAAACACCCCCATGGCTACAAAAACCTCCAACAATTATATTAGACGTCGCTAAACATCCCAAAACTAAAACAAACCCGATCACCCTCCAAGAAAAAAAACCAATCCATAATAAATGTTTTTTGTAACTACTTGCACATATATACTGATGGATCCAAAAATAAAGACAAAGTAGGGTGTGCTGCTGTACTTAATAACACACAACGGCAACAACACATTCTGAACAATGCTTCAATATATAGTGCTGAAATCCTGGCCATCAACTTAACCCTAGACATCATCACAGCAAACCAATCCAGCAAGTTCATAATTTTCTCAGACTCCAAATCAACGCTCTTATCCTTATTAAACCAAGAATCGACAAACCCATTAATCATCAAACTCTTACATAGAATAAACCAATTATCCACAAGCAAAAAAAATCATTCTGCTGGATAACTAGTCATATTGGCATCCCCAACAACGAAAAAGCTGACAAAGTAGCAAAAAAAATCACTACACCTAAATATTTCTGATTTCAAAATCCCCCATTCAGACCTCAAACCAACAATCAACAAGTTTTTTAGAAATAAATTGCAAGAAATATGGAACAATCAAGCAAACAACAAACTTCAAAATATCCAACCTAATATCGAGGAATGGTATCCAGGATATCGGAAAATAAGGAAAGAAGTACTAACCAGACTCAGAATAGGACATACTCATATTACTCATTCTCATCTTCTAAAAAACGAAGTACCCCCAACATGCATGTCATGAACCATTTGCAGTAAAACACATATTAATCTACTGCCATGGTTTTAACTCAATTCGATCAAAATACTACCAATCCAAAGACCTAAAAGACTTATTCAACAATACAGACCCAAACAAAATCTTGAAATTCTTAAAAGAAATAAAACTAAACCTTCCCATTCTGTAGAAACATTAATTACTACACCATTGACCAATATTTAATCTAAAACCGAACATGTCACCAATAGCCAAACAGAACTCTGCATTAAATAACCTCTAACGGTTGATATGCCGTTAAACAAACCAATCAATCAATTCTCTCTTTCTACATCTAGAGATCGTTATAAGATGGTTGAATAAAATGCATTCAATTTTAGTGGTCTGTTTTAAATGTTCTTCAGAATAATTAATGATACCCAATGATGTCACACCGTTTATATCTGTAAGAAACTTTTAGAATTTGGTTTTCTAGTTTGAATTTGTATTCATATGTATAAAGACTGCAAGGATTTAATTAATATACATCTGATGATTGGATATTCTTTGAAACTTTAATAAACTATTAAAATGAACTTAATTTATTATTTCTTATATAGTGTTTTTTTTTACATTTTTTTAGAGGCTGCAAACTTTAAATTAAATAAATCAAAGATTCATTTTTATTATATGAATATGTAGTCTATTCCAATGTGTGTGTGTATATATTCTTGTACAGAATTCCCTCTACATTAAAAAATCAAAATACAGAAAAATCTTTGATTTATGTACCCATGACAAAATGAGAAAACATTTGTGTGTATATATATATATATATATATATATATATATATACACACACAGTGCCACCAAAAAGAAAGTCCGCACTTGTCATTTTTCCAAAAACTGCAAATTAAGGTTAAATTGAATGTAACTGTTTAAACAACCTATACCTCATTTGATTTGCCTTTTCTCCTATAATTTTACCTGTTCATATTTGACTTTTAATTGAAATATCCTAGTGTTCATGTCAATTTAAAAAATTAACTTCAAATCGAGAAGACAAAAAAGAAACTCTGTACTATGGAAAATAGTTATTTAAATGTAACTTTTGATGCAACACAAATACAACAGGAACACAATGAACTAGTTAATATTTAGTAGCATAGCCCTTGTGCAATTTGACAGCCTGCAAATTTTGGCTCATCCTCTGTGGCAATACTCCAGTGAAATTGAGCCTCCACCACCTTGCAGTATTGAAACTGTGAACGTACTACCTATCATCACTGCCTAGTCTATTGAACTTGCTTTCATCGTTAAAAATAACTTTCAACCAATATGAAGAGTAATCATGTTCATTGCATCTGATGAAGTCCAGACAACGCTTTCTGTTCTTTATAGAAATCATCGGCATGCGTCTTGGAACACAGCTTGGCAAATTAAATTCCTTTAATCTGTTCTTAACTGTAGAAAGAGAGCACGTTTTAACAAGATTATACTGTTGTTGGATTTGGTGAGCTGTTTCAAATTTATTTCTGAGGCTGCAAATCTTGATCGCATTGTCTTCCTTGTAAGAAGTAACTCTCTCGACGACCAGATTTAGGGGCCTCACAAATACTGCCGGTGTTTTGGTGCGTTTGCACAATCATACCTACCGTTTTCTCATTACATTTCAATCTGTGGCCGATTTCTCGATTGGATAACAAGAATTATGATTAGAGGTGCTAAAATGTGGATATTTTAAGCTGGTTTTAAGCTCATTTGTTGCTGCGGAGTTTCTTTTTGGGTTTCGATTTCAAGCTAATTTTTTAAATTTACGTGAACACTAGAATACTTCAATTGAAAGTCAAATATGAACAGGTAAAATTATAGAGGAATAAAAGGCGAATCAAATGAGGTCTAGATTAAACAGTTACATTCAGTTTAGCTTAAATTTGTGGTTTTTGAAAAAATGACAAGTGCAGACTTTCTTTTTGGCAGCACTGTGTGTGTGTATGTATGTGTGTGTGTGTGTATATATATATATATATATATATATATATACACACACATACACACACAATATTATGATTAATATTTTTAAAATCATTATCCACTTAACATGCGTTTCATCCTTTTCTAGTAATCATCAGTGTGGAGGCTGTTCTGCCAATTTCACGATTTGAAATTCTCAAACCAAAGTTAATATTAACTTTTTCTGAAAAGATGCATGCCTAGGACCATGATACAAAGATAGCAACCACAGTGAAAGAAAGTGCGAATACATTGCATTTAAGTCTTTATGAACTCATAAAAATGCTTTCTTATTTTATTTATTTTTTTTTTTTCAAGTGTAGGTATTTGATAACAGATGTTAGACTACTTGATCCAAACTGTCTAAGACTTACTGATTTTATCATAGGAAAAGCATATCTTCTGGTATTGAATATTCAAGAAGTTTTGGAGTTTCAACATGTGCAGATACAGTAGATATGTTGTAGTTAAGTATAATCAACTATTAGCTAAAAATGAACACAAAGTGCTTTATTATGAATATTAAAAATTGGATCAACTTGGAAGCAATCTTAAAGTGAATAGATTTCATAAAGATTAGCTGGAAGTAGTTCATATCAAGTTTATGTTACAGAACTATTATAGTTATCAATTTGCATTGGATTATGTTTCAGTAATAAAATCTTTATATTTTAGTTAAAAAATTTGATTTCTATTAAAAATGTCAAAGAGGTATGTGCGTTCATAAATGTAATTCTTTGCATGAATAAACATTTCTTTTTTCTCAACACAGGAAAACATGTTTTCATTTGAATCTGAAAAGGAAACTTTTGCTCTGAAACCAATGAATTGTCCTGGACATTGGTAAGTAATCAAACTTTTAGTTTTACAAAGAAAAACCGTTTCAGAATTTTGTAGATGACGATTAATAATTTGAATTCTTCAGCCTACTGTTCTCATTTTGGATGTTGTTTTCACATTTCAGCCAGATTAGCCTTGAATCTTCCTCAGCTGCATCTTGTTGAACTCTGGAATATAGAATTTCAAAAAGAACTCTTATTCCACACAGACTCTCCCCGTGGTGAAACAAATAGGTGCTAAGTAATAATCGATTTAAGTGACAATATTAAGTGAATATTGAAGATCCAATCCTCAGTGTAGGTGCTACTAAGAATATAATCACTAATTAAAATTTCTACCTAGTCATGGTTGACGGAACGAGAACAATTTACTCTTGTGGATTAATTAAATGATTCCATTCACTATTGTGTACTTCCATTACAGATTAGAATTGTAGTCCGAATAATGCGGAAAACAAATGGATATACATGAATGTAGAAATTTTAAATCTTTTTTATTTACTTTTAATTTTCTTGAAATTGAATTTATAAATTAAAAATGAATCATTCACTGGAATTTATACAAAATCTTCAAATTTTGTAAATTTAAATGTTTTCTTTTCCTCTTTTGTTCGTAAATAATGGAAAGATTTACTTTTGCAGATACTTTTTCTCGATTATAAAAATCATCTGCAAATATTAAATATGATGAATCTCGTATTCAGACTTGATCATTAGATTTTTATAAGTTTTCTCACGTTGAGAACATTTTATGAGGTTATTTGAAAACTTTTAGAATTCTAATGTTATATAATTTTTTTATTAAATGAATGAAATCATTTTTTCTTTTTTCTTTTCTGAGATATTGGGTAGTATGCACCTTTTTCAAAGGAGACTTTTTTTCCTTTTCGCTTGTGGTATTAAATATTAAATACGAGGGATAGGCCTCTCATGAAGAGAGCAAAGTATGTCGACAGTTATTGTGGTCTGAATCTGATGTGCATGTATTGTTCGCAGAAATTTTATTTACTCACCCGGTTCTTAAAATATGCTTAAATTCATGCAGACTTTGTATTTATTATTACAGAGCCAATTCTCTATTGAATATTATATATATATATATATATATATAGTAAGTTATAAAATATATATGTCGATTAAGCTACACTGAATATTCCGCATTTCATCCACTTTAGGACTCTTCAGGCTTATGCGCATAAGTCTGAAGAGTCCTAGAGTGGATGAAACGCGGAATATTCAGTGTAGCTTAATCGACATATATATTTTATAACTTACTAACTAGCTCTACCTACGTATTGAGCACTTTTGAAGTAAATACTTAAGGTTTACACATAAATTTATACTTTCGTATATTAATTTTATGTGAGTAAATGA